>NC_142033.1:14477290-14809790 GCF_982192425.1 Myodes glareolus | reverse complement strand
ACTTCACTTCCCGTGTCCCCGCCAATCCGGCTTGTTCTTTTTGAAGATTCATGCTGCACGTCTCATCAGAAGTAGTTTAGCCTTCTTCCCTGAGCTCTGGGCTGGCATTTTGGCCTGACTTCATCAACAGAATCGGCACAGTCAACTCAGCCCTGATGCTGTCAGACCCGACAGGACCCAGCTCGCTCTATTACTTTTGAGATCCAACCACAGTGATAGAAGTTAGACTCCTGAATGGTGGACATCATGTGACCCTGGAGAGGAAGTGACCGTCCTGGCTATGAGCCCCAGGAAAGTTCCCAGAGGAGTCCAGCCTTTTGCCCCATGGGAGAGAGGTGATCTGCTCTCCCTGTTGACGAATATGAAGAGTAGTAAAGACATGACTCTGTATTAAGTCACTAAATTGGGGGTGACTTGTTGCACTAGGAAATATAAAAATCACCACGTAGAGCCCGTGAGCTGGCTCCGCAGTAAAATGACTGCTGTATAATCCTGCTGACTTTGGGCCCTGAAACCCACAATGGAAAAGAAAAACCACTCCTGAAAGTTGTCCTATGACCTTGCAGTCTGAGCACACACACACACTCTCTCTCTCTCTCTCTTTTTAAAAATTGAAACGCTATGCTTTATAATTTTAATTATTTTAATATTTCAATATTTCAGGAGCCTAAAAAGAATGCAAGTCGCCCTAAAACTTGCTCGGTTTGTGGTAAATTCAGGACCAAGTATTTTCCCATTGGATTTTCCTATTGCTGCTATTATTCTACACAGTGTGCCAGCATACCTTAATAACTTAAATGCATTATGTATAAATGTTTGTGATATGTCTCCTGCCCCGAGCAATGCAGGATCCGGAAAAGGTGTGTTTTCTCCTCCCTTGCTCCCTTGGCAGTAGACCCAAAGTGAGATCTCACACACTCCTTTGTGAGACCTGGAGAGATGCTCATTGGTTAAGAGCATTTGTTGTCCTTGCAGAGGACCCAGGTGTGATTCCCAGCACCTGCATGGCAGTTGCGACCATTCCTGAATCCAGTTCCAGGAGATCTGATACCCTCTTCTAACTTCTGAGAACATGAGGCACGAGAGTAGTGCATATCCATGCAGCCAAAAATGCTCCTACACATAAGATAAATAAATGTAAAAAAAAAAAAATTAAAACCCAAACCACAAACTTCTCTGTGGATACAAAATGGAATTCTCCGGAATAGTGCTTATTTGCCACTTGGTTTTTACACACACACACACACACACACCCCTCACGGCAAAGGTGATATTTGTGAAGTTGTCCACAGCCTTCTCTACTGCCTCCTAGTGGCTTCCCTATTATCATCTTTGTTATTATTTTTGTTATCTTTGCTTTTATTTTCAGCTAGGCTAGGGGGACACCCTTATACCCACACACACCTCTTTCTTGTCTTCATTTTGCTTAGAATCCTTCTAGATTGAGAGACCCTTTCTCTAGATAGTCTCATTTCTCCTCCCCCTCCCCTACATAAGGATATAGGTTGGTTTTTTTTTTTCAAAACATAAAAAATGAGGAAGGAAAAACAACTTGCCTTGTTCCTCTCCTCTTCTGAAGCCAGAACCACAGTGTTTTCCCCACAATGAGGCCAGGGCTCAAACCTAGGGCTTTATGCATGCTAGCCTAGTGCTTCTTGTTGGGTCCAGGGGGGTCGCGCAAAGATGAGAACACCACCAAGTCTAATAAACCAGAAGCAAACTTTATTCCAGAAACCAGATCCTAGGAAAACCAGAAGCAAACTTAAAAATAAAAATAAAAATAAAACACCGCGGGCACAGAAGCTTATCAGCTAGCTGAGACCACAGCCAGAAATGGTGTTTGTTAGGCTGTGGCAAACGGCTGGTTTTTGAACCTCCTTTTTATAGCAGGGGCACCAGGCATTATCCCTGATCAAAAGAATTTTACAACCTTGTCCTGACCCTTGGGTTGGTCAGCGGAGACCCTAAAGAGGGGAGTGAGTGCTAGTGTCCATGAGTAATTAGGCAGCCATCATGAAATATGTTTTAGGAGAGACTACAACGAAACTCACTAATTGCAAGAAAACATATATCTTTAGCAATTCGTCAGAAAGGGGGCTGCTTGTAACATTAGAAGGTTAATAAATTAGGATTCTTGGACTGAGAACTTAGAAGAAAAGTCTTTCTCATTATTTTTAGGTAAATTTTCAGATATTGACTGCCATACTTTACAACCTTCATTATCAGAGCTCATTAAAACCTTCTTTTATTTATCCACTGTTTCCTGGTATCCCCGAGTACAAACTGAGGTCATGCCTCTCCTCTGGTAGTGCCAGTCTCTCATAACAGAGACAGTGTCTGACTCAGAGGTCACATATCTCTGTCTCCTAAGGGTTAACTGTTTGTTAAGGACAGTCAAGACACTACCCTCAGTTTACAGGGAGATGCTCTGGCCTTGTAATAAAAAAGTCAGTTGCAAATAGCTAACATGATGGAGATTTCCCAGGCATCCGAGAAAGTAATCCCTGTGAAGATTGATCTGTGATCTGCTGAGAAAGTTGTTGATAGTTTACTTAGGTTTACAGCTTTATGTGTCCTTCTTCCTACATCCTAAACTTCTACCTTCTAATCTTTAGTGTCTATATTTCTATTTCTATATTTTTATTCTTGTCTTCAGACCCTTCACTTCTGACCAGCAGAAGGAGTATTTGGGGGTGCGGTACAGGGGGGGATAAGGATGAAGAGATAAGAGACCAGTCGTGGTGGCGTGTGCCTGTAAGCCCAGCGCTTGAGAACCTGAGGCAGGAGGATCTCAAATTCAAGGCCAGCCTAAGCTACATATTGAGGCCCCATCTTTTAAATTTAATGTTCATGGGTGTGTTGCCTGCACGTATGTTTGCGCACCATGTGTAAGCCCGGCACCTGTGGGACTAGAGTTGCAGATGGCCATAAGCCACCATATCGGTGGAAGGAATTGACCAGATCTTCGGAAGAGCAGCTACTGGTCTTAACCAGTGAGCCATCTCTCTAGTCCCCCCTTGGCCCCACAGATAAACAACAAAAACATGAGTTGGGGCCGTAGTTCAGTGGTAGAGCAGCTGACTAGTGTTCTCCCAGGGTTTATTTCCCAGGGGGAGGGGCAATCACTAGCATCACAATGGATGTCTACACAGCACGATCTCCCTATACACATGGCTAGACAGTGGACTCCCGGGGTTTCATTTAACCCCCCCCTTCCAGCCCTTTGTAGATGATGTTCTATCTCTAGTCTCAGAACGAGAAAATAGATACAGACAGGTTTTCAAAGCAACCCAGCATCATATGGCCAAATAGAAGCAAAACTAGTACTGCAACACAAATCAACCCGGTACCTAGGCAGGCTCGTAATCTATTAACCCCTGCTTGGGGTTCCCAGCTTCATATCTACTGGAAACAAAAGAAAAGTGATGAGTTTGCTAACAAACAAACAAACAAACAAACAACAACAACAGAAAAAAAACACACTGTGGCATTAGAACATATCTCAAGGCTAGCCATCCATGGGGCACAGGGATTGGGATTAGGTCTGTGAGAGAAAATGCCTTTGCCTGCTGGGACGAGATGTTGTACCCGAATGGAGAGCCAGGAATGACTGGCAGGTCATTGGCTAAAATTAGAACTTCCAAAGTATATTTTGACACCAAACCTGTCCTCTCCAGTAGTAGTCTGCAGAAGCAAAGGAGGTTTAGATTGTTTTGGAATGGTTTTTCAACTCAGCGAGGCCAGGACAGCATATGATAAAATGTCCCTGCTATCCAGCTTGCTGCACATTGCAAAATCAGGTTGAACGAGCGACACAAGAAGGCAGTTATTCTTTAATGAGTCATCCGCCCGTAGACGTTGTTGAAGCGAGAGTTTACTCAGTCTCTCCTTCTGAGGGAGAGACAGGGAAGGAAGAAAAAGAAAGCCGTGGCTCACAAGGAACCTTGGCAGTCCCGGATGGTGGGCAGTGGCTACTTAGGCATGAATGGGGATGTGGTGGGGACCAGCAGATAGCCAGCTGGGGCTACGGTAACTGTTAGTCAACTGTAGGTAGCGATTAGATACACACTGGGGAAAACAGCCTCAGGAAACAAAGGTTTATCTGGGGCTCATGGTTTCAGAGTTTTGAGTCCGTGGCATCTGGACATCCCTTACTCCTGGGATGTGATGAGGCAGAAACCAAGGGCATAAAATCACGAGAGAACAAAGTTGCAATTGCTATTTATCTAACAAATGTCGGCAGATGTAGATTTCTTTCTATAAAGAACAGCTTTCTTGTTGGTTGTTTGTTGAGAAAAGGTCTCTGGATGTCAAACTGACATCAAACTCACACTGGAGCTAAGTGTGGCTTTAATTGCTCCTTCTGTCTCCACCTCCCACATTTGGGGATTAAAGGTGCGTGCCTGCGGGCCCTCTGGTCTTCAAGATAAACAGAGCTGGAGGCTGAACAGGAGGCTCGCCAGGCAGCATAATTGTTCATGTTGAGTAACAATTTCGTTTTGTACTTTGCATTTCCTCTTCCTTTTTTCTCAGGAGGCATAAAAGTCAATTATTTTTTTTATCTGAGTAAGTCTTTTTATCTTTGTAAAGTGTGGTAGAGAATACCAGGCCGTCTTCCCTGACGGCAGTCACCTGAGCTGCTGTAACAAGTCCCTTAACCCACGGGTCTTACAAAGAGTAGACAATTTACTTCTTACGGCACCAAAGGCTGAGAGTTCTAAGGTCATGGTGGCAGCTGGGCATTTTGTTTGTTGTTTGTTTTAAATCTGGTGACAGCCCAGTTTCTGGTTCATAGATGGTATGTTCTGCTGTGTCCTCACATAGTGAAAGGGGCTAGCTAACTTTCTTCAATGTCTCTTATAAGGTCACCAATTCTTCATGATCTCTGTCCTTATGACCTCATGCAAAGGTTTTGCCTCCCAGAACCATCACTTTGTGTGTGTGTGTGTGTGTGTGTGTGTGTGTGTGTGTATGTGTGTACTTCAGCATATGAATGGGGCAGGAGACATACAAATATCAAAACCACGGCACCGCATACTCAAGAGTACTTAGGAACGGTATATTGATCAATTTACTGCTGGGATATATTACCTGAGAAAGAACTTAAAGGAGGAAGATTTTAGTTTGGTTCCCAATTTCAGGGGTCAGTCCATGGTCACGTGGTTCCATTGTTTCTGGGTTACAGGGAGGCAGAGCTTTGTGACAGGAGCCTGTGGCAGAGCAGCAATGGAGGGACTAAAGAGCATGTCCCCTCCCAAGGATTGTCCCTGGGGCTGTTTCTAGGAGCGCAGTGGCCACAGAGAACTCAGTTTGCTCCCAGTAAACTGCGTCTTCCACCTAAGCCTTTCTTCCCAGCAGCACATTTAACTAGGAACTCATTGATGGATTCATCTGCCAAGGTGGTTAGAGCCTTTCTAATCCAGTCACCTGACTGTGGTCCCACCCACCGTTCTGGGAACAAGTCTTCAACACATGGGTCTTTGCAGTGGAACTTCTATCCAAGTTTTAATAAATGGTTGTGATATTATTGACCGTTGCTCAGTGCTGGGCATTTTCATATTTTTGCCTCCTTTAACCCTTATATCTTCTGTAGGAGGTACTATTATTATTTCCATTTTATAGATGGAGACATTAAAACTCAGAGATGATAAATAACTTGCTTGCTGCCTTACCTTCGTCAAAGTGGCTGTACTCTAAACTAGTAGTGACTGGGCTACTAAGGCCATATGTCCCCCACCCCCAACCCCCAGCAATGGCTCTGTTGATGCTGCTAAAGGCAGCTTTAACTAAATCTCCATAGGCTAGGGGAAACCCTGCGAACTCAGAGAGTTAGAACAGCAACTTGTGGCGCGCTCCTTGACCAGCAAGAACGACCACGAATCGAGGATTCTTCTCTGATCACACTTTATTGGAGCCACTCAGTTTAAGGGAGAGCAGGAAGCGAGAGGGGGCGAAGGCCAAGTGGCAGTTGCTTATATAGATTGAAGGGATTCGGGTACTGCCCTGATTGGTGAATACCAGTCTGCTGATGCCCGAAGCTTCGGGATTGGCCAGGGGCAAGGCTCAATTGCGCATGTACAAGCAAAGGGCGCTCAGCCCCACCCAGCACTGCCAAAGAAGGATTTGTTTACCTCCAAGCTGCAGAACCGCCATTGCCATATTGTAATGGCGATATCTGGACGGCTCCTTACAGCAACTGACTAACTTTTTCTCTTAGCTGGCATCCTGGATGCCACTCTCCTGTTGCCACACTTCCCCAACTAAAAACCCACTGTAAGCTCCTCCCTGCTACTTCCTGTCAACTAGCTGCTATCCCCGCCTCTTTGAGTCCAGGTTGATTTTATTTAATTAAGGCAAAGGCAGCACATCTTTACAAAGTTAAACAAATGCAGCATAAACAAATTTAGCACATCTTTGCCTAGCTAAACAAACATTCCACAACGCTTGCTGAAGGTGAACCGGCCACGGGGTGGGATCATGGATCAAATACCACGGGCTGCAGGATCCATTGGATATTGGATTGTATCTGGCACAGGGGCATACACCTGCAGTTCCAGCACTCTGGAGGCTGATGCAGGAATCATGGGTTCAGCGCCAGCCCAGGCTACATAAACAAACTTTGACTTAAACAAACAAAAGCAAAACAAAGTATTGAATTATATCTGGTCAACGGTTTCATATCTCCAACTGACTATGCAGCCCATAGTGACCTTTAACCTCGATGCTCTACCTCCAGGGTGCTGGAATAACAGACCGGCTACCATCCTGGGTTGTATGTGGTATGGGAGATCAAGCTCAGGACCTAGTACTCTGGGCAAACATTCTACCATATGAGTGTTTTCCCCATTTCAATACCAAAGAAATCATCCCCCAGTACTTACTGCCTTTTGTCCTCATATCACAAAAGTCACCCAATAAGGACAAAGCCCCTAATGTAAATCCAATTTGAGGAGTCCTAAGCCGCCTCCAGCTGATGATTTTTATATAGCAGAGCGGGTCACCTGTTTATGCCCTTCCTACTGTGGGTCCAGTTGTTCAACCCTTGAAAGTCAATAATTAGGAGGTAAAGGTTAGTGGGATGGGGATCTGATTTCATTTCAAAGGCTTCATGAGAAGACAGTAGGGCTGTCATCTTCAATGGACTTTTGGAGGCAGGGACAAGAGGAGCAGGCGTGCTGTGCCCAGAGAAATGTCATTCAGGTCACTATTGCCCTTGCTCTCTGGATTTAACATCACCCCGAGTCTTGATTTCCCAGGGCCAGGCACAGACATCTTACTTCTTGGCAGATTAAGCATCAAGGCCATTTACAGACTTTGTGTTAGTTACTGCGCAGAATTAAAGAACAGGGAACACATCACGTACTTGAAGGCGATCAGAAGCTATGAAGGTTTGTGACCCTAAAGAAAGATTACTCAGCAGCTAGCAGCTTAATCATTCAGGTGGAGCTTTCCTTTAGAATCTAGACCACTGGGCAAAGAAGGGAAGCAAAAAGGACTCAGCCAGGGACAACGTCCAAAGAAAGGGCCACTGTAAGGCTCACCTTTGTTTCCAAACATTTTACCCACAGTGGGAAAGGCGGAGCCCTGAGTAGAGCATTGCAGGTGAATACACAGAACACTGGAACTTGACAACACAACTTTGTTCTCCAAATCAGTCTGCCAAAGTGCTTACACCTGTAACCCCAGCTCTTGGGAAGCTGAGGCAGAAGTATTGCCACCGGTTTGCAGCTAGCCCGGGCTATCCAATGAGTTCAAGGCCTGCTACAGCATAGCAAGACCCTGTGTCAAACAAACAAATTAGTAAATGAAGTGTTCTCAGTGGAAGCTGTAGCTGAGTTTGCAAGGCTTCTATGCATTTTCTATATACCACTGAGCTGTATTCCAGGGCACAGGAACTAGTAATGTTCATATCTAGGCTTCACAGAGATCAATGCAGAAAACAGAGCTCAAATCTGGTCGTATTGCATCCTAATGCTCTGTGTGTAGAATTCCTTATTGAAACACAGTGGATGGATGAGACTGGGCATAGAAGGAACATTCTAGACTCTAGAATAGGCTCTGGGATAGAGCCTAGAGCAATGAGCAACACCAAGCACAGAGACCGATGACTTGGACCAAAGCATCATTTCTTTTGAACACCTAATTGCTCCCCTAGCTATACACACAAATGATGGAGATTAACCCTAGAGCCACATTCATGGTAGGCAAGCGCTCTACCACTAACTCCATCCTGAACCCTCAATTAGACAATTTATAACAGCAAAATTATAGTTACGAGGTCGCATTGAAAATAATTTTATGGTTGGGGGTCACCACCCCATGGGGAACAGTATTAAAGGGTCGCAGCATTAGGAAGGCTGAGAACCACTGCTTTAAAATCTGACCCAAACTAGCAATGAGGCTGTACTGGCTTCTCCAGCAGGTGCAGCAATTGCTAGTTGTGCTCTCTCACGGCTCAGGGCTCACTAAGCGCCTCTGCGTGAGGGCTCTGCCGCGACCTGCCGAGCCTCCCTGCCTAGATGGACTTGCCGGCACCCATTTCCTACTCTTCCGGCTCGCTTGCTTCCTCTCCCTGGGATTTCACTTCTGCCTCTGAGACTGCTTAGTTCCTGCCATGATGGTAATGGATTAAACCTCTGAAACTGCAAGCCACCCCCAATTAAATGCTTTCCTTTATAAGAGTTGTCATGGTCATGGTGTCTCTTGACAGCACTAGAGCACTGGCTAAGACATGGGTGTAATAGAAAAAGAGAATCTCCTTTACTTCCACCCCTGATTCTTTCTTTCTTTCTTTCTTTCTTTCTTTCTTTCTTTCTTTCTTTTTTTCTTTTCTCTTTTTTTTTAGAGCATTTACTTTAGTAAGCTTGTAGCTGGGTGTGGTGGCACATGCCTGTAATCCCAGCACCCCTGAGGTCGGAGAAGGGGATTAAAGCAGATCTGAAGACAGTCTGGGCTACATAGAGAGCAGGAGGAGGGGGGGAAATGAAGAAGGAAAGATAAGAAGACAACTAATAGGCTGAGGTCACAATTGACGTCTCTACCCTGTAAGGCAGTGGTTCTCAACCTTCCTAACACTGTGACCCTTTAATACAGCTCCTCATGGTGTAGTGACCCCAACCATAAAATTATTTTATAATTAGTTAATTATATAATTATTATAATTACTTAATAACTCTAATGTATGCTACTGTGATGAATCATAATATAAATACCTGATACAAAGTATGGTCTTAGACAACCCCCATGAAAGAGTCATTTGACCCCACCCAAAGGAGTCACAACCAGTGGGTTGACAACCACTGTTGTAAGGTACATACAGTCTTAAGAGCCTTTTAAAGGTCTTTGGTTGACTTTATAGGCCAGAAATGTCTTTTCTCAAGGATCAACAATTTGACAGAATCTTGAGAAAAAGTTGTGCCCTGACTCCCAGTTTCTGTGGGAGACTAGGAACCTAACTTGCAGGTACCAGGGCTCCAGTTTTAAAAACTACCTTCTGTCTTTTTTGTTTTTCCTTTGGAGCAAAGGAATTAGCTAACACTGATGAGGGATTCCCCTCTGCTGTGAATATGTTTTTATCACCATTGGTTAATAAAGAAGCTGTTTTGGTCAATGACTTAGCAGAGTAAAACCAGGAGGGAAATCAGAACAGAGATAGAGAGAGTAGGCAGAGTCAGGGAGATGCCATGTTGCTACCTAAGGAGACAGACACCACTGGAACCTTTCCAGTAAGATGCGGTCTTGGGGGGAAAAAACACAGATGAATAGAAATGGGTTAATTCAAGATGTAAGAGCTATTTAGAAATATGCCTGAGTCATTGGCTGAACAGTGTTGTAACTAATATACTTTCTGTGTGATTATTCGGGTCTGGGTGGCTGGGAAACGAAGGAGTTGTCTTCTCCTACAAATGGCATGCCAATGTGGGGCAACTAAATCCACATAAAACCCGAGAGAGCTTGGGAAGGAATTCTAGACACAAAAGAACAGAGTTAAGCATGGCTTCTTGGTAGCAGCATTTTCCTCATGTGGGTTCTGTTTGCTGGCAGCGAACAGAGGTGCAACTCTTTTTAAGAGAAGGTTTCCTGACTCAGCAAGAGAAGACCTCCTGACTCAGCGTTAGCAGCAAAAACTGCACAGCGTCTTTAAGAGCTGGCTTCCTGGTTCATGCTGGTGGCACAAATGCCTCTGGCTCTTTCAGGAAGTCCTGCATGTAAATGGGGTTTGTGAGTGGCATACTGCTTATTGCTTAATGTCAACATAGACTCACTGTGTCCCTGGAGCCAGGACAGAGTGCATGGCTCGCAGGGTGTTGTGCATGGTTCATAGAGGTGGTAAACATGCCTCCACCATATTGGACTGGGCAGAACAAACAGGCAGGGCCATGGAGTTGGTCCTAGCTGTGCCAGCTTAGCATTTAAAAAAACAAAACCAAAAATGTTCCTGGTCAGAAAATGATTACAGAAATGCAGTAAAGACAGATTCAGATGAAAAAGATCTCTGAATGGGTCACAGCACTGGATAAATGTACATAGGATTGGGAGAGAGAGGAAAAAGAGTTACAGACAGTTTTAAAAAGAAGTAAATAGTTTTAAAGAGACAGTAAAAGTAATATAAAAGAGTACAGATAGTCATAGATAAAAGGAATAAAGAAAAACAAGCCACAAAAGGATGGAATATACAGAGTCTGGATTATCTATAATAATTGTTTTTTCTTTGAATTTTTTGACTGTGAATGAGCTAAGCACAGAGAGACATTTCATTGTATGAACATCTGAGCTAAGCCAGCATATATGTTTTAAAGGTATCTTGACTTCAAAATTTGGTCTAAGGATATGTTGCTTTGGAAAAGAAGTTCTGCTTTTGTTTCCACAGAAGATGAGAACCTATGGATTCCTCCAAGGCTAATGAGGTTTGATGGAACAAGACCCCCCCTGAAAAGTCTCTGTGAACTCTAAAAATACTTAACCCAACAAACAGCAGAAAGTAGTTTGGAGTAACCTACACTCAAATTCACAAAATGATTGTTTGTAAATGTCTGTTTTTATTTAAATAAGTATATGATATATAGAAATAAATACTTTACATTGCTATGGACTTTGTTTTAATGATACAAATTTAAGGTGACTTTTGTTATATGTATATTTCTACTCTTGTTTAAGGCACTATATTGTGCAGCTCATTTTAAAATGTAATGTATAATTAAGAAAAATAGATTAATAGAAAGTCATCTATAATAGTCAAACTTGTCATATTAGTTAGGTTTTTCTAGACATACAGAGATACGTTTCAGTTGATAGATAATCTTCAACACTTCAAAGACTTACAGAATATGGCATTTAAAATGTTTTAAGAACTAAGACTTTTCTTGACAGTGAGACACATCTGCTTCTGGCAGCACCAATCTACTTTAAGAGGATGATAGGCATCAAAGAGGCTCCTTATGTAATTTGTTAGCCATCTGGGCAAGAAATTTCTCTTGCCTGGACTGCTGTATAAACTGAACATGCAGGAGCCACAGAAAAAGTGACTGTTGAACTTGCCTAAAGAAGGTGAGACAGTCCTTCAGGGTTTCTGCTTCATGAAAGAGTCTGCCAGGCACTCTACAGGACAGAGAAGAAAGTGACTGACAAATTTTGCCCTATATTGGCAAAGCAGTCTTTCAAATTTCCTGCTTCATGGGAAAGTCTACCAGATACTATGGGCTTGTAGGTTGAAGACGGATGCCCTAACGGTACAGAAGAACTTTGAGTGACTATCCAGGCAGTGAGATATCTCTGTAAATTCTAGAGTTTTGGAAGTTGCTTACAATGCACTTCCTGTTTACTTAGGTAATATTATATTCTTCTGGAGTCTTTGAAGAGTTAAAGACAGAAATAGTTTTCCTTAGTTATAATAAAGGATAAATTAGATATAAAACTTTAGACTCACAAAGTTAGGATAGATAGTAAAGTATTTTCCTTAATTTGCCAAGTGTAAATGAACTAAATATTGTAACTATAATTCTTGCTTGATAACCATTTTGTATATGTAGTTTTACTATGTTAAAGTTAAAAACCTTCCTTTCACTTAGACAGAAAAAGGGAGATGATGTGGGATTCCCCTTTGTATGCTGTGAATATGTTTTATTACCATTAGTTAATAAAGAAACTGTTTCAGCCAATGGCTTAGCAGAGTAAACCAGGCAGGAAATCAGAACAGAGCTAGAGAGAGTAGGCAGAGTCAGCGGGACGTCATGTAGCTACTGAAGGAGACAGACCCCACTGGAACCTTTCCAGTGAGTCGTAGCCTCATGGCAACACACAGATGAATAGAAATGGGTTAATTCAAGATGTAAGAGCTATTTAGAAATATGCCTGAGTCATTGGCCGAACAGTCTTGTAATTAATATAGTTTCTGTGTGATTATTTGAGTCTGGACAGCCAGGAAACAAAGGAGCCATCTCTGCCTACCTAACACAGAAGGCCAGTGCAATTACCAGGTGCATTTAGGATGAACTGTGTGACAAACAATGCTGGCGAGTCTGGTTACCCAAGGTGATGTGTGCTGGGGGTCTATCTGCTCGGGTGTACGGTCAGATTTCTTCCTGTCTTTGCCGGCTCCTTAGCAGATTGCCTTTGCTGCTCCTCACTCTCGGGTTTAATGCGTACTCAGTCATAAAACTGTTTCATTTCTCATCTGCCCAGGTTTCATGCTAAGCACACATTCTACTGCTGAGTTACACCCCAGCCTCAGAGATGTTTATTTTAATCCCACTTCCCCCCCAATATCTTCAGGATCTGGGAAGATAGAACCTCCCGAGGCAAGGTAGCTGTCCAAAGAGCAAACCTGAATGTCCTGGGACATGCCACTCATCTGAGAAAGGATGCCAGCAACAGTGTTGTGCAAATTCGAGTGTGTGGAAGCCAGGGACAGAGTCCAAACACCAACTACGACAGCTACTGACAGAGACTCATGGAAACGCAGGCCTTCGACTCAGCCTGGAAGATGGGCCACCCAGCTTACCTCCTCAGGTTTAAGAGCACAGCTCACATGTGGATCTGGGTCAAATCCATGTTTGGGTGCAGTTGGCACACTCGTGGGCCCAAGAGATTATTTCTAGTGAACTCCCAGGTGGTTTTGACACGCTGTGTCTTGGGAACACATGTTAAGTAGCAAAGGGTTAGGAAAAGAGGAGGAGGAGGAGGAGAATGCAAATGAGGAGAATCAGGCAGGAAGCAGAGGCATGGGGTGGGGGACCAGATGTCACTGCCTGCTCCTAGAGCAGAGGTTCTCAACCTGTGGGTCACGGGCCCCTTGGGGGTTGCATATCAAACATTTATATTATGATTCATAATAATATCAAGCTTACAGTTATAAATTATCAACACAATAATTTTATGATTAGGGGGTCACCCTGACATGAGGAACTGTGTTAAAGGGTCACAGCATTAGGAGGGTTGAGAACCAAGGACCCTGCAGCTGCTGGTAATGTTCTTTGCTCAGGATCTGGATAGAATACTAATTCTGGATTCTACAGGATCCTGCTGTCTTCCCTTAGCACATGGGCTATTGATTCTCCTCAAGACTCTCCTCTTAGACTTCTGGCTAAGTAGGACTGCACAAATGTGGGCTTCTCAGACACTTCCGTAGTGTATGAAAAGCCAGAAATCATCCAGAAATGCTTGAAGGGCAGTTGGTTTCCCATAGACTCTGCTCCCAAGCACTGCGTGTGTTTGGGGAGTAAGTGGGTGGGTTTCTTAGGGATGAGAGACCAGGAGATCTGTGAGTTCGATAAATACAGTGCCTCCATGGAGGACCATCTCAACCCACAGCTATAGGGTCTCACTGGAAGGCACACACATGGCTCCAAAGCTGGACTGTACAAAGAGCTAGCCTTTCTCACTAGGCATCTGCTTCCATCCCCCCAAAACCTTGCCTTTCATGTTGTGCAAAGCTGTGACATTGGAGTGCTACAGACAATCTTTGAATGAAGTCCAAAATGTTTGTCCGTCTGATGGGCCCACCTGTCTAGCTTCGCTCATGCTGGAAAGTGTTCCTATCTCAAGAGGTTTCCCCACCATGAACTTAACCCCTTTGCCCATGTTATCACTCCTCCCTCTGTTCAACAGGTCCCCGGGAGTTCTGCCCAGTGGTTAGTTCCACAGCTAACCACTCTGCATCTGCATCTCTGCATCTGCTTCCATCAGTTATTGGATGAAGGTTTTAGGAGATCATGTCTAGTTCCCCTTCCTATGCAGATCCATGCACATCTCTCTCAGGGTCCTCTTTGTTACCTAACTTCTCTGGGGTTGTAGACTGTAGGCTGATCATCCTTTGCTTTATGCCTAATAGTCACTTGTGAGTGAGTACATACCATATGATTTAACTTTTGGTGAGAAGGCAGAGGCCTTGATAGGACTTTTTAACAGTAGTAAGAAAGGTCTGGGTTTGTGTTGTAGACCCTAAGGAATCCAAAGGACCACAACCCCCTTTGGTGTTGACAGAAAACTGTGTGGCCCTCCAGGACAAAACTGGAAGGCAGAAAAAGAGTAAAGAGACGGCGAGAGAGATGCTGCACTGATGAGGGCACGGGGAGGACCGCAGGGTGGCTTTGGACAGTTGTATTTTGTGTCACCAACCTTTGGACAGCCTGCACTTGGGCCCCCAACCTTGGGCTGGGCTTTACTAAAAAGGGTTTGGCATGGTAAATATGCATGTCTTGTAACTCTACAGTATCTCTCAAGCGGTCAAGAGCCATTCCCAAGAATATTGCTATGTAAACAAGCCCCCTGCCTCTGAGATGCCAGCAAGAGCAGAATCCTAAGCTATCACTATCAGCCCACAAACAGCCCAGTTCCTCACTGACCATCCCTTTGGATTCTTTTCTGACTTCTCTGATTCTTCTGTGTCTCCCCCTCTGCAACATCAGGCATTTGGAAGTAATGAATTGCTCATGTGGGACATTTTATAGTACACGGGATCCTGGGAAGCTCCTTGAAGCATGACATGATGGCTCTTCCTTCCTTAAAGCAGGTATCAGAAGAGGCTTGTTCATAAAGGAACATTTGTACATGTATGTGTTTATGTGTATATGTACATTCATATATTATATCTAGAGAATAATATATACCCACATGCCACTCCCTTTTTAAAAACAAGATTTGATGGGAAACGCTAAATAGTCTACCTGCATCTAGGGACCTGAGGGCTATGGGCTGTCCAGACCAAGTATCCTACATCCAGGAACCCAAGGGCTATGGATTGTTCAGGCCAAGTATCCTACATCTAGGGACCCGAGGGCTATGGATTGTTCAGGCCAAGTATCCTACATCTTGGGACCTGAGGGCTATGGGTTGTTCATCCCCTGCCCCATAGGGGAAGTAGTGGGAACAAAGATGAAGTCACTAGCCTGCTGGGAAGCTGAGTGGCTAGGTCTAAGTACTGTCTCTACTCTCTACTGTGGGGTCTCAGCTGAGACCAGGTGAGCATGCACACCACGCTTGAGCATCCTGCTTATTATATAACACAAGATGCTCCTGCGGTGACTAACCCTTCTTATTCTCCAGTAGAGATCCTCCCCATAACTGAATTTTCACATAACAGGGAATATCACTAAAAACAGAATCATACTTGCGAAAGGTAAAAAAAAAAAAAATCCGCAGAGCATTTATATCCGTGCATTTCCTTCTCATCCATCTCCCGTCCTTAAATTTATCCCAGGATTTGCATTGATTTGCATGTGTATCCCTGTGAAATAAAAGCATTTAAAAGTGAGTGCTTTGGTAGCCTTTGGTACACGCCCAGTTGTCAATCAGCATCTCTACGTGGTTCCAAAACCATCAAGGAGGAAATTCTGTACCATCACGTCACCCCTCTGCTCTCTAAAAGCCAAACTATCTGTTTTCTGCCCCCAAAGATCCCCTTATTTTGTGTATTTCACACAGTGTGTGACCTTTGGTGTCTGACTTCTTTGAATTGGCTACTGTGTGAAAGATATATCAGAACTCACTTCCTTCTGTTGCTGAATAATATTCCACTGGATGAGAATTCGTGTGTATGGGCATTGGGGTCTTCTTACTTTCTAGCTATTTTGAATGTATGGCTTTTATTTATTGTTTGGTTGGGTTTTTTTTCTGCTTGTATATGAAGGAATAGACTTGCCAGGGCATGCTGTAACTATATTTAACGTTTTGAAATGCCACACTTCTTTAAAATAATTTACATATTTGGAATTTATCTCTAGCTTAGTGCAAACAAGAAAATGTTTACTTGGGTATAGGAACTGTCTCTACTCTTTCCCTCTGGGGTCCCTCCTGCTGCTAGGCAGAACACCTGGTGCCATGCATGGGCCAGCTCAAGGTAGGATGCAAGGCAGCTGAAGCTCTCACCGATCCTGAAGGTTCTGTAACATTCTTTATTGAGGTTGAGAGAGTATTTCTTTATCAAATAACTGGAGCTCCTCCACCCCCATCTCTGTCTACTTCCCTCCATCCTTTTCTGCTTTTTTTCTTTTGTTGGGAATTAAACCCACCCCTCAGATGCTGGGCAAGCACTCTACCATGGGACACAAGCAGAACTGAAAAGGTATCCGAGCAACAGTTTTAAAGATAACTAGGTACAATCTGACTGTCTTAGTCAGTGTTCTATTGCTGTGAAGAGACACCATAGCAACCCTTATAAAGGATAACATTTCACTGGGGTGGCTTACAGTTTCTGAGGTCCATTATTGTCATGGTGGGACATGGCAGCGTGCAGGCAGACATGGTGCTGGAGAAGGAGCTGAGAGTCCTACGGCTTGATCTGCAGGCAGCTGGAGTCTGTGTTCCACACTGAGAAAAGTTGTGCATAGGAGACCTCAAAGCCCATCCTCACAGGGACACATTTCCTCCAACAAGGCCACACCTCCTAACAGTGCCACTTCTTATGGAGGCCATTTTCTTTCAAACCACCACAACTACTGAGTCAGGGTTCCCTGATTATGGTTGGAAGACCTGTCAATCAGGCTGGGTCAGAGGGTCTCAGCAAGACTGAGGCCGAAACAAGTTTGTTGCAAGCAATCAGATTTTTTATCCCCTTATCAGAAACAATACAATGGGGGTTGCCGGGAAGAATACAATTGTAGTTGACAGGTTACAACAATGTTGTCTGCAGACTATACAGGGAACACAGGATTAATGTCTAAGACTAATTATGCAGGCAAATTTGCAAATGCTTTGCTGACTGCTAGAGAATACAGAGAAACTCTGGTGTTCTGAATGCTCACTGCCTGAGGGGGTGCCTTGGTTTCTTGGGAACTGAAAGGCACACAGTGCCCCAGGAGCCACAGATTCTAACCTGAAAAAGCTTCGACAAATGCCTGTCAAGGCAGCTGGACCAAGTCAAGGCCACGATTCCCTGCAATTCCAAAGAAGCTCAGGGGATGTGGTCGGAAGTTACGTGTGCTCTAGGCTGGAGGGAAGGCGCAGGTCCCATTCCACCCTTTCCATATCTAACAGCGCATGAATTGCCTCCCTCATCCTCCAAAGACACTGGTGTGGAAGGCTTGGTCCCCAGATAGTGGCACCACCGAGAGCTGATTGCAACAGGAGGCTCTGATCTAATTAATTAATCCTAGCAGAATGGACTGTTAGAAGACGGAACTTGACAGAGGAAGTAAGTCACATGACTGTGTCTCCCTGGCCTAGAGCACTAGCTGCCAGGTGAGCAGTTTGCTCACAGCGCCTTTCTGCCTCCCCGTGGCCTCAGAACAATAGTCTCAGATGAGTAAGGCTGAAAGCAAGAGCATACCTGAAGGGTTTGCAGAGATGAAATTGCTTACCCTAAACCCATAGGAACCTGTCATGTGGGCTATTCAGGTCTAAATCATTGTATAATTGTCACAAGAAATTGATTTTGGTTTATTTTGAGAAAGGACCTGCGGCCCTTGAAAAGGGTTTTTGTTTGTTTGTTTGTTTTATGTGACCGCATCTGGGATTCCTACTATGTTCATGCCGTGTCATGAACTGACAGAAGGCAGTATGTGACGAGCACAGGTTAGACCCTGAAGCCACCTGGTGAAGCCTGAGATGGCTTACAGACCAACAGTGCAAATATGTGTGACCAGGGCTAACTTTTACTTACGTCTGAGTGTCCTGGTCCCATTCCCTAAATTCGTAGCAACCGAACCCAAATTCAGCCAGCGTTTGTAGAAATTCCCTGGAAGTTCCCACTTGCTGTGGTCTGAATTAAAGGGGCCCCACCCCTTTAATCTGGTGAAATCCAACCCCTGGCCCCCAAGGTGACTGGTATTAAGAGCACCATTTGGTCTTAGTCCGCAGAATACCTGAGACTGGGCAACTTATAAGGGGAGTGGTTTACTTTGGCCCATGGTTCTAGAGGCTGCAGCTTAAGAGCTGGTAGCTGTGTGATGAGGGCCCCAGCTTGTTTTCACTCGTGATGGAAAGACAGAGACCAGCCAGCCCCTCGGCCGTCAAAGGAGCCCTCGCTGTTGTTGCTGAGACCCTGAGCTCAGCTCCCGGCACTCGGGCTGCTCACAGCCCATGCAATTCGAGCTCTAGGGGAGCCGGTGGCCTCTTCCAGCCTCCTTGGGAATATACTTACGGGCAAAGACAAAAGCAGACACATAAATAAAATGAAAATAAATCTTAAAACAAACAAAAAAAAAATAGTCACTCTGTGACTCTAAAGAAAGAGTACATGATCACTGCTTCTGTGTTGTTTAAGGTAGCTTTGTCTGGCTTTTTGTTGTGGTCAGCATTTCTGCTAACCCTTCCTGTGTGACCTTCTCCCTTAACCAGGGCCTAGGAAGCACTCATTAAGGAAGAGTTTGTGTGTTCCTAGCTAATTCTAGCGTTCAGGTAACCTATGAAGGAGACTTCAGGGGGCAGCTGAGGTAGGAACCCTTTTTCAGGAAATCAGGACTATCAGAAGGAGCAAGCAAACATAAAATAGAAACACATTCTCCTGTAATTGATGTTTACAGGAGACCCTGCTTACCAGGCCAGCAGGATGGGAAGACAAGGTGCGTCAAGTGACTTAAAACTGACGGATTTAAAAACACAAGAGCTGAAAGGGACGCTGACTGGACATCATTTGGTGGCTAGACACCGGGTACCTGTGACGGGGAAGTGCCAAAGACTCTTCCATTAAGCTAGCTCCTGCCCTTTACTCCCTCCTCCCTCTCCTACCCCTCCCCCCTTCCCCTTTCTTCTCCCCCCCCTTTCCTGCTTGGCTGCTTCTCCGCAGTAAATATTTATTTAAAAAACCAACGAACAAAAAAATCCTCCAGTCTCTAGGAAATTTCTCCGTAGGAGATGCACACTATTTCTTTCCACCAGGAAAATCTGACTGAATGTAGGCCTGACTCCTTCCCCTCAGGCCAGTGCACTCAAGATGAAGTCAGCTCAGCCCCTGTACTGTCGGGTGCCTCAGTTGCCGCGGGGTAGATTGGGCAGGTCTGGGCAGAGCAGGGCTGTGCTGGTCTCCTAGCGACTCTGGCAGCCGTGGGGTAACATGCCACCCACGAACCGGCAGTGGTCCTGCAGCTGGCGACACCATGGCGGAGCGTGGGCAGCTGCTCCAGCCCACGGCTTTGCCTCCCAGGCTGCTGCAGGAGCACCGGAACTGCGGGCGGTGGTAAGCAAGGTGCCGCTGGGACTCAAGCAACCGCTGATCTGGGAAGCCTGGATCCCCTGGGCTGGGCGGGGAAGGTCCTTGCTGCTTGGAGTTGCCTTTCACGGTGTCCCCTGTGATCTTACTATCGCAATAGTAAGATCAGTGCTGGATCCCCGTTCCCTAAAGGACACAGCCTTTTGGGTTTGTTTGCCACAAGCCCCAGGAGAAGTCCTTTGAAGTCCCCAGGCCAGATAGGGACACACAGTGGCCTCTAGGGAGTCTGTACTATAGCTCAGGCCTCTGAGCTCCTGCCTGCAACACACAGTTGGGGACTAAACAGACCGCTGGTTCAGCTCATGGCATCTGCAATACCTGGAGTCTTTAGCCCTTCAGGTGGAGGTTCTGGCCCAGCAGAACCCTTGGTGGGAGATGCTTGAAGTCCTGGGAAGACAGGTCACTACTTGGAGGGTTGGTGAGGCAGGGAAAAGGATTTTATTTTCCCCTTGCTTGAGAGTGAGTTCTGGTTGGTGAAGAGGCCTTTCAATGGATGATGAATGGAGCATCAGACCTAGAATCAGAAAGGCTAGTAGCTCACTATGTAGCCTAGGCTAGCCTTAAGCTGGTGGTCCTCCTGCCTCAGCCTCCAGAGAGCATGATTTGAGGTGTGCCACCACACCCAGCACTCTGGGCTCTTGTTTTCTTACTGTGAAACTGGACATGTTAGTGAATCAGTCCTGCAGGTCTGTGAGGACCCTTGGGATGAGCCACACGTAGAACACAGTGCTCTCTATCTATGGGAGCCTTTATGAAGTCTTAACACCCGCCCCCTGCATTGAAAACCTATCTGCTTTGAAATAATTGTAGGTTCAGGGGAGATGGTGAATGTCTAAAATCCTACAGAGCCTTCCCTAGTGTCTTCTGATGGCACTGTCTCACGTGCCACCATGCCAGGAAAGTGACCTTGGCACAAGGTCCAAGTGGTTAAGCAAGATCTCTGCATTTACAGCTCTCACGTCTGTAGAATTTTCATATGTATACTTCAAGATTCCAAACTGTTTCATAATCAGTATTAATTACCTTCCCCATTGCTGTGGAATGGGGAAAACAGAGAAGGGCTGGCTCTGGCTCATCGTTTTGGGAGGTATGGGTCTCTGCCAGTGAGGGAAGTGGGCAGCCCAGGCTGCCTCATCCACGGAGATGAGAGCTCTTGGCATGACTGCACACATCGTGGGCGATCAGGATCACAGATAGGTGGGAAGCAGAGCAGGAGTTTTACCCTGAAGACCAGAGAAGCTTCATGTCCCCCTAAGTTCCATAACCTCTAAAAAGAGCGCCACCAGCTGGAGACCGAGTGTTTAAACACAATGTCCTGTGGGGGACATTTTACATCAACCAACCACACAGGAACAACTGTGGGACCCTCATTGTCAGTCTTTCTTCCCCAGACCAACCGCAAATCTGTTCCCCAGTTCTGTAATTTTGAGCATTTTAAGAGTGTTACCTAGGGTCTAGAGAGATGGCTCAGCAATTAAGAACACCTGATGCTCTTCCAGAGAACTGGAGTTGGGTTCCCAGCACCTCCACCAGGCAGCACACAAGTGCCTGTAATTCCAAGTCCAGGGAACGTGATCAATAAGTAAAAATAAAAAATAATGCTAGCAAGCTAGAACAACATAGGCCATGCTCTTTTGATACCGACTCTTCTCACCCATAAAGCTTGTAAGATCCATCCATGCTATGCTTGTCAACGATTTGTTCATCTGGTTGCTTAGGAGTGTGCTCTGTGGCATGTTTGTTTCTTTATGCACTTGAAGACATCCAGGCTAGTTTCAGTTTTTGACTATTGTATACGAAGCTGCCATGAATCTTTCTGTGCTTGATTTTGAAAGAAAATATATTTTCATTTCCTTAGGATAAGTGTCAATGTATCATATACAAATGTCTGTGAAAATAGCAAACATTCAGGGGAAAATGGTTCTAGTTTTATATTGTTGGTCAAGCGAGATTATTTGTGGGCCTAAGCAGATAATGGAAAGCTGAAGTTGGGGGGTTGTTCAGTTTGCAGAGTGCATACCTAGCATGAAGCTTTGGGTTCAGCCCCCAGCACCCTAAAGCCAGATGAGATGGCGCATTCGGGAGCTGGAGGCAAGAGGCTCAGAAGTTGAAGGTGGCTCAAGGTGTCCTCTACAAGGCTGGTTTGAGAGTAGCCTGGGCTATAGGAGGCTGTCTCTCAAAATGTATGAGCAAATAAAGGTGAAAAGAAAATGCAGAGTTAAGCTTTTATCTATGAGAAGATGGAGTAGAAGAAGGCCCTTCCTCTTACATCCATGCACCTCTCAGAACTGAAAGGGAGGTTAGGGAGACTCAGTTTCCCTCAGGCCTTCTGCCAGTTTCAGAATTCTGAGTCTCAAACTAGCTACTATGCAGTTCCCATTTTGAGATGTATGGCTGTAGTAAAGCAAAGACATTTAATGTTTTAATTTGTTTACTGATTTTAGGAAGTGCTTGGGTGTTTAAGTTAGTTATAAATATAGAATATAAGCTTTATGAAGATAGTTATGGAGGGTTATTTGCTAATAGGTAGAGCTGACTGGTCATAAACCCCAAGACGAGATGTGGCTCAACACACCCATACCTCGAGCCGTTTGGAGAGTGACTTATAAGGGCAGGGAGAAACTTTCTGCAAACTTATTTTTTGGTCCTTTCATGGAGACTTTTAGAATGCAGTGAGGTTAAGTTCCTCAAACACACCTGTATACTTACATATGGCAAAGAAGATTCTAGGGTTCACTGGAAACCACTGAGAACCAGGCTAGAATCTCTTATAAATGTGTGACGATGGTTACAGCAAAGATTGGATTTAGTATAAAGGGCCATTATGGCTAACAGGACAGGGAAGAAAGGGAAGACAATAGCTTTCAAAATGTCTGAGGCAGGCTGACATTACTTAGGGCCATCAGCTGCCCGGGTTCCGAGGCCTGCCTTTATCACTGGTTGTGTCTGAATATTCTAGATCTGGTATCATTTTCCTTCCCGTGTGCCGTCTGTCCCTTCCATCCCATCCCTGTGACTGGACTGCTCCGTCCTAGTGGGAGCCCAGAGGGGAAGGAAGCAGAGAGATGCGGGCTGTGAAAGTCAGAGGGGAGGAGGGATGAAGGAAACGTCTATGGCTCACCTGAGGTAAACAGTGGAAGATCGCCTGTGGCTCCATGAAAATATGCATCTAGTGGTCCAAAACATAGAAAGCCTTTGGATTCTGCAAGGGGACCTGAGATGCCAGACAACTCAGGAGAAAATTATAAAAATGATCAGCTCCAGCGTGCAGCTAGCCGCCATTCACTGGTGCTTTGAACTACATTAGAAATCCCAGGCCTGCCACCTCTTCACCACGGAACTTTTTATCTAGAATTTATTTTTAGTGTTTCTAGTCCCTCCTCTATGTTTGTGCATACGTGTATGTGTGTGTGCGCGCACACCTGTGGATATGTGCACTTAAGTGTGTGTGCCCATGGAGGCCAGAGGCTTTGGGTTCCCTGGAGCGCGTTACACCTGTATAGCTTTTGACGTGTGTGCATGTGTGCATGTGTGCGTGTGTGTGTTAATTTCTCTATGCCTCACGTCAGCTATAAATAGGAATAGCACTAGTACTGACTACGTGGGGTTGTTACGACACTGAAATAGGCTGATATATGAAAGCACTGAAAGCAGCTCCCCACTGTGTTGTGGGGAGTTCCCCACCTGCGTAGCTGTTATGGTTCTTTAAAGAAACTTTATCTATGTGTGTATGTGTGTGTATGCACACCTTTTTGCACACATAAGCCATCATGTGCGTGTGGAGGTCAAAGAACAATTTTTTTGGAGACAGTTCTCTCCTACCATGTGGGTCCTGGGATTAGGCTGGGCAGCAGGCACATTGTCCATAAACCCACTTGTCAGACTTTGTACACCCCCCCCCCACACACACACACAGATCTAAATGACACGCTGTGGACTTCATGCAGCTCATGGACTATCACTTCCCAGTCTTCCTCCTCAGTTGAAAATTAGTCCATTATCATCATGGTGGGAAGCACGGTGGCAGCGTGCAGGCAGACATGGCGCTGGAGAGGGAGCTGAGAGTTCTATCTGGATCAGCAGGAAGCAGGATGAGAAAGAGACACTAGCTTGAGCATTTGAAACCCCAAAACCCGCCCCCAGTGACACGCTTCCTCCAACAAGGCCACACCTCCCAGTCGTGCCACTGCCTGTGAGCCTGTGGGGGCCATTTTCATTCAAACCACCACAAGGGCCCACAGAGGATGTCTAACACATGGATTCATTCAGTTACAGAGGGGCTGCAGGAGTTACCCTTCTCATCCCCATGACAGAATACCAACGCAAAGCCACGCATGGGGGAAGGATCTCTTTGGGCTCGGGGTTTGAGGTGGAAGTGGCTATAGTGGTGGGGAAGGCAGGGCTGAGTTCATGGTGTGACTCCTGCAGCTGGGATTCTTCACACTGAATGGAGAATACCAGCGCTTCCTCTCTTCAGTCCCTGCCTTCAGTCCGTGGCACGGCGCTACCCACATTCAGGGTGGTTCGCCCTCCTCAGCTAGCCCTCCCGGAAATGTCCTCATAGGCATGCCAAGGAGTGCGTCTCCTAGGCAATTCCAAATCCAGTCAAGCTGACAGTAAACTCTTCATCACAAGAGCTACATTGCCACGGGGACCTCAGATCTCCCTGCCATACTGCTGCCCCTTGTCTCTGGGAGGGGAACCGGCCTGACTGTTCTTCGCAAACACAATGGATTTTTTTTTTAACATGGCAGAAGTAGTTAGAATAGCAAATGCTTAAATTTACACATGGATGGGCCTTTAAAATATAGTGTCATGGATGGCACAGGTAAGACTTTGAAATAGAGTACTCGCTAAAAAAGCATCTGTATTTAGAATACATGCGCTCAGGGATAGCTGATGCTTTAAGGATGTGTGCAGGCTAAGGTACAGGTCCCCTTCAGAACAGTGGCTTTGCTTAAGTGGGCGATCGGAGCAGGCCCTGGGAACACAGCAGGACACACAAGGTCGGGGCTTGCAGAGCATGGGTAACTCAGCCTCCTGTGACGCCCTCTTCCTCTGCCCCCTGCCCCTCCCTCACAATAGATGGAGGCCTGTCTCCTTACCCCCTTCTCCCACCTGGGTCCTGGGATGCACATCACCTGCCCTGTGTCTTCTAGGCACCTGGAGACCCTGCCTTCCAAGAGTTTCATGAAGCCCAAGAGGCTGAGGTTCCCGGGACCTGTGAACAGCCGGCGCTGGGTGTTTGTGAGAGAGGGACTGGATGACTTCCCGAAAGGCCGTCACCAACACCAGCACCCCAAGGATGTCTCTCTGCCTCATGTTCATCACAGACTTCCCCAAGCTACCCCCAAGAAGAGGCAGAATGGACTGCCCGAGGGGGCCACCCTGTTATCCAAGCTTCCACAGGCGAGGAAGGCATTCCTATTGGATGTGGAAGATAACATGGCCCTGCACCCCCTGACTCTCTACCCACATCTGGAAGAAGCTCTGCCCCCTCAGGTGATTTGTCTGGGCTTGAGGGGGTGCAGTCTGGGGTGAGGGTCTGAAAATAATTCTCTCCAGGTGCCCAGGAGGCCCTGGGGTGCACGTTATAGGAAAGGAGGTCATACCCTCAGGTTCCCGTGCAGCCTTTCAACCTAGCAGACCGTCCCCCACAGGCAGTTTGGCTCCCAAACCCTCTCTGTTGACTTTGCCTTGAGACTTTCTAGATACAGCAAGCCATGCAGGGAATTACCCATCTCACTTAGGTCTGTTTAGCCCAGGGCAAAAAGATTTTTTTTTTTTTTAAAGAACTTGAGGAGAGAATCTGAAGGCCACGGGGAGGGGAGCAGGATTCACCGTATCCTCCAGGCCAGGCCTGAATAGGAACTCTGTTGTGTCAAGAGTGTCCCAGGCTGCTCCTAATTCATCTGCACGGTCCTCGGCACATTTACCCTGCTTCTCTATCTCAAAACGGCACTCAGTTTCCAGCAAGAAGGAAGAAATGGCTACTTTTCACTGAGCTAACAGTAGTTTTTCTAGGAATGGCTTCCTCATTTGACCTCCGCCATCCGCTAGAAAGCTTAGAAATGGTTTCCTACTTGCCCACCACAGCCTTAAACAAATCCTGGGCTGTGTGAGATTTGAGGAGGAAGGCAGACTGGTGAGGCTAAACAGGCAAGTCTGGCGGCACCATTCCCTTGCTCAAAACCCCCTCTTGCTCAGTGGAGCCAAGCCCCTGCCTGGCTTTGGGGAGCCTCTTATCTGCACTCTCCCAGCTCACCACCCACCCCTCTCATCCCGCTCCAGCTGTCTTTTTTTTTAAATTTATCTTTTTATTTATTATGTATACAATATTCTGTATATTATATATTGTGCGTCTGCCTGCAGGCCAGAAGAGGGCATCAGATCTCATTTCAGATGGTTGTCAGCCACCATGTGGTTGCTGGGAATTGAACTCAGGACCTTTGGAAGAGCAGGCAATGCTCTTAACTGCTGAGCCATCTCTCCAGCCCCCTTCCCCGGGGGTTTCAAATAAAGAGGTGGTTCTACGGCATCTCGTGGAGCATGGCCATGACGTGGGGGCTTGGTTCTCATTTCCCAGTCCCATTTCCCCACCTAGGTTTCATAAGCTTTGTTTTGAGGCAGGGTCACCTTACGGTGCTGAGTCGGCGGCCTGGATCTCCAGTTCAGGTCTGACTTCACAACTGCAGCAAAAGAACAACACATCCTTTTCATGTGATCCCAGAAAAATCCAGACCCACAGTTTAGTTTCCATGGTCCACTTGGTTCATGAGCCTGCTGCGTCCCTAAGCTAGTCACTGTGGCTCTGGTGTGCTCTTGCAAGAATGGAGGTGAGGTTAGGCCAACTAGGACCAAGTGGATGGGGGAGGAAAGAGAGATGGCTCTTGGTGTGTGGGGGCGGGGGGGTCATGTGTATGTTGAGATACGTGTGCCTGTGTAGTAGTAGGAGGACAACCTCATCTGTAGTTCCTTGGGTGCCCACCATTGTTTTATGGAGACAATGTTTCATACTGGTCTGGGACTCACCAAGCTGGGTACACAAGCAGGTCTCTATTACTTTAGTCCTAAGATTATAAGTGTGCATCTCACCCAGATTTTTTAAAAAATATTTATTTATTTATTATGTATACAATATTCTTGTCTGTGTGTCTGCCTGCAGGCCAGAAGAGGGCATCAGATCTCATTTCAGATGGTTGTGAGCCACCATGTGGTTGCTGGGAATTGAACTTAGGACCTTTGGAAGAGCAGGCAATGTTCTCAACCGCTGAGCCATCTCTCCAGCCCCCACCCAGATTTTTTTTTAACATGAGTTCTGGGGGTGGAACTCAGGTTCTCCTGCAATCAAGGCAAGCACTTTACTGTCTGTGCTATTCCCCCAGCTGATGAGGTGGTTCTTCAAAGGAAACTGCAGACACTGTATCCATAGGGGCGTGAGTGATGCTTGAGATGCCAGCAATCAAGAACCACGGAGGTTCAAGGAGACACCCCAAGTTCTGGGTCCTTAGGGGTCTGGGGGAGGCTCACAGGCACACAGCCTGAGCACCCAGTGTCCAGGTGACAGACAGCCTGCAGCGCATTACCCAGTACAAGGCTCTATGACGTTTGAAAAAGAAGACCAGAGAAGCGACTTGGTGCACTTTGTTATAGAATTGGGGCCCCCTTTCCTACGGTGTTCACCCTACCCTACCCCAAGTCTGCTTTCTCTTTGTAGCTCTTATTGCAGGTGCTGGAGGTACTCGACCCTGAGAAGAATTTGGAGGAGACATGGGCTTGTTGTCGGGATGCCAGAAAATTAATGAAGGGACCCACAGAACTTGAAGAAAAATGTTCTTCTCAGATGTGCCTGTGAGTACTGCTGATGTCTTTGCCTTGATGAACATTCTAGGATGCTCTTATCATATTGAGAACAATTTTCCTAATTTGGGTGTTTTGTTTTGTTAGTTAAAAAAAAAACAACAACAAAAAACCCCTCTCTGTCTCATTTAGGCCAGGCTGACCTCCAGCTTGTCATGATGCAAAGGATGACCTAATGCCTGGTCTTCCCGCCTGTGTTTCTCAAGACTGGGATTGTAGGCCTGTGCCACCACACCTGGGTATCTAGAATACTTTTTAAAGAAGCAATGGCAATAAGGATTTGCAGTGGAAGACTAGTCATGGATCTGGTCGATAAATAAACATGGGCACCCACCTAGCTTTTATTTGACAAGAGGACGGCAAAAGGCCTAATGAATTGACTTTATTTAACATGGCAGGCCAGGGGTTGGTTGGATAATTATATGTCCAGTTGTAATATATGAATATGTTTGCGTATCATAAAGGAAATGTGGAATTTCAAAGAGGTGAGCTTGGCTGTTAGCATATACATTCGTTTCCTTTGGCTGTTGGGAAATTTTGACACAAACCTGGTGGCTTAAAACAATGGACATGTTCATCCAACATTTCCTGACAGCTCTGAGCCTATAGCCTGAAATGACTATCACATCAGATGTCAGCAGGGCTGTGTTCCCTCCAGAGGCTGCAGGGAAATTTGCTCCTTGCCTCCTCCGGTCTGTAGTGGCTGCTGGAGTTCCGTGGCTTGTGACCACATTGCATTGCTCCAAACTTGGAGACTAGCAGCTTCGTGTCTCTGTCTGGTGTCCTCACATGGCCTGCTCTTGTGTATCAGGTCCACCCCTCTCTGTCCTTCAAGGACGCCTGTGATGGTGTGTGTGACCCAGCAAGATAATCTAAGATAATCTCCCAGTCTCAGAAGTGTGGACGAATCACACCTGCAAAGACTCTTCAAAAGTAGAGGACCCCAAGCTCCAAGGATTAGCACTTGATCTCTTTACAGGCCTCCACGGTCCTCTCAGAGCATGAGGCGACACCACCCCTCTTGAAAACAAGCTCCCTTGGCCAGATACCCTAGCCTTCCCTCTGAGAAGAGCATTTGAAGGAGGCATCCAAACTCATTCCCTCTTGAATCCCACAGCAGTCAAGCTTCCTCTTCGGTGCCCGCTGAACTCCACTGACCTTGCCCTTGATCAAAGTCACATTGACACCTATTCTGCCACATCAGGGACTTTGCCCATTGTCCTGACAAAATATCTGGTAGAGCAGTGTCAGGGGAAAGGGCTTGTTCCAGCTCACAGTTCCAGAGGGTACAGCCCCTCATGGCGGGGAAGACATGGGGGTAGGGCAGCCTCACCTAGTACCGCCAAGGCACTCCAGGGACCTGTTTCCTGAAGCCCAACAGAGAGTAGAGAGCTTGGGGCAGGAGCAGGGTCAGGCTATAACCCTCAAGCCCTGCCCCCAACAGTTTCTTCTACCTTATTTCCAGAAGTTCCATAATCTGAGCAGCCCCAACTAACGACCAAGTATTAAATATCTGAGCTTAGGGGGTACATTTCCCATTCAGACCCTAACAGTAATTAAGCAAGTGTTCACTGGCCACCACACTGTCATCAAGGACACAGTGAAGGCACCAGGCTAGACCACTCCATGGGTAGAAAGGTTTAATTGGGCATCAAACCGCCAAAACTATCTCTGGGTGTGGCGGCGCGGGTGGGGGGGGGTGACAGAGAGAAGAGCAAAATGGTGGAAAAGCAAGCGGATTTGATGTAACAGCAAACAGGATGGGGGCTTTGAGCTGGTGCAGGCTGTTCAGATGGACTGGGAATAGATGTCCTTGCCAGAGGGAGTCGGCCTTGGGGGAGACTAAAGGAAAGGGGATTCCTGGTCAACAGAAACTGAATTTCAGCCTCTGTCTACCTAATAATCCTTTTTTTTAACCTGGCCATATTTCTTCTGTTTAGGACATTGTCACCAACACTGTCATCTGGGGAGGGGGATCAGCTTTGTTTGGATCTACCATACTAGTACACAACTGTTTCCATAGCAACTGACACAATTGGTGACACCATCTTTCCCTTAACACTGTTTCCTTTTTCCTTCTAAGACAGGGTTTCACTCTGTAGACCAGGCTGGCCTGATGACAGTCATTCTGCTTCCCCAGTGCTGGGATCACCGATGTGAACCACCACACCCAGCCTCATGACCTGTCTTCCTTTAGCTTCTGGAACATACATTCTTTTTCCTTGCTTTCTCATTGTCCTCTCTTTGATTTCCTTTGACTGGTTTCTCTATTCATTCATTCATCTATCTATCTATCTATCTATCTATCTATCTATCTATCTATCTATCTATCTATCATCTATTTATCTATCTATCTATCTACCTATCTATCTATCTACTATCATCTATCTATCTATTAATCATCTATTATCTATCTATCTATCTATCTATCTATCTATCTATCTATCTCTCTAACCATCCATTCATCTATTTATTTATTTTGAGACATGGTCTCCCTGTGTAGCTCTAGCTGTCTTTTATTTGTTTGTTTGTTTGTTTATTTTGATTTTTGTTTGTTTTAAACCTTGAAGTACTTCCGTTTCTGTACATTCATACCCAAGTGATCTTGGCTACTTTCAAGTGGACAATCCAGGATTAGTTCTTGGACCTGTAGTTAACACCAGGGACTGTACAGGTGGAAACCAAATCTTCACTTCTCTCTGTAGTCCTCCTCTGCCTTGCACAGCTCAGCACATAGTGAGGACACAGCAACCAGTTGCTTCCAGAACAACAGCAACCTGCCAACTAATGGTCATTGTGAAATCTGAAGCGCTCTATTTGACTAGTGCCTACTAGTATTATTAGCAATCCTAGCATTACTAGCAGTACTAGTCTGTTCTACCGTCTCTTGTTTGCATCATCAGAATAGCTTTCTAACTTGTGTGGTGGTTCTGAGAGTGGTCCCATAGGTTCATATATTTGAGTGCTTAGTCACTAAAGCGTGGGAAGGGTTAGGAGGTGTGGCCTTGTTAGAGGAGGTGTGTCACTAAGAGTGGGCTTTGATGTTTTAAAAGCTCACACCAGGTCCAGTCTCTCTCTCTCCCCCTCTTCCCCCTTCCTCTCTCCTTATCCCTTCTCCCTCCCATTCCCTCTGCCTCTTGCCTGTGGATTAGGATGTAAACAAGCCCCAAGCCCCAATTAAATACTTTATAGGAGTTGCCTTGGTCATAGCATTTCTTCATCACAATAGAACAGTAACTGAAACAACTGGTTTCATGGCCTCCAAGCCTAAATTCTCCTTTTATATTCTCTCTCTCTCTCTCTCTCTCTCTCTCTCTCTCTCTCTCTCTCTCTTTCTCTCTCGTGTGTGTGGTTTCTATCTTGTTTTAGACAGGGTCTCTTGGTTGTTTGTAGCTGGCTTGTGAGCTTGCAGGGAGTCTCCTGTTTCTGCCTCCTCCCTCCATAGGAGATCACTGGGATTAGAGACTTGTGTTGCCCACCCTAGTTTTTTGTGCTCTCTGAGGATTCTGAGGATTTGAACTCGGGACCTCATACTTGTGCAGCAAGCACTTTACCCGTGGAGCCATTTCCCCAGTCCATTCCCCTCTTTTTAAAATTAAAACAATTACATTTTCATTTACTTTAGTGTGTGGGGGTTATGTGTATACCACAGCGTACACCTGAAGGTCAAAGGACCACTTGTAGGAGTTGGTCCTCTCCATCTTCAGCGTGGGTCCTGGGCATTGAGCTGAGGAGGTCGAGGTTGGCCTAAGGTGCACTCAGCGGCTAAGCTGTTTGGTCCTGAAGTCTGGGCATTGTATTGAGGGGGTCGAGGTTGGCCTAAGGTGCACTCAGCGGCTAAGCTGTTTGGTCCTGAAGTCTGCTTGTCACCAGAGCAAACCTGATCGTCTCACACACTGGGCGTCATTCCTGCGCTCAGCCTTCCCTTGCTGCTTCCTAGTGCAGACAAAAGTCACACTAGACTGCACGTGCCGTGCATCCACACCAAGGCTGCCCGGTCTGATATTTAGCTGGTCCAGTGCTTTCCTCGTCCGAGTCTGTGCTCAGTGTCATTTAGTGGAGAGACTTTCTCTGCAACAATGAGATAATTTTCTGCAGTCTTCTCCAGCCCTTCCCTCATTTACTTTCCCTTTGTCTTGTTCCTGAGTGTCTGGCATATGCTGGTCTGCCTGTTAATCTGTCCTTCTTGCTCAGTTGAAGGCAAGTGAAGACAGCAATTTTGGTTGTATTTACAGTTGAATACTAATTCCCAATGCTTCATCTCCAGCCCATATTTGGTGCTTAGGAAGTATTTCTTAGCTGAATGGAAGACAAGTTAATCTGTGGATATCTGAAGAAGACGGTAGGTTCAGAGGCTGCTCTGTGGGAATGCCTCCCTCAGGAAGGGATATGAAGCGAGGCTATAGCTCAGTTGTTGTGAGTGTTTGCATAGTGCACACAAAGTCTTGGGGTTGATCTCTGGGACCAGCTAAACAGAATGCAGAGGCACATGGCTGCAATCTAAGTACTTATGAGGTACAGGTGGGAGGGTCCGAAGTTTAAGGTTCTTCCTCTACTACAGTGGACCTCGACCTTATGAATTGGAAAGTGGGTGACTGGGTTTAACTTGCTCAGACTTACATTCAGCAGTGAGCACTTGGCCTGAAATTTAAATAAAGAATTGGGGATTGGGAGGAAAGATAGACAATGCAGAAACGCCAGTGAGAGCCTTTCACAGTAGTACAGAGAAGCAGACATGGATGGGCTGGATGTCAGAGATTGTGTGTGTGTGTGCGTGTGTGTGTATGTGTCTGTGTGTGTCTGTGTCTGTGTGTGTATGTGTGTATATGTGTCTGTGTCTGTGTGTGTCTGTGTGTCTGTGTCTGTGTGTGTATGTGTGTATATGTGTCTGTGTCTGTGTGTGTGTGTCTGTGTGTGTGTCTGTGTGTATGTGTGTCTATGTGTGTGTGTATGTGTGTATATGTGTCTGTGTGTGTGTCTGTGTCTGTGTGTATGTGTGTCTATGTGTGTGTGTGTGAGAACACTGTCAATGAATTTCTGTTTTCTTAAGATTACAGGTAAGCCAGGTGGTGGTGGAGCACGCCTTTAATCCCAGAACTCAGGAGGCAAAGGCAGGTGGATCTCTGTGAGTTGGAGGCCAACCTGGTCTACAAGACCTAGTGCCAGGATAGGCTCCAAAACTATAGTGAAACCTTGTCTCAAACAAACAAACAAACAAAAGGTTACATGTCAACTTCAAGTGTAGTAGCTTCTAGATGCACATGTAATAATGCGTGGTACTCATAATTTTGAAAGTCATGACCCTGGATTTAATGTTCTTAAGCTTTAGTCAGTATGATTAGCCATGACACACTTGTATCTCTGGCACTGATGGGGATATGTGATCTTGACTATGACCTTTCCGAGACCTTGAGAGGTCTGATCTCATTTCCCAGTGATACCTGTTGGGACTCCCTTGGATTCATTGAACCTCATCCTTATTTCTTTGATGATCTCATTGTCTTTAGCCCCAAGAAGATGCCGGTGTCACATTCAGGCCAGTGGCTTTGTGAAGAAAAGCCAAGTGAAGTGAATTCCCTCTATCGAGAAAGTCTCCTTTGTGACAACGTGCACAGAGGGGTCCGAGACTTCTGTGACTGGGCCAAGGCTCTTGTAAGTTGGGGTGACTTGTAACCAGAGGCTATGAGTTCATCTCCTGGCTGTCCAGTCCTGAGGAATCACACAGAAACTTATGTTAGCTACAAACTGTTTGCCTACTAGCTCAGGTTTTTATTAACTAACTCTTATAGTTTAAGTTAACTCATAATTCTTATCTGTGTCTAACCACGTGACTTAGTACCTTTTCTCAGCACGGCATTCTCATCTTGCTTCCTCTGCGTCTGACTGGTGACTGTGTCTCTGCCTTTCCTCTTCCCAGAATTCTCCTAGTCTGGTCACCCCACCTATACTTCCTGCCTGGCTACTGACCAGTGTTTTATTAAACCTATACGAAGGACAAATCTTTACAGTGTACAAGAGCATTATCCCACAGCCCTGACTCCTAAAGCTACAGCTGAGAGCCCGGCTCCGTGTGCCTCTGTCCCTGAGGGAGGCCCTGGGCTCAGACTCTAGGGCTGAAGAAACACACCAAGCTCCGAGTTGTTTCTGGTAAACATCGTCAGAGTCAAAGTCTGAAATTGTCAGCTGTATTGGAATCAGTCTGGGCAGTCATTGACAGTAGAAATTATGGGGACAGGAAACTTCTGCCAAGTGTGTAAGCAGGAGCTAATTGAATATTGCTGTCTCCATTTTACACCATAGATGTCTTTGACGCTTCCGTTAGTGACAGGACTCGTCCGCAGCCTTCATTCCTGCTTCAGTTCACACTCCCAGGCACCCTTGTCTGTGAGTGCTTGTGGGCTGCGCTGACATGGGTGCTTTTCTGAAGGGTGAGATGTCTGCCGTGGTCGTCAGGCCTTTCCTCACCTGCCCTCCCAGAACCCCAGTTTCTGAGGCTCATCCCAAGTCTCCGCAGAGTTTCTGGTAGCCTGATGTTGCTCTCAAATTTAAGACCTTCCAGTATTACATCACTCTCAGATTTTTTTTTATGCATTAGTAATTTTTAGTCAAAGTATTTTACACACATATTCATTACATTTATTAAATTATGTATTTGTGTGTGTGTGTATGTGCGCGCGCGTGTGCATGTACATGTCACAGTGACAGAGGACAACTTGTAAGAGCTGGTTCTGTCCTGCTATCATGTGGGTTCTGAGATTTGAACTCAGCTTATCAAGCCTGTTGGCAAGCACCTTTACCAGTTGAGCGATATTGCCAGCCCTGGTTAATGTATCTCTCTAGTCCTATTACATTAGCAGTGACTACCCTCCAGACCCAAATATAATTCGAAGGGTTTAAGGGGGAAAGGAGAATTACCCAGAAGCACGTGGAGACTGAGGCCCTAGATGCTGAGCTGCTTTTTGGTGCTGTTCTCAAGTCCTGCTGACCTCTTTACCTGACTTTACTCTCAAGTTTCCCTCAAGACATGCCAGAAGTCATCGCCAAAATTAATTAAGGCTGTGATTAATTAATTAAGACCTCACCAGCGTGAGATCTGATAGGGAGAGAGAAACCTTTCTCCAAAAAGGCCGAATCCAGGTCTTTCTGCGTGAGCCATGTGTTTGTGTCAGAATTAACCCCCATGATTAAGAAGAGGATGCCTGCTCCCTGCTACCCACAGCACTGCTGGTCCATAGAATTTTATAGGACTGTTTGACTCCCACGCCCTCCCTCATTTCTGCTGGCGATTCTCTTCCTGCCCTCCGCTCACTCCTTGCCGTGTCCTTGCAGGGAAGTTCGCCCATCGAGGAGGAGTTCATCCTGCAGCAGTTTGACCTTGACTATCACACCAGGCGCAGCTGTGCTGTGCTTCCTGCAATGAGAGCCCCAAAGCGTTCTGTCCCGAGTCAACTGCAGGAGGCAGGCCTGTGCCATAAACCAGACCGTGAGAGGCGACTCCGGAGAGCACAGGTGACCTCAGGAAAGCAAGCCGAAAATCCAAGGAAACTGAATTACGTTAAAGCCTTACGTGTTCTTGAAGTCTGGCTCTCTGGGGCTCTGGCTTTTTAAGCCGTCCTCTCAGAATGTTATCATACTTAATAAATATTTGATAAGAGAATTGGTATTTGGTATCTATGATAGTGGTTTATATGAAGAAGACATACCATTTGGAACTGTTACTGACTCCCCACTGTCAGAGAGTCTTTTAAAGTGTTTCCTATGTTAAAACTATAGCATCTAATGGGAATATTAATGAATGCTTATTATTTATAACCAAGAGTAATACGATGATTGTGAACACTGTAAATCTTATGTCCAAAGAATTCTTATTTGAATTGAATTGACCACACATTGTTTTTGTTAAGAATTTTTAAAACACATTTTAGGTGTGTGTGTGTCTGTGTGTGTATGTCTGTGTATGAATATATGCACATGACGGGAGGTGTCTGTGGAGGCGTTGGATCCCCTGGAGCTGGCATCACAAGTGGTTATGAGTCTGTGTGAACCTTCTGCAGGACAAACCCTTCATCGATGGTCGACTTTCCCTGAGAGAATGTGATGGCTGCTGGAACAAACCCCGGTCCTCTGGAAGAGAGGTGAGTGCTTTTAACCTCTGAGTGGTTCTCCATCCACTGCTCCTTTTGGGATCTCTTTCTTCTCGCAAACTTGGAAGCATGGCTGGAGAAAGAAGAATTGCAGCAGCATTTGGAAGAGAAGTGTCATGGGGAGCCCCAACAATATGGTCTTTTTATCTCTCTGTTCAGTTGCCAATGTCAATAAACACGCATGCCTCATTGTGAGAGCAAACAGCAGACTTCAGCGCCTGTGTGAGCAGGGAGTGTCTTCCTCAAAGTCAAAAACAGCACATTATCTCTAATTAGCTCGAATTACCTGTAATTTTTTCTTCACATGTCTTACCATGTAGTTTTAGTTCTCTGAAGAGAAAAACAGAAGACTTCTCTCAGGGCGAGGAGATGGCGCGGTAGATAAAACGCTTGTTGCATAAACAGAACGAGCTAAGTTTAAATCTTGAGAACACATCCAAAGCCAGACACGGGAGCACATGTCTGACACTTCAGCTCTCCTATGGTGACATGGTGGCATCAGGGGTTGGGGGGATTTCCAGAAACTCAGAGCCAGATAGCCTGACATCTCAGCAGTGAACAACAGAGAACCTTCTTCAAGCAATAAAAAGTGAGGGCTGGCACAGAGCTGGCCCTGTGCCCTGCACATGTGTGCAGAAGCATATGCACTTCCCCTCATACACATGCTTGCACAATACTCTCGCATGTGCGCGCGCGCACACACACACAGTGTTTTGTGGGTGCAGAATTCTAGGTTCACAGTTTTTGCCCTTACTTCAGTACCATGGATCTGTTGCTCCACTGTCTTGCCTGAGTTATTTCTGATGAATCTTACGAGACGCTTGACCTCTGCTTCCCAAGTGCTGTTTTCTTCGGTCGCTTTTAGATGTTTCTTTTTGTTAGTGGTTTTGAACATGCATACACACATATGCACACATGCACACACTCACACAAGCACACACTCACACAAATACTCACCTACACACACACTCACACGCACACACACACTCATAAACCTTTCTTTTCAGACTTATTGTGCTAAGAGTTCCCTGAACCTCTTTGACTATTGGACTTGCAATTTTCATACATTTTTTTGCTTTTTAAAATTATTAGTATGTATTATTTGCACAAAATGATGGATGTGTTCTGACATTTCCACACATGTGTACAATGTTCTTTTTTCATGAATTTTGAAAAAAACTTTGACTATTAGTTCTTCAAGTCTGTTTTTGGCTTCTCAGTCTTTCCCCTACATTTGAATGACACATGAAGAGGCTTGACTCTGTGTCCCGGCTCCCCGCTTCTGTTCTGTGTTTTTCTCCTTTGTTCATGTTTTTCTGTTGATACGACTTTAAATTCTATGATTTCTGTCCCTGAAACATCGGTGGTTTTGTCTCATAATTACAATCTTCTTGTCTAGACGTCTGATGGGCGTTGGCTTTCCATGTCTCCACCTAATTTGGAACACGCGAGGTCCAGTTTGAGAACCTGCTCTGATGTCTTTTTGTTAGAACCCTGTGTCTGCTCTGTGTCGGTTCCCGTGAACTCGCGTATGCCCTCGAGATGCGCTATGATTTTCTGCATCGCTCCATGTCCGCTGGTTTTCTGAGTGGACGCTAAGCATTGTGGGTTTCACCAGAATGAGTGTTTGGGGCACTTAGGCATGTTTATAAATATTTTTGGAATTTGTTCTGGGATACAATCAAGTTATTTAGAAATGTCTGGTCTTTGGGGATCTTGCTTTAAAGATTCCTTGAGAAACAACAAAAGCGATGCTTGGTCTCAGGCTGTTTATTTCGTAGTTCTGAGCAAGACCTTCAGTGTGTCCTCCCTGGTCCTGAGAACGGAGGAAGAGGCAGCTGGCCACAGCCCTATGCAGCTACCAGGCCCTTTCCCTCTAGTGCATTTAGCTGGTCCTTCCCCTGATCTTGGGTGGTTTTCTTTGCATGTGCAGAGAGGGGACAACCACCTCACCCCACCACACCCTCTGCAGCCCTGTGTCTTTTCTGTGCGGTGTGCTGTAAACTTCCGCTGCATGGCTATCCTTGGGTTCTTGATTCCTCTGTTCCCTCTGTCCGTCCGTCCGGTGAGTCCCTTGGGCTGCTTCTGGGCTTCCCCTCCCCCTCCCTAGGGACTCTTTCTCTGCAGTCAGCAGGCAATTACAGCACTTATTTTGTTTGTCCCTTTCCCCCCAGGGATTACTGTCCTGGTTACTGCAGGCTAATTTTTTTCTTTTTCTTTTTCTACGATCCAAATGTGGAAATGAGGAGAGAAAGCCAGTCTGTATTCTGGAAATGCAAGTCCCCTTCTTTAGTTTTCTACTCCACAGTTCTCGGCACTGCTAGACTCTGCCCTGTTATTCTTTAAATCTGTTTTTTTCTCCTCCCACTGTAGCTCTGCTCACGTGTTTTGTCTATCTGAAGACCCCCTTTCTCTGCGTGGATCTCTGTCTCCTTTTAGATGAGGGTGTATGTTAACTTTGCTGTGGATGTTTCTTTCGTCTAGGTACACTGGTTGAGATTATCAATAGGTACATTGGTTGAAATTATCAATAGGTACAATGGTAGAGATTATCAATAGGTACATTGGTTGAGATTATCAATAGGTACATTGGTTGAGATTATCATCAATAGGTACATCGGTTGAGATTATTGTATTCTTATTTTCCACCCCTTATAGCACTGTGTGCCCCTAGTTTTCTATTTTCTCTTCTCTCTGTTTGCCAGTTCATCTGTCTGCCTATTCACTCACCCAGCAAACATTTCTGAGCATCTGTGTGTTCAAAGGTGTTAATACTTCATGCACTCAGGACTTACGGTCTAGCAAAGTCAACAGGCAAGTGATTAACTGCAACAGAATGATGTCTTGTGTGTACACGTTAAGAAGAAATGACCGAGCCAACAAGCATAGGGTGTGGGCAGTTTCAATAAAGGCTTCAAAGAAATTGTGTTGTGTGGAAGTAAAACATGGAAGATCATTAGTACATTAGCAACCTCTGTTCTTCAACTGGGCCCCACTTCTGTCCCCACTCTTTCACCCCATTCTCAGTTTCCCTTCTTTTAATTCAGCAGTTCTTTGCACCCTTCTCCCCCTCCCCCCAAGAATATTTGACAATGTTTGCAGATGGCATTTTGAGTTGTCCTAACTCAGCAGGCACCACTAGCATTTCAAAGATAGAGGCCAGGAATGTTGGTTGTTAAATATCCCACCGTGAGGAGGTCAGCCACCTCACCTCAGCAAAGAATGATCCCATCCCAAATGTCAATAGTGGTAGAGTTAAGAAACAGTACTGTAATTTAGCAAATATTTATAGAGCACCTGCTATGCCCTACATGCCGCTGAAGCTAGGGAGGTACAGTGGGGAACAGCCTCCAAAGCTTACATTCCAGGGGGCACAAAGAGATGCAGTACAAAAGATGCAATGAAAATATACAGAGCATATCAGACAGTGGCCAGCGCTGCCGTGAAAACTGGGGCAGGCAAAGAAGCCAAGGTGTGCTGTGAGGCTTGCAGATTTTTAAATTGGGTGGTCAGGGAAGATACTACCAGAAACAGCAGAAACTGGGCATCGGAAGGACATACGTGAGGCCCCATTGTGGGAGTGTGATGGGCGTGTTCTGAAAGGGGGAGGGAAGTCAGGATGCGTGGAGAGAGTGTGCGAAGTCCAGCCCTTGGAGGGGCTGCCCCCATCAGCTGCAGTGTTTGATGATTTAGACGGACTGGGTAATTCCCGAACGCCCCACACTTTCCATTACATGGTTTAAATGCAGATGAGAGGAGCCGGAGGAATAGCGCGGCTCTTCCAAAGGGTCCTAGCTGGTTCCCAGCACCTACGTCAGGTAGTTCACAACTGCCCGTAACTCCAGTTCTAGAGAAACTGATGCCCTCTTCTGACCTCCTTGGCACCAGTCCGCATATGTATATATGCACACACACACACACACGCACGCACGCACGCACACACGCACACAATTTAAAGCAAATCTCTAATATATATGGGCCTAGAGGAATGGCTCAATATTTAGGAGCATTTGTAGCTCTTGCAGCGGGGACCTGGGTTCAGTTCCCAACACCCACGTAATGGCTCACAACTATCTCTAACTCTGGCCCCAGGGATCTAACGCACTCCTCAGCCTCCACAAGCACTAGGTACACAAGTGATAGGTGCAGGCAAGTATTCATGCATGTAGAATAATCGTGAAAATATGGATGTGAGGCAGACCCAGAACTGTGTGTTCACATTCTGTGTTCCACCCAGGAGTCGTCTGTTTGTGATAAGGCAGCTTGCAGCACTATATCTGTGGCATCTGGCTGGGAGCCAGCTCGAGTTGTCCTTACATCCTCGGAGCACAACAGTGGAAGGAGCAGAGAAGAGAGTGAGACCCACTCTTTCTCCGTGTTTTCTCTTTCCATTAGAGGGGTAGACGCATGATCCCAGGGCTCAGCATAGTGCGGGGCTTGGTGAGTTTAACTGAACAGTTTGGGACCTTGAAAAAGACTCCAGTGAACCAAACTATTCAGGGTGAAATAAGTGCTTTTTACCTGATTTCTACCTACTTTGCATATGTTCTCTCTCATAATCCTCAGGAAGCTCTTGTGGAGGTAGAAACCTGTTATTTCTGCTTTGATGATAAACTGGTAACTTAAGGGGTATTCCCGTGGACTTGCAGCTACTGAGAAAGGGAAAGACTGAATTCAGGCCTAGATCTGTCTGCATTCAAGGCCATGTTCATAGGCGTTACTCTATTTTTCTAAGTATGAATATGCAAGCTTCTTTTGTAAAAAAAAAAATCAAAGCACGTTGGAACTTTGTAAAATAATTGGCAAGGACAGGCTGTAAATTCTAAGCAATAGCACACCTTTCATAAGATGAGCCTTAGATTATTGTTAGATTATTGAAGCGATCAGCCAACCAATAAACAAGTAAACACTGCCAACTAACGACCCAGGAATTATGTTACCTTTTCTAGAATCCTCATAAGCCAAAGCGGGTGAAGATGAGGTATGGAGCCTGGTATCTGAAGACCAACTTGTGGAAGAAGCAAAGAGCAGATGAACCTTTGGTTGATCCCAAGATTTCACACAAAGCTCAGGATTCTAACTTGGAAAAGCATCTTCGGGAGCAGGTATGTACATGTGCTGTGACATGGTTGTCTGAGTCACGGATGATCACTGCATGGTTGGGCACAGAGGTTCCCCCAAACTCCCAGGGCTTATGTCTCAAAGTCAGCCACAGGAAAGGCAAGATGAGTTATGTAGTGCATGTGGTGAGCAAGACTTGAATTCTGTCTTCATGGTAAGTACGCTGCCTCTGAACTGAGACCGCACTCCTGACATTTTGTGTTTGAGACAGGGTCTCGCTATGTAGCCCTGGCTGCCCTAGAACTCCATATATAGATCAGGCTGGCCTCAAACTCGGAGATCCTCGTACTTCCTGATTGGTGGAATTAAAGGCCTCCACCCTCAGCCATTATTACCATTTTGAACAATGTTTCTGTGAACAAATGTTTAAAGGGCAGGTGGCCAGGTAGGACCCCCACAGTGCTCAGAACTGGTGTGCCGTCATGAAGTTTCTGGTGACTAAGTGCGGAGCTTGTTTCCTCTCGGCAAGAGGTGACCATCAGAATCAGGACTGCACTTGGGAAGTTTCACCAGAATCCAGTAGTCACGCACGCTCTAAGGGGGGGACTAAACACTTGGAGGTGACAGAGCAGCAAAGCCGCCCCACCATGCTGAGGCCCTGCTCTACTGAAGAAGAGCGGTGTGCTTGCCTGTCTCTTGTGCACAAGCACCTACTAGAGCAAAGGGCATCGCTTTGCTCTGGAAACGGAGGAAGCACTCTCCACCAGACTCTGCTGAGCACATCTGTGTGCCGCTTCTCATTTCCAGCAGACCGGGGTGTCTCCAGACACTGGGTGGGAAACCCTGTGCAGATGTGGATACTTCATTAGTAACTGCCTACCAGGCTCTGCAGGTCAGAAAGCTCAGACACATGGTGGGTAGACGTTTTCTGTTTCCCTGTGCTGGGTTTAAAAAGCTGTTTTTTAGGAGTGAGGTATGCCATAACTCTGTTAGCACAACATGCTTGAATAAACTTCAAAATAATATAAATAACACTTAGAATTCTGAGTGCATGGTGTAGGAGTGCCCAAATGTATGAGAATTTAATTCATAACTAATATTTTATTCTGACAGCAAAAAACTATGTATGGTGTCTGAGTACTTATGGTCAGTTAATGAACAAATAGTGTCTTTTCTATTTGGGTAATACAGTTGGTATAATTATTACAGTGATAATTATTCATTAGGAGATCTAGACACAGGGAGGAGTCAAAACGACAGAATTGTTCTACAGCAGTCTTTTTGGAGGCATAGTCTTGCATATGTAGTCCAAGCTGGCCGAGAACTCACGATCCTCTGAAGTGCCAGGATGACAGGCATGCTGTGCCATGCCCAGCCTGTCGTGGTGTTGATCAGTCACACTTTCATCTCATCCAAGGGAGGGTTGAGACTGCACTGCAGGTGCGGCCACAGTGGTCTGTGGGTGGGGGACAGCCACTGTGGCAGTCTTACCGAGAACCCGAGAGTCTTCACTGGATTTGACACACTGGGTTTGGGTGGTGAAATGACCTGAAAGAGTTGAACCTCAGTATGTGGATTTCTACATCCACTCTTTGAGTTCAAATAAATGTAAAGAAAAAAAAATCAAAAGGATGCTTGACTATCCCGAGGGTTTGGGACCAGAGCAAGTCTGTTTTTGATTATTGTGCCCATTTAACTAAGCTCTGTAAATTGTGGGGCCACTGAGATGGCTCATTTGCTTCCCTTACCAGATAAATGTAAAAAAAATTAGAATTAAAATCTATAAGTGGTGGATAGATTCTCTCGTCAGTTTCTAGATATACAAAGTCAAATCTTTTCAATTGCTGAAATCTGTTGCTTATTCTTACAAGTGTAAGAAAATAAATGAACAGAAGGTTGAAATTAGAAGTCTTTGAAAACCCTCATTCCTTAGCTGATGGACCTCAGAGTGTGAAGGCAGTGCCTACAGGGGGGACCTCACAGCAGCTCCCACCTATTTCTCCTAATCTGCTCTTTCAGGCGGAGCTGCTTGCAGGCCTACACGGAACTGTGGCCTTTAAGGACTTCATTCTAAGCAGGGGTTACAGGATGCCCAGGGTGAGTGAAGAGCAGGATTGCAGAACCTGCTGAGGGCTTTGAAGAAGACAGTGTGGGTGAGAAGTACCCTAACATAATCGGAGAGTCGTCTCTTGGCACCCTTAAACCTCAGGAAGGATGCAGTCAAATAAAACAATGTTATGAGCCGGGTGGCACGCACCTTTAATCCCAGTACTTTACAGGCAGAGGTATGTGATTCTCTGTGAGTTCGAGGCCAGCCTGGAATACAAAGAGAGTTCCAGAACAGCCAGGGCTGTTACACAGAGAAACCCTGTCTCAAAAGCAAAAACAAACACATTACAGCATTGCTTTCCAGACGGAGCCCTTTGGGTCTGTCTTCCTGATGTTTCGAAGTCCACTCTCCACCAAAGTGCTTGGCATAGAGATACATATAGTATGTGCCTTGCACAACCTGTTGCTAAGACACCCACACACCCAGTGCGCCCTAACAGTTGGACACTAAGCATAAGAGACCAAAGTCTTAGCTAGTAACAGGCTGTTCACAGCTTGCCAACAAGTCCCTCAGGCTCTGCAGAGGGCAGAATAGCCAAGCACTCAGATTGTTAGAGCAAGATATCAGATTTCTTTTTCTTTCTTTTTTTTTCTTCTTCCATTTTTCTCCCCCTGTCTCCATAGTTATTGTTTTGAGATAACGTCTTATATAGGTATAGATAGTCCAAGCTAGCCTCAAAATCACTATGTACCCGAGCCTGACCCTGAACTTCAGAGCCCCCTGTCCTGTCCTCCAATTACGAGCTGTGTAGGTATGTGCCTCAACGTCTGCTTGGATTTCTATTTTCTGAGGGACAAGACTAATGGTGGCTTATATTTAATGTCAAATAAATGAACACATTGAGCATGCTCAGAACCAGCCTGGCTTTGGGTAAATTTAGAGCACGGGATGGAGATTTAGAATTCAAACACTCCATCGTAGAGTTCAATGGAGTATCTCCTTTAGCTCTGAGCTCAGTGATAGACCACTGGCTAGATTTACTCTGTACTCTCTCTATGTATATACTCTATACGTACTGGGTTTGATATGCATTTGATAGCTGCTTGATCTGCACAGAAAGTCCACATAAGTTTATTTATATATATTTTTATGTAGAGTATGTAAAATTTGCTTATTAATATTAAATGTTGTGCATTTTATATACTTTTGTATATTATGTAGGTATATTTGTTTTTGGTGTTTGTTTTAGTGACCTTGAGCCTATGATCCCCCTGTTTCTAACTCTTAAGTGCTGGGGTCACAGGCATGTGCCACCGTGGCTATGATTGTGGCCCACTGAGGCCAGAGAAGGACATCAGGCCTCTCTCACTGTTTGCTGTATTCTCCGAAGACAGGGGCTGTCACTCGACCCAAAACTCTAGCCTCACATAAGGGAATCTGTGGAGTGAAGTCTTTACGCTGGGGCATTACAGCAGGAGGGCTGTATAGCTTTTCAACAAAAGCTTTCTAATGAAGAGATTCTCATTTTTTTTCCTGTAGTTCCTTGAGAAGATACATGCTGTCGAGAAAGGTAGATCTGAAAATATTAAGACTCCTAAGAAACTCACGCCAACAGCGAGGAATCCTGGGAGAAGATGAGGCAGCTTTTATTGACTGCATACTTGGGTTTTCTTCCATTATCTTAATTATTAAGTAGGTCATGGTAAGTGCTCACACGGAAACTTCGACCTGGCAGCATCTATAAATATAAAACCTGACACAATGCTTCTAAATGGCTTTAATCGATTTTTGTATTATTTTTAGTTATGTATAGTTGTGTGTGTCTGCCTGGGGGTGAGTACACATGAATGTAGGGGCCCTCAGAGTCAGAACTGTTGAGTCCCCTGGCGCTGGAGTTACAAACAGTTGTGAGCCACTGTGTGGGTGTTGGTAATTGAACCTTGGTTCTCTGGAAGAGCAGGTGAACTCTTAACTCCTGATTGAGCGCTCCAGCCCCCATCAAGAAACGCTTTGTTTGTTTGTTGTCTTCAGATTAGGCCTTCTTCAGGCAGAGTCTTGCTCTGTAGCGCAGGCTAACCTCTAATTAGTCACCCCCAACCCCAAAGTAGCCTCTCAGGGGCTAGAGTTGCAGCTGCCCACCAACATCCTTGGCTTAGCGTTTTGTGTGTTACCAGTTATGGAATCTAAATTCATGTAGAGTCTCCTCAAAGTTTTGTGTTATGAAAATTACATAAGTATATTAGTTCTTTGTAAGAATAAAGTCATAAGTAAAGGCAAAATCGCTCTATTTTTATTGTTATAACTTTGAATGGGCTCCTCTTTTCTTCCTTTATGGTATTATTTTCTTGCATTTTGAATTAAGCTAACTGAGATGTTCTTTCTCTCTTCTTAGGCATGTTAGTCTTGCTGATAAATGTGTACTTGCAAGGGAAGGTCATAGGTCAAAAAATTTAATGGAAAATTAAGCTAACATGTTTTGTTACTTTTTAAAGATAAAAATTTATTTGTGTATGCCTATGGCTACCCACAGAGGTCAGAGGAGTCTGCCGGATCCTCTGGAGCTGGAGGCAGAGGTAGTTGTGTGTTGCGCTATGTGGGTGATGGAAATCAAATTTGGATGCTCTACAGGAGCAGCAAGGGTTCTGAACCCTGAACCATCTCTCCAGCCGCTACATTTTATTACTTTAAAATTATTTTTTTGGGGGGGGGGGCGGTCTTGGAAAGCTAGAACAGTGGTTAAGAGCACTGGCTGCTCTTCCAGAGGACCCAGGTTCAATTCCCAGCACCCACGTAGTGGCTCACAAACATCTGTAACTCCAGTTCCAGTGAATCTGATGCTCTCTTCTGGTATCTGTGGGCAACAGGCATGCACATGGTACGCAGACATACCTGCAGGCATAACATCTGTACAAGTATAAAATAAAAATTTAAACTAATATAAGGAACTTAGAAACTGAAATTATTATTTTTGTTTGCATGCTTATGGCCATGCATGCGTGTGTGGAAGGCGCATATGGAGTTCAGAAGTGTCCTCATAAGTCGTCCATATTGTTTTTTAAGGGAGGCTCTCTCACTTGGATCTGAGCTCACCAACTCAGCTAGACTGGCTAGCCAGTGAGCTCTGAGATCTGCCTGTTTCCTCCCCCAACACTGGGATTACATGCCAGGCCACCATGGATTTCTACACAGGTGCTGGGAATCAAATGTGGGTCCTCATGCCCACAGCGAGCTTTCTGCCAACTCCCCAGGTCCTCGCACTTGATCTCAACAGTCTTCTACAGAAGTCCATTTTAAATTTGATTGCTGGTAACACACCTTTGGTTGAGAAAAAGGCAAAAAAAAAAAGCTTTTGAAAAGTGTGTATGCATGACATGGCAGGAAAGAAACACAACATCAATGCAACAGTATCCATTTCCACAACTGGTGGGGAGGTGTAATTTCTATACAATTTTCCTCACCCGTTTCTCATTCTCCATGCTTGCTCCTTTTAGCCAACCATTTGGCTGAAGGATCTCTTGCTCGGTAGAATGGCCCAAACGTTTATCTGCAAAGGGCCTGAGCCTCCATGATTTTCACACTGGAGTTTTTATTACTAGACACAGCGGGACTCCAAGGGCCCCTCTGATTTCCACAACTCTCTCGTCAATTGTTTTCCTCATTGGTGAAGTTTCACTGACGCCAGAATGTTCTCTCTAGTTCTTCATGAAGTCTGAGAAAGCCACGCTGACCAGTTGGTGATGATCGCTGCCTAGTCCGTCTTAATATTGCTGTTTTCTGCTGGTGGGAGACTTCTCTCAAGCTTTCATATCCATAGCTCAGTCCTGGGGCTAAGAAACAGTTGTTCCAGAGATCATTAAGGGGGTACTCCTGATGTCACCCCTTACACTCACTCAGGCCTGCATAGCCAGAGTACAGGACAAAGAGTGTTGGTTCAGTGTGGGCACCCATTGCTCCAGGTCTCTCTGAAATCTGCCATTGCTCTCAAGCCCCTTACACACAATGACACTGCATATGGCCCGCCCCGCACGTGGAATCATCGCTACATTACAGCACAATGCAAATTAAGAAATCCTCGTTACACTGTGCTGCTTAGGGAGTCACGAGAGGAACAAACAATTGGTCGGTGTTCAGTAAGGACAAAAATTGCTTGAATATTTTCTATTCTGTTTAACCATGAGGGTGCAGAACGCACAATGGCACTGCACTTCAAAAACATTGTCTCTCAAGTGAAGGTTGAGTCTGAAGTAAGCTTCTGTGTGCACCAGAGTGTCAGCCTATTGCTTTCTCGTTTACTATAAAAATAATTTCTGCACTTTGCATAAAGCTCCTACCTGTATTCCAGAACTCCAGGGCTGAAACAGAAGAAATGCCGGGAATTTTAGACTAATATGGTCTGAAGGTTGAGACCTTGTTCTTCACCAAATTACCAAGTGATGATGATGAAGATGATATAGTGACGATGATGAAGGTGTTGATAGTGATGATGATGAAGGTGTTGATAGTGACGATGATGAAGGTGTTGATAGTGGTGATGATGAAGGTGTTGATAGTGATGATGATGAAGGTGTTGATAGTGATGATGATGAAGGTGTTGATAGTGACGATGATGAAGGTGTTGATAGTGATGATGATGAAGGTGTTGATAGTGATGATGATGAAGGTGTTGATAGTGATGATGTTGAAGGTGTTGATAGTGATGATGATGATGAAGATGATATAGTGACGATGATAAAGGTGTTGATAGTGATGATGATGAAGGTGTTGATAGTGATGATGATGAAGGTGATGATAGTGATGACTATGGTGATGACGGTGGTGGTGATGGCAATGATGGTGATGATGCAGGGGATGGTAGTGATGATGATGATGATGATGATGATGATAATAGATGAAACGAGTTTCTTCATGAGAGCCAAGGTTGAGTGGGAAACCCTGGTGGTGAATAAGCACTCAGTAAGTCTATAAATGTTGGTGTGGGTGGATGCCTGTTAAGCAAGCCAGCAAATCTAAACCCAGAGAAACTCTGAGCAAAAGATAACTCATTACTTCCTGCTGAAGACTACTTCAGTCCGCAGCCATTATGGTCCCTCTGCTGTTCTTCCCACTGTGCAGGCTAGAAAGCTGAGGGTTACATTTCCCAGACCCATTCGTGGTTGCACTCATGCAAACCTCACATATGTGGAAGCCACTGGTAGCACCAAAAGGAAAAATGGGTCTTCTGAGGGCCAGGGCAGGAGGCACCCAGTTCTGCCTTGGGCAGATTGTGGCACCCAGTCCTGCCTTGGGCAGGGTTTTGGCATTCAGTCTTCAGATTCTGGCATGTAGATGATGAGCTATGTCACTCTGGAGGGAATCCATATCTTTCCAGCGATATCTTGTTCCTGGCTTTGCTGCAGTCAGGCCTAGACCATTTCAGGGTGCCAGGACTGGTTTCAGTTGGGGGACAGCTGTCTTAGGGTTTCTATTGCTGTGATAAAACAACGTGATCGAAGCACCTTAAGGAGAAAGGGCTCAGTTTATAACTCAGTTTACACTCGATCACCAAGGGAAGCCGGGGCAGGAACTCAAGCAGGGCAGCAACCTTGAGGAAGGAGCTGAAGCGAAGGGCATGGAGGAATGTCACATACTGGCTTACACTCCATGACTTGTTCCGTCTCCTCCTTTTTACTGACCAGGACCACAACCAAGGGGTAACCCTCCCACATCAATCATCAATCAAGAAAATGCACTACAGGCTTGCTCACAGACCAGTATAGTGGGGCTTTTTCTCAGCTGAGGTTCCCTCTTTCAAACCAAATCATTCTAGCTTATGGCTAGAATGTTGACACAAAACTCGCCAGCACACGGCTAAACATCCAACAGAAGCTGCAGCCAAAGTGGCTGTGATGAGGGAGAATCCAAGTTGCTGAGTGCTGTGTAGTCTGTGTTCACGAGTCACTGGGCGATATTGGAATGTCTGTAGATAAAAGTGACTGAAATGTGGAAGATAAATCAATTCTTAAAAATTATATTATATAAATTTGAATGCTATATACATGTAATATATAATATATATGAGTACAGGTGCCTTCAAAGGCCAGGAGAGGGATCCCTTGGAGCTGGACTTCCAAGTGGTTGTGAGCTACATCGTGTGGGGGTGCTGGGAACTGAACACAGGTCTCCAAGAGCAACACACGCAGCTGCCGAGCCACTGGCTCAGCTGTTCACTGATTATTGAATACTTCCTGTAGGTGGAGCCTTTGGATTGTGTCACAAAGACCTGAAGAGTCTCCCACCCTCTAGATCCCTTCTAAAGGAGTCGCCATATGCCCCTCCCCTTCCTCTCAAGCGTCCCTGTCAATAGTCTTGCCTTCTTGGTCCTTCCAAGTCTCTAGCTACTGAATTAAGTCACTGGCCATTCCTGCACCACAGGTCACTTCTCATTTCAGTTAGAGTGGTCAGCAGGATCTGCCCTGCTTGTTTGCACAACTGGGGAAAGTTTTTAGCTATAGAAGCGTATTCAGCTCGTGAGTGGACTAAATGCAGTGCATCTTCCTACACAAAGCACCCAAATCAGGTCAGCTTGAATGCACTTGATAATAAGCTCCGTATCACCAGTAGCACATCAGTGTGGCGTTAGGGAAGAAAACCCTTCCCCTGATGCCATTTAATCACCACCGAGCCCAGACTGGAATTCTCTACTTCAGGTGCCCTGTCTTCCATCCTCTCTGTTGCCTGAGTCTGAATCTGTCATGTAAATCTGTCCCAGAGAGTCTGAGTCTGTGTGTGACTGTGCGTATCTGTCTATGACAGAAGGCTTTGTTCTGTATTTATTGAACAGCATGGAAAACATCTCATAGGGAAGGAGATCTTTAACAAAGTTTTACAAGAGATTAAGTCACTGGTTCCTATTGCCCCTAAGTGGCCCAGATAGTAGTACTATAAACATCATTGTTTACCAAGCAATATCCAAATATTGTCTTCAGGATTTATGGTGGATATTCATTTTTATACGATCATTTTCAACCTCTAATTTTGCTGTTTTCAGCACATGATACACATATAAACACACATGCATTACTCTGGGTGAGGGGCGTGGAAGAATACATAAGATCACATCTATACATTAGCATTGGCAGTGAAAGTTAATTACATGAGAAATCCAAGGCAAATAATGTTGCTTTTCCATTGTTCTCTTAAAGGGTGGGTTAAACAAGCAGATTGGGTCCGCAGTAGGATAACAGCCTCAAGTCTTAAGTGACCTCTACATGTATTATTATTAACCCTGGCTGGGAGGCCCAGCAAAAGTTCCAGTGTTTTAGAAGTTAAGAGTTTTTTGTTGTTGTTTTGTTTTTTGTTTGTATTTTTAAATCACAATGCATTGCCACAGGCTCATGGTTTGAAGGCTGGGAAGTTCAAGACCCTGTGGCCACATCTCGTGAAGTCCTTCTTGATAGTGAAACTCTGCAGAATCCCAAGATGGCATAGCCAGGCCTATTTCTTTTTCTCTTTCTTTCTCTCTTTCTTTCTTTCTTTCTTTCTTCCTTCCTTCCTTCCTTCTTTCCTTCCTTCTTTTTTTTTTTTTTTTTTTTTTTGGCAGAATTCTCTGTGTAACAGCCCTAGCTGTCCTGGAACTCACTCTGTGGACCAAGCTGGCCTCGAACTCAAGATCTACCTGCCTCTGCCTCCTGAGTGCTAGGATTAAAGTCATGCACCACCACGCCTGGCTATCAGCCTGATTCTAATAAAGTCATGGAAATACAAGATTAGAACCCCAGTTTTATGGCCTCAATTAACTCTCAAATGTTCTGTCTCTAAATTCTAGTCTGATTGTGTTTCTAACCTTTTAAACCACACATCAGACCCTTAATTTAAACATAAGTTTTACTGAGTGTTGGAACCCATGGATGTGAATCTGTTCCATACTGATCATAGGTCAGAGAATTCAGGTCTATTCTTGCTCCTTAAAGGATATGACAGGAGATTTGACCCTGGGTGTGGTTACCTACAGTATGCTTGGTCTAGGATGTGGTCATTGCATGTCCCGCCTAAACAACAGAATGCTTAACTCAGGGAATAGATACATAAAGCATATGCTAAATAAATGCCGGTGGGTTCAGTATTCACTGGGTTGCCTCCTGGCTCTACCCTGTGTCTCTGTCTATTTCTTCCGTGTCTCTTTTCTTTTTGCCTAACATTTCTAATCCACATGCCCCTACCCTGGAAAGTATGAACCCATTGAGGCTGGACCATGACCACTGGGAACATCCAAATCACAGAAGGATAAAATGCTTACAATTCTGGAAAATTTGTCTTGATTTTTCAGCACCACCCTGAAATTGGGTTGTAATGTGCGGTTGCTAACGTCATATTGTGTTGACCCTTTAGTCAGTTAGCTGTGTTATGATTTATGGCACCAGTGATCCTGGCAGGTCTCACGGAGGGTGGGAGACCCTGGCGAGTCCTACATGGAGAGAGCTTGGGTTTGGAGGGTTTATTTAGTGGGTAATAGGAGGGTAGGGGCATGGGGCAGAAGAGAGGAAAGATGAGAGGGAAAGGAAGCAGGCCTCTTTAGAAGAAGAGTGGACAGAGAGATAGAAAGGAAGAGAATGGAGACCAGCTTGCCTAGGCAGAATGGGGGAGATTGGGAGTGGGTGGAGCTTGTCTCTTAAAGCAACAGGGTACCCAGATGACAGGAACAGGCCAGCATAATTATAATTATAACATTCTCATCTTTTTCTTATAATAAAAGGCGAGGAGTTAGGCATGGAAGGTTAAGGGAATTAGGGCATCGAGCTCTCGAGACTGCTTCCTGCTGATTTGTGGGTGTTCATTTTTGGGGGGACTTGAGAAAGCTGGGAGGCTGGCCACATCCTGGGGTATCTGGCTGCTTCACTCCTGATCAGGATTTGTGCTGTGGAACTGTCCAGTGTCTCTTGGATCTGACGAGGTGTTGGCAACAGAGGACAAGGTTCCATAAATCCTAATAAGCTGGATTTCGAGAATATCCCAGGAGGGATGAAAGGTAGGCTGTGGAAGGCATCGTGGTCTTAGGAATAACACAGGTGCAATGGATTGTGTCTTCAGTCTTGAGAGAAGCCAGAGGACTAGGTAATTAGGTGTGGGATTTTGCATCAGGGAACCTGGGTTCTAATGAACTCTAGCACTTACCAGCTGAATGAGCAGGACAGACTTTGTTACCCTGCCCACACTAGCTGCCCCATCTCCAGTAGGAATGATCTCAGTAACAAGGGCCTCATCCCCAGTTATGTGGTGAGGATTAGGGAAACATTACCAGTGCTCAGAACGCACCTTGGCAGATCCCTCTCACATACTGAATGTTAGCTGATGTCCAGGGTTGGCGGATCAGATAACCCCCGCCCGGTTAATGAGGGGCACCTGTCACATGGCTACCATCTGTCTCCGGATCAGCCGGCTGCGTTTAACTATGGCCGAGCCAGAAGCCAAGAGAACAGTTTTATGACGCCAAGTTTGCGACTCAGCTGCAGAACACTGAGTGCCCAGCCTTGCAATCTTTCTGGACTTGTTGAAGCTCTATTCAGAGTTCTGCCAGCTGCCAATGCTTCAAGCACACTGGTTCCGTGGGCTTAGGGGGGCTGGGATGCCTTCTTGAGTGACATGGTGGGCTCAAAGGTGGCAGCTTCTCAGACTACTGAATGAAGGAGCTGAGACATCACGTCTAAACCTGGCCTCCTGCCACTTCCCAGACTCTGGGCTAGGAGCAAGTGTAACTCTGGCCTCCAAAATCCAAACGGAAGCTAAGTAGCGCACCATCCAAAAGTATTCCCGATATCCAGATGAAGTAGATAGAACTAGCTGGAGAGAATAATAGTCAGCTGTTTAGCTAGGAAGAGGTGAAGTTTTTACTCATCACCATTTAGAACCAACTGCATTTTAGGAATGGCAGTAAGCACCAACCAGCTTACCAAATTCCTCACCGTCTTTGTGGATTGATACCCTGTCCATGGAACATTCGATCGTAAGGGTTGAGGTTATGTTGTATGTTAGGGATAAAGATTCTCCTCTCTCAAAGCTGTTTCCACAAGTTATCCCAGAGCCTTCATGGACGCTGAAGAGGCTTTCGTGTTGCTGATGGGTAGGGGGATTTCTTTGGTAAAGGAAAGTGCTTTAGCTCAAGTTGGCTGGGAAGCAAAGAGTAAGATGGGATTAGATGTCCTTGAACCCAGTTCCAAGGAGGATGGTGGACAGGTGCTGGGAAACTGTAAGATGTGGGTCTGAGCGTGGGAGAAGTGAGGACTGAACTGAGAAAATCTTGGGCACCAACTCAAAGCAGATTGAAGTCCCAGCAGCCCATGTGGGGGGGTCCCCAAGTTACCATGGCCCTCAGGAGGATCCTCATATCAGCCTGCATCGTTCCTGCAGGGCTGAGTCCTGGCCTGGGAGGAGGCTTGTCTGGACTGCAGAAGCTTAAGGAAGTGGAGGACTTACTTAAAAACCTTTTGTTGCAGAGGGAGGGGAGCTGCTTGTTTGTCCTGGCCGCCTGGCTAGCTTATACCCGAAATAACCACACAGAAACTGTATTAATTAAAACACTGCTTGGCTATTAACTCTAACTTCTTATTGGCTAACTCTTACATAATAGTTTAACCCATCTCCATTAATCTGTGTATCGCCACATGGCTGTGGCTTACCGGAGATTCTAACCGGTGTCCATTTCAGGCAGAGGATCCATGACTTCTCCCCTCTGCCTTCCTTCTCCCTGCATTCAGTTCTGTCTTCTCTGCCTACCTAAGTTCTATCAGGCCCAAAGCAGTTTTTTTTTTTTAACTCATTAACCAATGAAAGCAACACATGAACAGAAGAACCTCCTGCCTCCTACACCAACCTTTGATGGTCTGCCTTCAGAAAAATGATGTGGACCCAGTAAGATTCACAGAAAATGCTGACCGTTTCCCAAACACTGACATAAATACTTCCAGGTCAGACTCTTTTAAAGGGTCACAGGCAGCATAAAGCGAAAAGAGCCTTGTGGATCTCCCGGCTCTAATGGCACAGAGCAGGTCAGGAGAGCTCAGCTGAGTTTCCATCCATCCCAGCACAGAGAACACAGAGCACAGATCCAACGGGGCCAGTCAAGGCTGTGGAGGAGGATGTTTCGCAGGTTGTGTTACATCGGGTCCCAATCTAGCAGCCTCCAGCATTCCCTGGCCTGGTTCTCAGAGCTGCTATGGGAACCATGACTCCCAAGCACCCCAGCTCGCTCTATTTGAACAGGACTGCCTATGGTCACTGTCCTGTAACTCTCCTCCTGTTGTACATTGGGGTGGTTGTCGTGGGGTGCAGAGAGATTGTTTCTTGAATTCACACGTCTTTGGATTGAGAAAATGCACCGGAATAATTGTGTTTAAGGAAAGGTCAGTGGGCGGAATCACCCGATCTGAGTCTGAGACACTTTCTAGCCTGGATCCCAAGCTAGTGCTGGGGAGAGTTTTGTTGTTACACAGCATGGGAAAAGAATGTTTGCTTAACATGTCACATTCAAGCCATAATACAGGACAAGATGTACAGTGCTGTGATTGGGCGAGCCGTACCCCGAACGTTTAGAGCACAGCACAGGAAGCAGGCAGTAAGGGGCTCCCCACACTGTACTCGGCTTGTCTGAGACCTCCTTCTCTCATTCAGTGTCAGGAGGGAGAGCAGGAAGGAAGGAAAGGCGCAGGAAGCAAGCTGGGTGTGTTCAGTGTCCAAGCATTTACCTGGCACACATAAGGCTTGGGGGCTTACACCCAACACTGCAAAAACAATAACAAACGCTAAGCAGCAACAGGAAAGCCCCAAAGCCCCTTGGACACTTTTTGCATTAATTTTGATAATTTCTTGTCTACCACTCCTGGTATTTGTTGATAGGGCATTGTGAAGACCTTCCTGCGCAGGACTCTGGACACCTTGTAGGACACACACAGAATTTTCCAGGTCTCCACCATGTTTCACCGAGTCATTTTACCTTCCTGTGTAGCCAGGTGGCCTGCAGTCTACACGTGCTGACGAGGGTGGGGGTAGGGTATACATGCGTTGTTCCTTTCATGCAAGGCTTCTTCCTGTGCCCATTAACTTTTCCAGAAGCCCCACCACATCTTCTTGCTGTTGTTTGCTTCTGGGATAGATGCCGACACCTTCCTTGAATTTGCCCTTTTCTCCTTACCAGTGGCTTCAAGCATCTCTGTATTTGTTCCTTCAGCCCATGGGTGCCTGCTGTCTGCTCAGTCCAGTTGTGAAGAAAAGAGAGTCCCTCGTGTTGTCTGCTCAGTCCAGTTGTGAAGAAAAGAGAGTCCCTCGTGTTGTTTTCTTGTCTATGTGTGAGAGTTTGTTGGGTATCTGGCTATTAATCCCTCGTCTTCTAGACAGCACAGCTATCTGCCCTTGTCTGGAGCTATCTGATAACACTGTCGAGCACCCTCCCTTGGATGTGATTATATTAAAATCACCTCCTACTTAGGCACCAACACTGTGACAGTGATAGCCTTGGATTTTGTTCCCTTAGCCTTGCACTTTTACCATTTCATTTGGGATTTTTATCCCACCTGACACCTACTGTTCAATGCAGCACAACTAACCCGGCCTTCCCCACCTCCTTCTCTGTACAGTGAGCTATTTCTCTATACAGTGGCGTTTCCAACATGGTTTCTCCATTTCTAAAGGTTTCATCAGTACCGAGCCGCTCAGCCTGGAGTCCAGCCAGGTGCCAGGATGAGTCAGAGTTCGCAAAGAGTTCCAGTTGGAAAATGTCTCTGTGAAACCTGAGGCTGGGAGGCTCCAACGTGACGGATCTGCCGAGAGGGTTTGCCTGCGGTGAATGTCATGAGGAGGCACAGGCACAGAGTGTGACAGAAATGGACAGGTGCTGGTGGGTACGCCCCAGAGAGCCAGGGCTTGGCGAGAGAGAGGAATTAGAAACCAGCGACTTCAGCCTCGTGCTGGAATATTCCCGGAAGTATAACCCTCCCTTCTAAAATGCATGTCTGGAAATGTGGATATGGTTTAACCACCATCAGGATTTGGTGTAGCTAGAGGTTCAAAGCTAGAGGTCAGGATGCTGAGTTCAAATCCTATCCTGGTCAGCTACCCCCTGGATGACCTTGAGCAGATCTCGCCTCTGCAGGCGTTGCATGAGCTAATCCTGGTGAAGCACCAGTCAGGGGCCAGCATCAATTACATCAGTTAGGCACTCAATAAAAAGCAACAATAAAAAGGTGAATTACATGACAGCCTTGGCATTTTGTGGGATACAAGGAATGACATGCTCTGACCTCCGAGGGACTTGTGAGCTAAAGGAGGAGAAGACGAGTTCCAAAAATAGGTGTAGCATAAGAGAAACCCTCAGATTGTGCACTTTGAAAGTTTATAGGTTCCGAATTCAAATAGAAGAACGGCATACCAGTTTGAGGAAGGCGGGAGACGCTGAACTGAAATTCCGAGCTGAAGAAAGCAATGCCAAGGTTTAGGGAAGATGTTGAGCAGCATCGAGAATGTTGCAGAGTGCATGGGGCCGGAGAAGATGGAGGCATTGCACACAAATGAGGTCTGAGAGTGCAGACCTTGAGGCTGACACACAGAGTGTTTACTTTCTCCTGCTCTTAAGAACCTCGCTCCAGGTGGCGAGAATTGGTAAGAAGGGAGCGATTTTTGCTCACCAAGCAATTCTCCAGCTCTTGGACATCAACTTGATCTCCTCCAATTTAACCTAGTTCTGACACTCTTTTCCTGATGTCAGTTCTGAGCCTGTAAGTTAAAGGGCTCAGTTGAAGACTCCCCATTTCAGAGGTTAATCCTAAATCCGTGCATTTCCTGCTTCTGATCAGCTGGCTATGAATTGGGGATCCTGTGACTTTTCCCTTGAGTTTCATTTGCTAGAATATCTCACAGAATTCAGGGAAACCCTGGCTTATGCTCACTGTTTTATAATGGAAGGTCCTTGTTATGGTTTGGATATTCTTTGTCTCCCAAGTTCACCATCAAATCCCTAATTAGCCCAAGACATGCAATGTGTTTGACAAAGAACACACAAAGTTCTATGTAAGTTGTGCTTGGAATGCATATGAGATCTATGCAAGTTGAGGAAGTCCCCATGGCTGGAGAGGGTCAGAGAGTGTGAGCCTTGAAAGGTTCTGAGGACAGGGTTTTTCTGTGAGATGCTGTAGAGCCATTGAAGAGTCTTCTGTGGAGGTGGGACATGGCTGCCGTCGGATCCTCTGACCCCTAGTTTGAAGACAGGCAGCCTGCAGGGGCTTGTGGTTTAGTTTAGAATGTAGTAGCACCTTCTGGGTGAGTTGGGTTGGAGATGCTCATTAGGCAGCTCCTCCTTTCTCTTCTAATTATGTTTCCATAAATTATCAGTGCACCTCTCCCTGCGCCACCTAGCTTTCATCTTCTCATTTGTCTACCTACCTACTTTTTTTTTGGGATCTTAAATTCTTCTAAAATTTAAAATTCTAAACTGTAAAATTACATTTTTACGTATTTTGTTTATATTCTTCTCTCTCTCTACTCTTTCCGTAGGCCCCCTCTTCTTACCTACATAACTCCATGTTCTCCCCCAGTTCAAATAAAGCAAAGAACAAAACAACAATAAAAATTGAAAATCAAAACACAAACGTTAAAATTGAAAGAAAAATTAATAAGACAAAAAAATCAAAGCAGAAGAAAAAGTGCACCAAACAAAGCAAAGCACGGAGCCTGTTGTGTGTTGACTAAATACTCCTCGAGTGGGGCTGGTACACCCAGGGATGCTCCATTGGAGAACCGCTGTTCCCTTTCCAGCAGGTACCAGTTGCAAACAACTTCTGGGTTAGGGAGGGACTTTGTCCTCACTTCCTCCTCTCAGTGCTGGGAGTCTGGCTGCTTTGCACCCATGCAGGTGTCGCTGATGCTGTCACGATCTCTGTGAGTGCATGAATGCCTCAAGTCCTGTTGTATCTGCAAGACACTCTTTCCTTGGAGTCACCCACCACCTCTGACTCTTAGGATATTTCTGCCTCCTCTCACACAGAGATCCCTGAGCCTTGAAGGGAGAGGTTTAATAAAGCCATCCCATTTCAGGCTGAGTGCTCCAGAGCCTCTCACCCTCTGCACACGGTCCAGTTGTGGATCTCTGTGTCAGTTACCATGGACTGCAAGAATTCTCCGATGAGGGCTGAGTGATGCTCTCCTCTATGGGTGTAACAGTATTTCAGTTTAATATCCACTAATTTAATAATAAAACTGGAGTCGTTTTATTGCTGCATTCTTTACCTACCTACCTACCTTCTATCTTAGGAGCTGCAGCCTGAACCAAGAGAGGAGCAACCGACCAGGAGGTGCCTGTTAAGAGTTGCTATGTGATCCCAGCAAAGGAAAAGTGGGGAGTGATTGATCCTCCCAGAGGATCCTCCCAGGTTAGCAATAACTCCAAGGCACAGACCTTCCAGCTGTGGCCTTAGTCGAGGGATGTGGGAGGATGGGTTTAAGGGAAAGTCCCCTGAAACAAAAATTCCTTGGCTCATTAACCTGAAGTAAGTGTGCACATAAGCAAACTCTTCCTTCATAAGACTTCTATTGCGTGAGGATCATTTAAAGTTCATTCACAAAGCACTTTGAAAATACGATGCTTGATAAGATTTACTTGCAGGGGCTCCATCCCGGTACAATATCCAGTTCAGATGGGTGGATGCGCATTGTGCAGTAACACACGAGGCAAAAAGTGTAACTCTGCACTTGAGAAGCGGAATCAGGAGGATCTCGATCGAGTTTGAGACCAGCCTTAGATAGATAAAAAGTTCTAGGCTAGTCTGGACCCTTCTTTTTAAAAAGGAGGGAGTAGGAGATTCGAGAAGGAAAGAGATTGGTTGAGGTGGTGGGCCTTTAAGTAGATATTACATAGGAGTTCGGGAAGGCGAGGTGCAGCTGGGGGCGGGAGTGGCGCTTCCTCTAGGCCTCCACGCCCCCCCCCTTCACCTCCCCAACCCTCCGTTCTCTCCACCCCAGATTGTACTAACGGCCAAACAAGAGTCCTAGTCCCTAAGCCTTCTGGCGCCTCGAAGCTCCCGGAGTCCCTTGCCCTGGCTCGGTGCTGGGGCGGCATCCAGTGGAGCGGGACCCTAGCGTGGGAAGCCTGGGGTGGGGGGAGAATTGGGGGTTCGATGGTAATTCAGTGCGCTCCGCGCTGCGGGGCGGGGCGTGGGGCGGGGCCGGTCTGGGCTGGCCACCGTGGACCCGTAAAAGGCTGGGGCGGGCTGGGTGGGTGTGGCCCGTGTGAGTGAGCCGAGCCCTGGTCCGGGGCCCCGTAGTCTCCCGCAGCCTCTCAGTCCCGCAGCCTCTCAGCCATGGGCGCCGTTTGGTCCGCCCTGCTGGTCGGCGGGGGTCTGGCGGGAGCGCTTATCTTCTGGCTGCTGCGGGGCGACCCTGGGGCCCCGGGGAAAGACGGGGGTGCGGAGCCGCAGAAGGACGCACCTCCAGGGCAGGCTGCGGCTCCGGGAGACGGTCCGGGTGGTGGTGACAGTGGCGGCCTGAGCACTGGACCTTCCGAGCGGGTGCTGGTCTCCAAACCAGGTATTCTTCCTCCCCTGGGCTCGGGGAACACGTGCCCGTGTTCTGAAGTTCATTAGGGAAGGGGAAATGAAAACCACCTAAAGTTCTCCAGGTGGGTTCTGGTGGACCAACTTCCCCGGCCTGGGACTGAACCCTCCTCGGATCTGTCGCCTTCCCGGGCTGTAGTGTCCTGGAGAAGGCAAGCGGTTCCTCCAGAGGCCGCGCCCAGCTCCTGCCGCTCCAGCCGGCACCGGTTCCTCCGCCTGGCGGCGCTTGGCGCAGTGCGCGAGACTGGTTTGTGGGGGCTTCTCACAACTCTCTTCAGTCTCCGATGGAGCTGGAAGGGACATTCTCGGAGTCTCAGTCCCCTAGCTTCAAGCCCTGACACCCCACACCCCTCGTTAGATCTGAGTTTAGGGCAAGTGAGCGTTGAGCACTCCCTTGCTACTGTCTGGATAGTTCTTTCAGGAAAGTAAATTTCAGCTTAGATGTGGGTCATGAAAATCACAGCAGTCGGGCTGTGCGCTAGCTGTGTGTGCACTTACAGCAGCCCCGGCGGCCTATTGGGGGACCAAACTCTGATGAAGACTGTCATATAAGTTTAGAGCGACATTCAAGAGACCCCGCACCAGGCATTGCACACCGGCACAAAGCCTTAGTTAGCTTCCTGCGCCTTTTTTTTTTTTCAAACTGTCGTCGCCCAGCAGAGGTTATTTTTAGTGGTGGTCATTTGTGAGACTCTTTCCCACGACTGATTTTCCATAAACGGTTCGTCTGTTTTCTTCTGTTCCCGAAGGCCAGCCTCATGTTTTAAGCTGAAAATTGGGAATTGAGAGCAACATTCGTTGACATCTCACTCCGAAGCTCACAAATGAAGCAAGGGTGTCCCCAACCCCCCCCCCCCCCCCGGAGCTGAGTGTAGGAGTCAGGCTTGAAGAACTGTTGAGGCAGCCTGGAAAAAACCAAGTCTTTAGTGGACTTGGACTGTGGGTTTTTAAGAACAGTTTTTTAAAGTGTGTAGTGGAGCAGGGGGTGGGAAAACCTCATGTGTCTTTAAGGAGATTTCTCTCCCCTCAAGTTCTCCCACCCCCACCTCACCCTATTCCTGACTGCTCTGCCTTCCAGAGGTGGCCCCTGGCCTGCACTCACTTCCAGGGAGCACAGATGTACACTAAGGTGCCCAGTAGCATGCAGTCCTTTATCCCACAAAAGCCACCGTGCATGTGGCTGGGCCTTCTGCTAAGCTCTTGCCCAACCCCTGGACAGCAGTTTTTTTTTTTCCTTTTTTAATGACAGGAGCCAAGTGATTTAACTTTGGACCCCTGCCAACTTGGTCTGGCCTGTGGGAGACTTTGCAGCTTGCCACTTCATTGTCTCTCAGGGTGTGCACTGAGACTTCCTGCCTGTTTTCATTGTGGGCTCTCCACGCATGCTCTTAAAGCAGTGTTGGGAAGGTGCAGATGGCACGTGAGTTCTACAGGAACCTGGACTATACATAGAAACGAAGATAACAGCAATCGATTTTCTCAGTTTTCCTTTGTGAGCCCCACCTAATGTTACCACACTTTCCTTTCTCAGAGCAGCTCCAAGAAAGCAATGGACATTTGATTTCCGAGACCAAAGAGCTTGGTAACCTGCTGGAAACACAGAGACTGCAGAATGCTGGAGCAGACTGGGGCAATGCCAGAGAGTATGTTCTTGCTGGAAAGAGTCCAGACACGCACTCCAGGGCCAACCCAGAAGAGTCAAGGAATCAAAGGCCGGAAGCTCACACAGGAGAATGGAGACCCAGCATAGGAGAAGAAACAGCTGGGGGCAACGTGGAGAAGCTACCCTCCAGCTGCCAGCTCAGGGACAGAGCCAAACCAGCCGGTCCTGTACCTTCGGTCAGTCAGGACCCGGCAGGCCCCGAGGACTGGGAAGTGGTGTCTAGGCACTCATCGTGGGGGGATGTTGGTTTGGGTGACAGTCTCGAGGGCCTAAGTCAGGGAATGGATGATGGCAGAAGTACTCTTGTGGGAGGAAGAGGCTGGGATGAAGACAGGAAGGCGGTGTCTCTGGACCATCAGCAGGTCCGCATCCAGTTTCAGGTGCACTACACCACAAGCAACAATGTGCAGTTCGTTGCAGTAACTGGAGACCATGAGAATCTTGGGGGCTGGACCACATACATCCCACTCCACTATTGCAAGGACGGGCTGTGGTCTCATTCTGTCTTCCTGCCTGCGGACACAGTGGTGGAGTGGAAGTTTGTGTTGGTAGAGAACAGGGAAGTTACTCGCTGGGAAGAATGCAGCAATAGATTCCTGCAGACTGGCCGTGAGGATAAAGTGGTTCATGGGTGGTGGGGGATTCACTGAATTGCTGTGCAAAGCACCCCGAGGGTGCAGCGGAATGTGTGAGAGGCTAAGGCGGTAGAGCACGCTGCATAATTTAAAGGCAGTGTGATTCCATTTGTAGCCATCAGAGTTCTTCAGAGTTGCTAGTGTGGCTTTTGTCCAAAGTATAGGAAGATGAATGCATGCAGAAATGCTTCCCGGGAGCTGGGACTTTTCCCTTGTTGCACTGACTGGTTTGTGCTGGCACATTACTTGAGGGATTGATTGTCCCTGGGTAGTTGGTTGGGCTGAGATTGAGGTATGGACTATGGCAAGGAGAAACTAACCAACTGCACAAGTACAAGGTGGAGCCTGTAGGAGCTCTTAGGGTAGGGAGATGACAGTCAGCCTCCTTAGATACAGCTATAGCAGCATTGTTTACATTTACACCATCTGAAACTGTGACCAGTCCGTTCTGAGTGACACCGGAAGACTCTACATTAGCTTTTGTTCCACTTTAAACACCCCGAGGATAGGTGCAGAATTAGCAGATGTGTCTTTGTCTTAATGGTTTAAAGCCTAATCAGAGTTGCTCAGTCACCCAGGAAGTGGAGTGAGGGTGGGAGTGAGGGTGAGGTGGTGAGGTGACTTGAACGGTTTACTATGCTTCTTTGAGGACTGGTAGTTACAGGTCCGAGACTGGTTCCAGCAAAGGGTGCATGCATCCATTACCCACAGTACCCTGCTGGAGCACCTCTGTTCACATCCCCATCCCACTCCTACCAGGTCTCAACTGATGGGCTGCCCTAGAGAAGTTTTTCTGCCTCCTCACTCTCCCTTCGTACCCATGAGTGAGAATCTCTATAGGACTATGATACAGAAGAAAACCTTTGCTTTGAGAAGAAATAATTATTAAGCTTTAAGTTATAACAGAATAATAAATCCTGAGTTGTATTATCTTTATTAAATGTCCGAATTACTTGTTTCAATCTTAGCACCATAACCTAGATATAAAATAGCGGTATATTTTACATACAGAGAAAAGCAAACGTCAAACACGACAGCAGATGACATGTGAAGTCTGTTTCCCTTTTGGAGAAAGTTTTAAATATTTTTTAAAACTTTGCCTAGAAGGGAATTCAGCAAGCTGGTATTTAAAGATTAAAATTTGGGAGCAGGGTTTCTTGTAGCTTAGGCCTATCCGAAAATTCACTGTGTAGACAAGGATCCGGTGAAACTGCTCCTCCTTCCTCCACTTCTCAAGTGCTGGGATTACAGGCATGGACCACCACATCCAGTATGTGCAGTACCAGACACGCACTCTACAACCGAGCTACATCCCAGCTCTTTGTTGATTTGAGACAGGATAGCCCCAACTGGCCTGGAACTTGATCTACAGCTAAGGATGACTTTCAAGCCCTGATTTTCCTACTTCCACCTTCCAAGTGCTCAGATAAAAGAAGTTTTTATGTGTTAAAAAACAGTAAAGTATCTATTGGCAAGACAGTATTTCATTCTGGATGACAAAAACATAGATCCAAATGAAAGTAGCATCAGGAAGTGCATAGCAGGATGTTTGCGAGCTTTGGGATTATGGCTCTTTTGAGATGAAATTCAGACATTCTGCTTCTATATAATGAGGTCCGCGGAAGGCACTGGCCATTACTTTACAATGCTCAAGTATCCCTATGAAGTAAAGCAATTTAAACATAATCTCCAGAATTCTATTTATTACCCAATGAAATAAAAGTTAATCTTCCATTAAAGCCAACTGACTGAAGGAATATTATGCTATGTATATACACACATATTTCTTATAATTAAATACACATTTATTTTAACTATCAAGTCAGATGTGCTTGGAGTGCTCACTGACATTGAGAGCAACATGAGTTTCTTGAGAGCACGCGCGCCCTCCTAGTCACTGCCTGTGCCTGGTCAGGGCTCCTGCTGGCGAAATGGAAGAAGGTAGGAACACCACCCAGACTTCTTGCCCCTGTATCAGTCAACTGTTGGTCATCTGGGCTGCAGCTCCCCTCCTTGTGGAGTCCCCCAGACCCTCTTCTGCCTGGTGGTGCCACCATCCTAAGGGCCCTCTCCATCCTCTGCATCCAATTTGTGGGAGGGAAATGACTTGAAAAAAAAAAGCATGAATGCAGTGTTAGCACTTGGACCTGAAGACACAGAGTTGTTCATGTTCCATTCCACCTGTGAGAACTGGTCAGGTGACCACCCCCAGAGGTGAGGGACATGGGGCTGCAACAGGGTCTCCAACTAGGCAGCTGTGTCTCCATGACAACTGTGTACTAGGGAGTGGAGAAATACACTTTTTGCCACATTGTGTCTAACTTTTGGCACAAGTAAAACACTTTTGCAAGTGTCCTTGTCTCATTATATTTGGTCTGCATATGAATACCTGCACTTTATTAAATATTAGGCTAGACTATATTCAACCTAGAACTTACCTACTCATTTGTTAAATAGTAACAAAGTATTGTCTTTCTTTAGTTTTATGCAAGAAGAGAGGTTTCTAAAAGTTTTGATTGGTTTTGTTGATCACCGATGTTGACAGAACAATGAGTTCAAGGTCACCAAAGAAGGCTGGTGTTTGTCCAGCATGCTGGAGTTTGTCCTTCTGCTCTTGACACTGCACCCCTTTACAGCACATGAACACTCTTTTCCTCCTCAGAATTTAAGCTGAAAAAAATGCCTCTATCTCAGAACCAGTACAATAATTTTAAAAATTATACCAATGTGCTAGAATTAGCATAAATTAATACATTATAATATATGACTACTCTCAAATCTAGCTAGTAGTGTTGAAAATTTTGCTATGAGAGCATTCAAAAAGTTTATTTATGGGACAGGGAATCTTTTATTAAATTTTCACATAAAAAGAAAACGTCCAGGCACTAATTATAAGTAACAGCACAGCTCATCGGGTGCCAGCCCTTTGTAGAGAGCGGGCGAGCGATGACATCATTTTAGTAACATTTTCTCCTGGTCTTTCACTTTCTGAATCCTCTTTTCTTGATTTCTGATCATTGAAGACATTGCTGAAATATTAATAGAATAGAGTTAGATTGGAAAGTCAACTTGAGTTAAGGCCTGCACACTTATATTCAAGGATGAGCCTCTAGCACGCAGAACAGACTCCCTCTGAGCCCAGAGCTGTGTCAGACTGCAATGCAAAGGCTGGAGTGACAGCGAACCTACAATCTCAGGAAGTAGGGTGAGCACCTCCAGAGGGGGACAGCAGAAAGCCTGCGGCCTCTCATTTGGGGGTGGGGGTGGGGCAGAAGTCAGTACTGTAAATAGTTGGGGAAAATTTCTCTATATCTTGTATACATGCACATAAATGGAAATGTGTACTTTTTTTTTGGCTTTGGTTATACTGGAATTGAACCCATGGTCTTGTACATGCGAGGCAATGCCCTAACACCAAGCTGTATCTACAACCTATACTTTAAATTTTGATAAATCTGAAACTATGTGTTCAGAACTTCGAGAGTCATCCTACCAGGTACTGTTTCTATTAAACAAATGCTAATGTCTTCCAACGGAACGAGGCTAGGATGACATACGTAGGATGAACTAGAAGTGTAAATCAAAGTATAGGTATAAGGTTGGCAAGAAAAATCCTACATTCTTTTAAAAATGCACACTAATATGGATAAAACCAACTGTGTTTGGTAGGTTAAAAAAAGACACAAAGTTGGGTGGGTAGGGGAGGAAGGGGTGGGTCTGGTAGGGGAGGAGGGGTGGATCTGGTAGGGAAGGAGGGGTGGGTCTGGTAGGGGAGGAGGGGTGGGCTTGTTAGGGGAGGAGGGGTGGGCTTGTTAGGGGAGGAGAGGTGGGTCTGGTAGGAGAGGAGGGGTGGGTCTGGTAGGAGAGGAGGGGTGGATCTGGTAGGGGAGGAGGGATGGGTTTGGTAGGGGAGGAGGGGTGAGTCTGGTAGGGGAGGAGGGGTGGGTCTGGTAGGGGAGGAGGGATGGGTCTGGTAGGGGAGGAAGGGGTGGGTCTGGTAGGGGAGGAGGGGGTGGGTCTGGTAGGGAAGGAAAGTGATCATGATAAACTGTCTGGGATTCTTGGACTAAGCTTTTAAAAGACTCAATAACCTAAAAACAAATGTTTTCTTACTGTTTAGGGGGACCTGGGGTTAACACAATTCACTTGGGATTTTATTCAACAGCAATGTGATGTGACCTCATCACATTAGAGTTAGAAAGAAGTGGACTTTAGCATCAGGAATTACAGGGATCAAGTCCCAGCTCCAGTGTTCACTGAGACCCAGGACTGTGCTGTCTTGTGCTCTCATTAACAACAGCTCCCACCCTCCTGCACAGATGTGAAGGCACCTCTCACAGGTGCCAGCAGAGACTAGTATTATTAACATGCTTAAATTTATTGTATAAATACTTGTTAGAAAAATATTTATTGCATTGCAAGCATGTTGTATGTGTGCACATATATTTTATGAGTTTTCACCCCAGCTCTGAGGACTGAAACCAGGGCTTTTGTTAGCTAGGCAAGGGCTCCATCACTGAGCTAAGCCCCCAGGCCTGGAGACCTCACCTTGGTTCTTCAGCTGTAAATCTTCTACCAAGGTTTGCAAACTTTCCAGTCTGTTCTGCAGTTTTTGGCATGTTTTTCCTGTTGTTTCTAGTGACGGAGACTGTGAATCTATTAGAAAATTACTTAGATGTGATATTAAAAGTCTATTCGATATTTCTTTTAGAAGTCATCAAATTATATATTAAACAATTTTTCCTAAGAAAATTTAAAAACATTATTCTAAAATAAAAAAATCCCATTTAAACACAGTAACACTAGCTTATTTGGTTTTGTTAATCAATTTGATTGATTATTATTTAACTGTATAGTATTAAGCAGGTCTCTTGACAAGAATACTTCAAATTAGTGACACATTTGTGTCAGTTTTCACACCAAACCTGAGTATTTCCCAACTGGGGTTTGAGGAACAGGCTCTAATTCAGATACTAGCTCACTTTTCAGTGTCAGACTTTAACCTGGGTGATATGAGATTCCCCTCTATATGCTGTGAATATGTTTTATTATCATTGGTTAATAAAAAAGCTTCTTTGGGCCTATGGTAGCACAGAATAGAGCAAGGTGGGAATTCTAAGCAGAGGCAGAGGAGAAAAGAAGGCGGAGTCAGAGAGTTGCCATGTAGCCACCCAAGGGACAGACACTAGATGAAACCTTACCGATAGGCCACATGGTGATATGCAGATTAATAGAAATGAGTTAATTTAAGATGTAAGAGTTACTTAATAAGAAGCAGAAGCTATAGGCCAACCAGTGTTGTAATTAATATAGTTTCCATGTGATTATTTTGGGTCTGGGAAGCGGGGAAATGAACAAGTGGTCTCTGCATACAAAATGACGTCCAACATGGGGCAACTATGTCCACATAAAACCTGAGAGAGCTTGAAAAGGAATTCTAGACACAAAAGAACAGAGTTTAGCACAGCTTCCTGGTAGCCTTTTTTTTTATGGGCTCTGTTTGTTAGTGGTGAACAGGGGTGCTGTGGCTCCTTTAAGAGAAGTCTTTCTGACTTGGCATTGGCAACAAAGGCTGAGTGGTTTCTATAGGGGAGGACTTTCTGGTTCATGTTATTTGCATGAACAGCTCTGACTCTTTCAGGAGGCCACACACTTAAATAGGGCCTGTTAGCAGAATGTTACAAATTGCTTAGTGGTGACATAGACCCGCTGTGACCCTGGAGCTGGGGTGATGTGCATGACTCTCAGAGCCAACAGACAGGGCCATGAAGTTGGTCCTAGCCACATCTACTTAACATCGAAAAAAAAAGCGCTCCTGGTCAAGAAATAATTACAAACATACAATAATGACAGAGTCAAATAAAAAAGACCTCTAAAAGGGTCACAGTGTTAAATAATGTGCATAGGCTTAGCAGGAAGAAGAAAAAAAGAGTATTGACAGTTATAATCTAAAAGAGTACAGACAGTCATAGATTAAAGGAGTAAAGATAATAAAATAAATATTAAACTTGTAAAAAAATAGAGTAAAAAAAGCTGCGTAAAGATAAAATAGACACAGAGAGTCTGGATTATGTATATTATTATGTTTTCTTTGAAATATTTCACTGTAAATGAGCTAAGTAACTACAGAGAGACATTTCATTGTACAGGCTGCTAAACTAAACCAACATATATATTTTAAAAGTATCTTGACTACAAAATTTGGGTCTAAGAATATGTTGCTTTAAAAGAGAGGTTCTGCTTTTGATACAGAGTGATACAGAAGAACTCTGGGTGACTGTCCAGGCATCAAGATGTCTCTGTCAATTCCAGAGTTTTGGAAATTGCTTACAGTGCACTTCCTGTTAACTTAGTAAAATTATATCCTTTAATGGAATTGAAGAATAGATAGTTATAGTTTTCCTTAGTTATGATAAAAGTTAAAGTAGATATAAACATTGTAACTGTAATTCTTGCTTGATATCTGTTTTGTTATATGTAATTTTACTATGTTAAAGTTAAAAGCTTCCTTTCATTTAGGCAGCAAAGGGGAGGTGATATGGGATTCCCCTCTGTATGCTATGAATATGTTTTATTACCATTGGTTAATAAAGAAGCTGCTTTGGGCCTATGGCAGGGAAGAATAGAGCAAGGTGGAAAATCCAAACAGAGGTAGATGAGAAAAGAAGACAGAGTCAGAAAGACACCATGTAGCCGCCGAAGGAGACAGATGTTGAATGAAACCTTACTGGTAACCCACAGCCACATGGTGATATACAGATGAATAGAAATGGGTTAATTTAAGATGTTAGAGTTACTTAATAAGAAGCTATATGTCAAACAGTGGTGTAATTAATATAGTTTCTGTGTGATTATTTTGGGTCTGGACAGCCAGGAAATGAACAACGGTCTCCGACTTTACCTGCATGTGGATGGTCTATGTGTTGGAAAAGGGCTGTATGAATTCTGGCGTGGTACGGTAACCTACAATGTGGCAGCAGTGACTGATGAGGGCCCAGAGGCATGAAAGCTGACTTTAGGAAGTGGGAGGGTTCTGTCAATTTTTGAAAATACTTAGCTAACAAATAGAAGGGTTGAATTTTGATCTTAGCCCCTGACTAGATGAATAATTTTAAAAACATTTTTGCTGACTTAGTTTTTTATTACCAATATCCTTTTTGTTGAAATTATAGTATTAAACATAATCATTTAAAAGGCTTTCAATTTAAAAGGATGAGAAACAAGATCTTAGCAATATTTGGACAGAAATAATAACATGATGTTCTTGATGAGGGTATGAAACGGGGAAGAAGATGTCCTATCACTGTGTGATGTCACAGATACCGCCCCCCCCCTCTAGTGGTCACTCTAAACGGGTTAGTAAGTTGGTTCTTTGCACTTGCTTGTGGTTTGTTTGCCTTCTTTGAGGCAGGACATCACTATGTAGCCATGGACGGCTCGGGATTCACTCTGTAGACCCGAGCCTGGACTTGGGAGACTTCCTTTCTGAGTCTTCTGAATGACGAGACAACACAAAGAGCTTGGACATGGAAGATGGGGTGCAATGCTCACAGTGGTAAACAAAGTGCACTTAAATGTGATCAGGTTCTGAGTTCATACTTTCTTTTAGAATCTAGAAATATGTATGGCATAGAATACCAAAAGACTAAGAGATGTTGAAATGTTTTACACCTTGTGTGGCTTATGCCTATCAACGAGATTGATTCCACAGAGTGCTGGGTTGGTTTTGGTTACTGCAGTATAGAATGAGAAACATTTCAAGTCTAATTCAACACATTTATGTGTAATTCAATATTCTAAGGCATTGACTACAAATAATTTTTTTCATTTATTTTTTAAAACAAAAATTGAACTTAAAAATTTTGTTGAGATTTTGTACAAGATTGTATAACAGACATCTACACTTAAAAAGGTGTTGACTAAAGCAGAGTCATGTTTTAAACTAAGCAAGAGTGGAGAAGTCTTAGCACTTAGACACAGAGCACTCTAAAGAAAAAAAATAGAAAACAAGTTCACTGTTTGTGCCAGACAAGAGTAGAAAGGCATTTATATACAGTATCTAAGCTTCCGTTATCCTAATGCGTGAGTGTGCATAACAGTCACTGTCTAATTTGAAGCCACATGCTTAGAGCACCAACTGCAGGCTGCATATGAGAGGAACATGCAGAGTCTTGCAGTTCCCTGTGTAAGAACCAATCGATCGCATCAGCAATATCAGGTCATTCTTACCTTTAGTAGAGTCAGGTGAGTGGATAGGCTTGGTGGAGCGGTACTGGGACGCTGAGCCTACTGACTCCTCAGCAGAACTAGTTAGGAGGGAGTGCACTGGAGACTTCTTAGGAGAAGAATTGAATGAACGAGAGCCTGAAACCTTCACAGATGGACTTGCTAAGATTGTATAATGACAAGGGTAAAAGATAGAATTAGCTAAAAATAGAGTAGTATACTTATAAAAAAGAAAAAGCCAAACCTTTCACAAGCAAAAGCTTCAATGACAGGGATGGGAGGAAAACAGAACTTTGCACAGCTGTGAGTGGGTTTGGTTTTGATACTGCCATTCCCTGGAGACATCAGCATCTAGCATCTTGACCCTGACTCTCCAGCAAGCCTCCAGGCCTCGGCCTTGCACTGGGGTGGAACCTTTGCTCCCTCTTGTAGTGTCAAGATACTTAGGCTAAACAACAGTATACCCCCCCCCCCCCGCCCCGACCGCTATGAGCTTGCGGAGGGCCTTTGCAGGACTACACAGCCTCTAATCATGGAAGTTAATCACAATTATGTAAACACCTTATGGTTTTGTTCCTCCAGAGAACCCTGGCTCTAGGAATGAGAATGTGTAGGACCTTGAGATCCAGAGTTCCTGATTCAAATCAGATCCACTGCTGATCTGATAATACTAGCCTGGGATTGTCAACATCCTCAGTTGTCTAAAAAAAAAAAAAAATCGCAACAAATTCTGTCTAGAAGAAGGTAACCTCAATGTGAGTCTCACCCATGATGTACAATCTCCCACGAAGTGTCATATAATAAAAACTAACGGGGTATGTAAGGAGAAATGATGGCATGGTAGAAAACCAAGAGAAATGCAAATAATAGATTAACAGTAATCAGGGAGACCAGACAATGGAGCTCTCAGGCAGGGACTTCCATAGATCCAAACCATATGACTTCAAACACCAAGTGTGTTCTACTTGTGGAAAAAATGGACACATGAATAAGAACTGCTAAAACAAGCAAACAAACAAAAGGAAAAAAATTACAGCTACCAGACAAGAAGGGAAAAGCATGTTACATTTAAATGGGCATCAATTAAATGTACAGCTGACTTCTTAGTAGACATAACAGAGACTCTAAGCCTAAGTGGGGTAAATTATCCACACTAAAAGTGTGGTGAAAAGCCAGGTGGTGATGATAAACACCTTGAATCCGGGCACTTGAGAGGCAAAGACAAGAGGATCTGTGAGTTCGAGGCCAGCCTGGTCTACAGAGTGAGGTCTAGGGCAGCCAGGGCTACATGTCTCAAAATAAGAAAACAAAAGCAAACAAATAAACCCTGTCCTGTTTGATTTTTGTCAGCTTGACCCAAGCTAGAGTCATCTGAAAGGACGGAACCAGAGTTGAGAAATGCCTCCATCAGACTGACCTGTGAGCAAGCCTAGAGTGCATTCCCCTGATTGAAGTGGGAAGCCCCAGCTCACTGGGTGATGTCAGCCCTGGGCAGGTGGTCCTGAATTGTGTAAGAGAGCAGGCTGGGCAAGCCATGAGGAAACCGCCAGTAAGCAGCACCCCTTCAGGGTCTCTGCTTCAGCTCCTGCCCTGACTTCCTTTGATGATGGACTGTGCTGTGGAGTTGTGAGCCAAACAAACTCTTTCTTCCCCAAGTTGCTTTTGGTAACCATGTTTTATCACAGGAACAGAAAGCTAACTAAAACATAATCAACTGTGTTTATATTTATAATTAATCTATGTTAACAAAATTGTATGAAAGTTAAAAGGATACCAAATGGGATTAAAGTATTCTAAGGTATTCAGAATATGTGAGAAAAGGCAAATGTTCTAATTTAGAGCAATCTAAAAAGGCAAGAGCATTGCTCTCGTGGCCTGGCTAATCATTATGATAGCAGTGACAAAGGGCTAAAGAAATAGGTCAGTTGGCAAAATGCTTGTGCAAACAAGAGTCTCTGGGTTTGAAAAAAGTGGTAGCATGAGACTGAAATTTCAGCACTGGTGGTGCAGAGGAAGCAGGATCCCTGGGTGGCCAGCCTAGCCTGATTTGTGAATTCCAGACCAGTGAAAAGCTAAGTCTCATAACCAAGATGGCTGGCATCCTGGGGAATGACAATCAAGGTTGACCTCACTCTCCAGACACACACACATACGCACACAAAAGTCATATACACACATATATTGTCTTGATTTTAATTATAACAACATTCTTCTATAAATGAAGTTTTTACATTATACTTTACTTTTCCCTATTTACGTTAGGACTGGCCAGATTTATAACTATGCTTTTATTAAATAACTGTCATTTTCATTCTTTCCCAATTACTTTCTCTTCTGTAAATCGTTATCTCACTTGCTTTTGCTTTCTAAAACTAACATACTCTACAGTTTTTCTTCCTGGTTACGTGTGACTTCTGTAATTTGTTCTTTGGCTCTGTTTTAACATTTTTATTTCCCTTCCCCATTCTGAGTCTGAGTATTGTAACGTTTAGAGTATTGAGATTTTTTTTCTGTCTCTCCAGGTTCTTCCTTTCAGAGGCTTGTTTTCATACCCCAGGCTGTGGTATGGCATACAGTAACAACACGAAGTAGTAAGTCATGTAAGAGGATGCTGTGTAATACAAGTGGAAAAGGCAAGGGGAGCTGGAAAGTGTGGGAAGGTTGTGAGTTTTTGAGTAAGTGATGGGAGTTAAGGTTTCTGGGAAACCTGTGAAAGAGGACGAGGTGGTCAGCAATGTTTGTGGCACTGAAGATGTAAAAGCCCCAACAAGGAGACAGCATTGCAGGTTCAACTAACAGCTCCAGGGGGGTAAAACAGAGTGACCAAAATGGGGAGGGGGTGGAGTGGGGGGTTGTAGGAAGTGAGAGCAGAGTTCATGGGGCTCAAACACTTCTGGTTTTATTCTCTTGGCATGAGGAAACTCTGCAGATTTCATGGAAAACTCACCTGTAGACGTGAATGTGAAGCAACTAGACGGATCTTCCAGGTCCCCCGCATGCAGTGTGACTGGCTCTCTGGAAACAAGAACAGTGTGCAGATTTATTCTGCCAATCTAACTGGACTGACAAACACCTAGGTGATTATCAAGGCACAGGGCTGAGGCGGGACATCTGCGATGTTTCCAGAGATGGTGAGACCATGCAGGCTCTAAATGGATAGTATTGGGGAAGGAGGAAGAGACAGAGCCTGGTCACGAGAAGGAAGCCACTGGAGGCTTGTATTTGGGATCCCTTCCAGCATTCTCCCCATCTCGACTCCCCCTCTGCATGAGATAGACAACTTTTCTCTGCCACATGTGCCTCCTGCCATAAAGTTCTGGCCCAGCACAGCCTGAACCACCACAGGGCAAAATAAAACTTTCCTCCCTTATGCTGTTTCTTTCAGGTAGAGAATCTAATCTAAATGCCAACGCAAACATGTCTTTTCTAAGGCACAGCACGAAGATACAGGGACCAAGGCAAGCAATCCAGGTAAGTGTGACGGCCTGAAATATCAAGATGCCTAATCATAGCTGTCAGCTGTAGAGGTTATGAAATACCGTAATGGGAAACAAAGTTATATTATAGCTTTGTATTCAGTATTCAAGAATGATTTTTTTCCCTTTTTGAGACAGGGTCTCTAGCCTCTACATCTACAGCTCCCTGTGTAGCTGAGGATGACCTTGAAGTTCTGAATTTCCTACCTATACCTCCTGAGTGCTGAGATTAGAGGTGTGTACCACCATGGCAGATTTATGAGGGGCTTTATGCATGCTAGGCAAGTACTCTATCGACAGCTGAGCTATATCCCCTGTCCATTCACTAAAGTACTGTAGGACAAATTATTTTAATAGAATCTTGGTAAGAAAATTAATTTTCCTATAACAACAATTATAAATACAAGCCATTTTCTCATATGTTCTGTAAGTTGCAATTTTATTATTAAGAAACAGATTTTTTTAGTCAAAGAGAAACTTTACAGTGGAGCTTTGGTTACCTCAAGGAAGTAACTATGTCCCATGTCTGTGACTGGCATCTTTCCAGGTAGTTCTGAAGGTCCCCAGAGGCCATACAAGGTAGTGGCCACAAACACACACTTTGAAGTCATTATGGCTTGTTGGGGACTGTGGACTCCCAGGCCCTGAATTTCCTATAAACAACTTGTTTTTTCTACGCTTGCAGCTGTTCTGAGCAAAACAACTTGTTTTCCTGTGCTTGCAGCTGCTCTGAGCACGAGACAGAGGAGTGGTTTCTGGTGGCTGCAGCTGAAAATCCCGAGAGCTAGGGTGTGGCCATTGGTCAGGGAGGGCACTATATAAGCTGCCCTGGAACACAATAAAGGGGACGTTCTTGATTCAAGTTGGCATTCTTGGCATTCTTGGGGAATTCAAGGATGACCCATGTCTCTGTCTCCGTGTGTATGTATGTGTGTGAGTGTGTGTGTGTGTGTGTGTGTGTGTGTGTGTGTGTGTGTCAATTTTCAGGCACTTGCCCAGCTCGCGAACTGTCCCGTAGTGCAGGTGATAGGCTACATGTAGTAGCAGTGGAGGCCCCCAGCGAGATTGTGTTACAATGGCTCAAGTTCAAATGTGGCCTTCAGTGTTTATAAGCTTAATGACCTTGGCAAATTGCTTAAACAATTTAATTCTTCATTTCTAGCCTAAATGTAGGAAAATAATAGCCTCCACATAGATTAGTCAGACAAAATGAGATCACTCTAAAGCAACTAGGAAACAGAAGGGATGGAATTATAATGTAATTATTATTCATAGGTATACAGTGGTACTATATAGGCAAGAAAGGAAATAACACATATTTTCTGTTTAAAAGAAAGGCATTTAGAAAGATTCAATTTGTACTGTGATCAAGAGGCAGAGACAAGGAGGCTGGAGAGATGGCTCAGAGGTTAAGAGCACTGACTGCTCTTCCAAAGGTACTGAGTTCAATTCCCAGCAACCACATGGTGGCTCACAACCATCTGTAATGGGGTCTGGTGCCTTCTTCTGGCCTGCAGGCATACATACACACAGACAGAACAGTGTATACAAAATAAATAAATAAATAAAGAAGCAGAGACAAAAAATATTTACAACATTGCCTTGATCATTCACTAAAATGTATTTACTGAATAGTTTCTTGATAGACATTGTGTTCAAGTGCTAAGGACATAGAAATGAGTAAGCCCGTTCTTAACGTCTCAGGGTCACTGTTGCTGTGTTGAAATGCCATGACCAAAACGACTTGTGGAGGAAAGGGTGTAACTGCAGACTGAGAGGCCAGTTCCCATATCTGCTCCAGGGTAGTAAAAAGAAGACTTCAGAGTAGTGATGGTTTAGGAAAAAGTTCTTATCTATAACAGGTTCACATGATCTGAAGGTAACTTTCCTAATTAGCTCTACATCTTTCTCTTTGCTCTCTACACTGCTGCTGCCGCTCTCTTGCACAGGCAAACTCTGGACAATTAAGTTACATTCTCAGGGCCCAACCTATCTCATAACCAATGATAAGTCATGTAGATTCTCTTAGGCTAGGAACGTCACATTGACTGGCCAGTGAGCAACGCTTGGCCATGCACATACATCTTTCCCAGACGGAACCAAACCTTGAGTGGTAGGGAGTATGTGCAAAAAGTCTCAGCTGCTAGACAAGGAAAAAAAAAACCCGGCACTGAAGTTGTTTCATGCCTGACCTTGTATCAGCAAAACACCTGGGAAAATGACCTTGTGTCTATGTCTCTGGGGACAACAAGCTACTGGTCTCCAGGGGCAGCCAGCCTGCTTTGAATCTGTTCTAGAGTCTAAAATTAGCTGTCTGTGTAAAAGGCTGTCTTTGTGACTGAGAACCTATGCCAGTCTGAGAATGTAAAATATCCTAGCATTGTTTCTATTCATCAAAATTAAAAGATTAAGTAGAAATCATCTTCTTGACCATCCACAGCTATATGTATGCCCAACAAGGATAAAACACACCACCAAGAGGCTGTGGAAAGAACCCCACAGTTGTTCTTATTAGGGAGGCAAGCAATGGCACCTGAGAAAGTTATGGACAGGAACAACCAGTCATCTAGCCTCCAGTCGGTAACCCCATGGCTTTGCCAAGTGGGGCTGGAATCATACATCTGGAGGGTTGACCTCCTGAACACTAATTGTCACCTGCTGCATACCCCATGACCCTCTGCAGGGTTTATTTAACTTATGCTTCTACATCACCATTCATCAACAAAGAAGTCAGGACAGGAACTCAAGCATGGCAGGAACCTGGAGCCAGGAGCTCATGCAGAGGGTAGGTGATGCTTACTGGATTTCTTGTAATGGCTCACTCAGTCTGCCTTCATATAGAACCCAGGACTACAAGCCTTGGAATGGTACCAACCACAATGGGTTGAACCTCCCCCATCAATCACTAATTAAGAAAATGTTCCACAGTCTTGTCTACAGCTAGATTTTATGGAGGTATTTTTTCAATTGAGGCTCCCTCCTCTCTGATGGTTCTAGCTTGTGTCAAGTTGACAGAAAACTAGCCAACACACTAAAATTAATTTAAGCAGCTGAGAATATAAAAATCATATTTCTACTCTTAAGATATAAAGATAGTTTAGATAGCTCTATTTTTATGGATGAAATCAGAAAATATTAAATAAAGGCTCTTCTATATATACTCTATAAACACACATTATAGTTTTACACAGTTGGAGGGTCAGGACCCAAATCTGTCTGCTCAGTGTTATATATTCCAAGGGCACAGGACAGACGCCCATGGTACATTACAGAGCTCATGGTCTTCTCAGCCAGTGAACAGAACAAAAAGGACATTTGCATCTTAGCGGCAGGGAAATCCTTTCTCACCTGCTAAGGGTTTCACTAGACTTGCTCCCTTCAGAGGATTCCCTCAAGGAGTTGTTACTTCTGTTAATAGAAGAACAGGAAAAATAAAAAATACAATATGATAAAGCCGGGCATAGTGGTCCAGGCCTCTAACCCCAGAACTCAGAAGACAGAGGCAGGCAGTTCTCTATGAATTCCAGGCCAGCCTGGTGTATGGAGAACAGTCAGGGATACATAGAGAGACACCATCTTAGCAAAACAAAACAAAGATATGTTATTTTCTTATTCACATAATAAAAATCTGTGAGGGAAATTGTTTATTCTTTAGTGGAGGAAATTGAACTCAGGGTTGTGTGCAAGAACAAGCTATACCTTAAGTTCAATTTATTCCTAACCTGGTAGCTAGCTTTATGAAACATATTTTCATTGAGCACTATTTTTGGGCAGTTTGATGTTGGAACTCTGGCCTTTCTGGGTGGAAAAACGTAAAGTCAAAAAGAAGACAGTCAAAAAGAAAAAGCCACGCCCATAGCCTGGATTAGGTCCCTGGAGCCCATGTGGTGGGAGGAGAGGACAGACTCCTGCAAATTGTCCTGTGGCACGCACACATATGCATGTGCATGCACACACACACATACAACCCCCAAATACATATATGTAGGCAAAATATTTTAAAAGGGGAAGTGAACCATTGGGAATTGAGAGTAATAAGTTAGGGACTAAAGACAGCTTACTGCTTGCCTGTCAGGTACAAAGCTTTGGGTTTGATCCCCAGCACCACGTAAACTGGGAACATGGCCCCTGCCTGTAATTCTAACAATCAAGCAGTGGAGGCAGAAGAACCAGGACTTCAAGGTCACCCATTCCTGGCTGTACATGAGGTTCTGCCTCAAGATTAAAAAAAAAGAAAAAAAAGGAGGAGGAGGAAGATGAATAAACTGGTTAGTACAGGCTGTACTAACAATAACCTGGTTACTATAGACTGACTGTACAGGCTATGTCTTAGGGTTATGGTTGTGATGAAACACCATGACCAAAAACAACTTGAAGGAAAGTGTTTATTTTGCTTTCACATCACAGTTCATCACTGAAGAAAGTCAGGGCAGGAACTCAAGGAAGAAACCTGGAGGCAGAAACTGAAGCAGAGGACATGGAGGAATCCTGCTTACTGACTTGCTCCTCATGGTGTGCTCAGCCTGCTTTCTTAAACAACTCAGGACCACTGGTCTAGTGATGGTGCTACTCCCTGTGGGCTGAGCCCTCCCACATCAATCATTCATCAAGACAGGCTTGCCCACAGGCCAGTTTTATGGTGGCATTTTCTCAGTTGTGGTTTCCTTTTCTCAAACAACTCCAGTTTATATCAGGTTGACTTAAAACTAGCCAGCACAGGCTAGTGGTAGAAGCCAGAGAGTTTTCAATGCCAGGCTGAGGGTCCAGTGATGTAGGATTCTCCTCTGTATGCTATGAATATGTTTTATTACCATTAGTTAATAAAGAAGCTGCTTTGGACCATGCAGGGCAGAATATAGGTAGGCAGGAAAACTAAATTGAATGCAGGGAAAAAGAAGGCAGAGTCAGGCAGATACCTGCCGAAGGAGAAAGATGTCAGAACATTACCGGTAAACCACAGCCTTTTGGTGATACATAGGTAATAGAAATTGGTTAATTTAAAATGTAAGAGCTACCTAGGAATACACCTGTGCTGGTAGCTGGGAAACAAAAGTGCAGTCTCAGTCTATGAGGCACTGTTTACTGTAGCAGCAGAGATGAGGGAAATAACGGATTCTGGGTCTTCTCTAATAATGGATTAATATCAGACTTTTTTGTTAATATTCTTCTCAGTAATTTTCCTTTTTAGGGTTTTATAGGCTGTTGTAGGTTTTCCTCATGCTATGTTTTTATTATGTCATTTAGAATTCAGCTATTCAATTATTGATGAGTATAGGGTTATCTTTAGTAGGAGTCTTAGAATCATACATTGATACTGTTGCAACTTCCTTCTGGAATACCCTTCAAAGTTAGAAAAAACACTGTAAATATGTGTAAATGTAGACAAAGTCCTTTGGTACAGCATACCACACAAATAGTCCACATGACTAAACATCAGAGCTTTTGTCTGGATGCTGAATGTCCTCCTAAGGCCCATGAGTTAAAGGCTTTGTCCTCAGCATGGAACTACTAGAAGGCAATGATGCCTTGTGGGCGGCTCTTAGGTCATTGTCGGTGGGAACTGTGATCCCTGGCCCTTTTCTCTTTTGTTTCTCAGCAGTGAGGTGAGCAGTCTGCCTCAATTGCCTTGTCATTTGCCATCTGATACCCTCAACAGTGTCCCACACCTGTGGATGTGCCTGACTGTGGGCTAGAACCTTTGGGATGTGGTGGACATCAACTTCTGCTCTCGTAGTGATCTCAGGCACTTGGCTACAGTGACAGAAAGCTGAGGACCACTGTCAGCAAGGTTTAAAATAAGCAAAAGAGGAAAGAAAAGAAGGTTTTCAGTTGGTTTTCTAGACCCTTGAAGCCCTTTTGAGATTTAAGCTATGCAATAGCTTTCCTTATGTGAAGCCAATATACACATCAAGTTCCAAGAAACCATGCAAACTGACTCCTGGGTTACTAGACCATAGAAAACATTCTTGGACCCTGAATCCAACTGAGTCCGATGCTCTCACCTGTGGCAGAGCTCTGATCTCAGGCTCGAGTCCGTGATGCAGTCTCTCACCCTGTCATCTCTGTAGACAGACAAAACTCCGTTAACTACAGACATATGCACTTCTGCAGCCACTTATGCTTAACTTTTCTTTAAGTTACAACTGTATTTTAGGCAACCAAGCAAATTTAACAAGAGTCAGCTAGTTCTGGATTCAGCTCAGACAATGCTATCTTCCAGGGATTTTAAAAAAAAAACAACAAAACTCACTACCTCTGTCACAAGCACTGGGGTTTCAGGCACGCACCACAACAAGGCTTTCTTCTTTGCATTCTTCAGCGTCGGGCAGAAGTTAGACATTAGTAACAAGACTATTTGTAGGACTACAGAAAACTAACCCAAATTCTTACCAAATACATTTGTTTGACACAGTCCTGGTAGAGTTCTAGTCCATTGGGACTGCAGTGATGGGAACCAACTGGGGAGACACAGTAACCCTGGAGACTCCACAGTGTAGAGTCACTGGTGCCCGGGGCCCAGCTCCTACTTCTTCTGGCTTTGTCTCTTAGTTTCAGAAGAGGTAGAAACCTATGCTGGATTTATTCCTGTGTCAAATGACCTAACACTACTGACCTGGCATAGACAGCCATGAGAGTTACAGAAATGCTCAGCCTGGCATGGCAGCACATGCATTCTTGTAATCCACACTCTGGATGCTGAGGCAGGAGGATCAAGAATTCAAAGTCAGCCTAGGATACACAGTAAGACTCATTCCAAAAAAAAAAAAACTGGGTGTGGTGGTACATGCCTTTAATCTCAGCACTCAGGAAGCAGGGGCAGACAGATAATTGTGAATTTGAAGCCAGTCTGGTTTACACAGGGAGTTCCAGGACAGCCAGGGCTATACAGTGACCTGGTCTCATTTCACACACACACACACACACACACACACACACACACACACACACACACACACACACACAGAGAGAGAGAGAGAGAGAGAGAGAGAGAGAGAGAGAGAGAGAAAAGTGTTCTGCAAGTCAGAGGATTCTTTGCTGGAATATCCAACAGAAAGAACATTTCTCAGCACTTTGTGGCTGAGGTAATGCAGCATCATGATGGGTAATCAATATATTACTAATGTTTTACTGTTATTATTAACATTTAGATAAATCCAGCTAATGTTGGCACTTGGGTTAAATATATATTCTCAGAATATCTTAAGGAACTAGAGTTGAGATATATAGAGATATTTCTTCAGAAAATTTTACTTTCAGATATTTGCCATATAAACACATTAATATTACAAAAATAAGATTAGTACCAACATAGATAGCACATGAAATGCTTTACTATAAGTTCATCTAAATGACAATACAAGAGCACTTGAGAAGCACAGGGAGTCTCGTAGGCCTCTGTAGATATGGGCAGGAGGCTGGTGAGCTCATCTGTTTTGAATGAGACATCTTATTAATTTGTTGTAAGCCATTGTCATGAACAGCTAGAGGCCGAGGCTTTTCCTATTAGTCTAGTCCTTGAGTGTTCATAGTTCTCAGTGCTATGTATATAGTTCTAGCTTCACAATGGACAGTGTGCTGCACACAGATCAGTCCTTTGGGATTTGTTTGTTTCACTTGTAAAATGGAATAAGCAAGCATTGCCCCACCTTGTCACAATTGGTGGTGTAATACCCAATGTGATTATGGATGTGAAATCTCTTCCAATCCTAACTCACTACAAACTAACACTAACACTGTGTGCGGTCTCTGGACTGGATATGCCCATTTGCTGTTGGGGGCTTGCCTCTTTGATTTGTTTAACCTCTCTACCTTCAGGCTGTTTTTCCTGGTAACTTTACAGTCTCTTCAAAGTTCTTTAACCCTTGACTTTCTAGATAGGGACCTGTGGATAACACGGGTGATGGGCTTCTGAGGCTCCTGAGAGGAGCTTGCCATTACAAGCATGCAGTCTCCCACAGCCACCTACAATGCTCCAAGGGACGGTGTCCGTCCATCCTCTTCTGTCTTGCTTAGAGGCATGGCCGGCTCCTCGTTGATGACACTTCTCAGCTCTTGGAGAAGCTGCTTCAGGTCCCTGGTCGGGTCTTCCTTCAGTGTGTTGGTTTTCATAGAGTGCTGATCAAAGCAATGCACACACAAAGACTTAGCTTTTCATGTCTGCAATTATATTCTCATAAAATTAATTCAGCTGCCACACAGAAATTACGGACTAGTAGGACAAATGATGGTTTGTTTTGCAGTGCACAAGTCCATTTCAACTGCTAGTCATTAGACAGCACCGGCCTTCTATGTGAACAGCACCTGCAGTGGTTCTGATGATCCTGCTGCGTTCTAAATACAGGACTTTTCAAGGTAAAAACAAGGTTATTGTAACTGACAGATGGGACAAGTCTTTCTCCTGTCTTCTCTCTCTCTCTCTCTCTCTCTTTTTTTTTTGTTAAGGGTTAGTGCTGGTTTCTGATTATAAGGAATTTATGTCTTCAGAGAAAACCTGAATTAAAATTGTCCATGTTTTTTCTTGTGTTTTGAAAGTATAAAGAGTTAAACTAAAAATTTTACCAAGTTACTAACATTTTAACTAGAGGGACTAAAAGTATTTTTGGAATTAATAAAATATTAAAAATAGTTTATTAGGAAATGACCTAAAGTCAACAGTCTTTGTCTTGGTGACATATTAAATATTCTGCTATGCTGCACTTAGCATGTGATATGCTATGTATTTACCATGTGTGTTGCTTTTTATATGAAACCTGATTGTGCTGGGACTAACTGAAGAACTGAATATAATGTAATTATATAACTTACTTTAATAGTTTTTGTTATCATTAATCCCAATGACAATTTTATTTTGTCTTTTCCAAGAAAACAGTAAAGAAATTTTTTTTATATGAACTCCATTGGATTCTAAGGAAACTGTATAAATCTAAAATCTAGTCGTTGAAAATGCTAGTTATAAACATTATTTTCATAAGTGACTTTTTCCCAACTTAAATTACTCACACATTCCGCCATTTGTCTTATGGATTATATGATTGGTTACTAACATGAGACAGGAAGCTGGCCGTCGACTGGGAGGAGGGTACATTGGAGTGTGACCGGGTTACAGAGGCCGGCTGGAGAAGGCGAGGTTTCATTGAAGGATTAGAGGTGTAGCCAGGGCCCTGAAGCTCCTACAAACAATGCAGAAGTGAGCAAAGCAATCTTAACCCGCAGCTACAAAGAGGTGTGAAATCAAAATTGTTTTTTAATTCCACAGGCAAAACCTATTATTAAAATTTTAAAATAGAGGCAACTTAAAATATAGACATTTCAATATAAAAGCACTTTTTATAAAAATTATTGCACAAACATTGATCCTTTGGGTCTTTGGTCTTTGGGTCACTCCACACCTGTGTGTGTGGGGGGGGGGACTTTTCCCTTAGGGATTCCCAAGGCAGTCACTTCAGGAACATTGTTTCACTTGCTTATTGTCAACTAAAACTAAAATGTGATGTTTCAATGTTGTTCTCAATGAAAAGTATGGGCATAGTGGGTAGCAATACTTCTACAGACTTTATAAATGTAGCAGATGATGTGGACAGTATATTAAATGTAAAATATGTAGGGATCTGGGAAGCTGGCTCCGATGGAGGATGGCTCCTTGTGCAAGCGTAAGGACTTCAACCCCCAGTACTCGGAATAAGTCAAGTGCAGTGACGTGAGGCTGTGTTCCCAGAGCTGGGTGGTGGAGAGAGGTGGCTCCTGGGGTTTTGTTGGCCCCAGCCTAACCTACTGAGTTCCAGGTTCAGTGAGAGACCCTGTCGAGAAGTGACTGAGGAAGAAGAACCCTACCATTGGCCGCTGGCCTCCGCAGTGCTCACTTAAAAATATACAAATGTGTATACACATGCACACACAAAAACACACAGAGAAAATGTACATAAAGAGAATATCAAAGCATATCAAGCATGGGCATTATTTCTGCTTAAATTATATATGATGAAAAATACCCTTACTTTTACATCCAAAGTGTGCTGAAGTTTCAGACGCACAGACTCTTGCTCCTGGCGCTGTATGATATCTTGGCATTCTGCAAACTGCAAAGATGCCTACAATCAAGCAACCATAAGTGGTTTATCCTCCATTCTTTATGAACTTTTACTGCATTAACCTGTAATGTAGTTTCCAGCTCTCTCGTCAGGAAAACCACATCCCCCCAGCACACTGCACTCAATGATCCATCTATCAGCTGCGTACAGTCATGTGGCCTGTCTTATCCAGTGCATCCTCGGCAAACACCAATCATTAGTAGGAGGGAATGAACAAAGGATGGAATTTGCAAAAAGCTTTATCAAAGCATAAAATCCATATGCTGGGCTCAGAAGCATAGGCCTGTAATCCTAGGACACAGGAGGCAAAACCAGAAAGATCAGTAGTTCAGTGCTACCCTGGGCTAAGTTTGGGGCCATATTCAAAAATCCCAAACTACAACTGAGACCCAGAATAGCATGCTTTAAGGAGCAAAGCTGGCATAGTCGGATCACAGATTATTTTATCTAACACAAAGGTCTGGCTTCTTAGGAGTTAAAGATTGGTTATGATGCAGTCATAGGTTTCAGGGTTTCTAAGTAACAGGAGACAGTTTGATCCCTGTGTAACAAATGATAAACAGTGTCGGGCCTTCTTTCAGCTGTTTTCTGCCCACCTGCTCCAGACCTAATAAAGTGGTAGATATTAGCACTATCATTTCATTAACGTGTAAGAGACTGGACTCCAATTAAAATCTAGATGATTTTGATGGTAGGTTAGGTACCCACGGAGGCATGTTTACTTTGGTGACTAAGCATAGCAAAGACATTTTTTATCTACTGCTCCTGTGACTTGTGTTAGCCTATCTTCTTGGGGAGAAAGTATACTATTATGGCTCAAGTCTAAAATGTTCCTCACAGGGCATGGAAGCTTTAGGAGGTGGCCTGGCAGACAGAAAGGTCTCTAGAGAGGGGACCAGCCTTTCCTGACTTTGCTTCACACTTGGCTACCTGGTATTGGGGAATATTCTTTTCAGGTGTAAAACTTTTATGCTGCATTTGATTAACTGTGAAGCTGTGATTCTTTGCCTGTCTAAAACACCTGATGGTCTAATAAAGAGCTGAACAGCCAATAGTGAGGCAGGAGCCAGGAAAAGCAGGGCTGGCTGGCAGAGAGAACAAATAGAAGGAGAGCAAGGAGCAAACGAGAGAATATGGAGAGAAGGACATCAGGGGCCAGTCACCCAGCAAGCCAAGGAGAACCAAGTAAAGAAAGGTATATAGAAGTAGAGAAAGATAAAAGGCCAAAAGGCAAAAAGTAGTCTGGATAACTTAAGAAAAGCTGGCAAGGAACAAGCCAAGCTAAGGCCGGGCATTCCATAGCTAAGAATAAGCCTCCGTGAGTGATTTATCTGGGAGCTGGGTGGTGGGTCCCTCAAAAAGCTGAAAGAGTAAAACGTCACACACAAACAACACCCTGGTCTGCCATGACTGACGTTGTGACCGCCATACTTCCCACTACCATGGGGGACAGAAACACAAAACTGTGAAAGAAAATAAACCCACTGCTCTTCTGCTAGTTTAGTGACAGCCGTGTAGAGGCACTGGCTACATATGCAATGGCTGAGGTTTAAATTCAGTCTCCTTTGTCAGTGACAGCTTGCCTCTGTGCCGTAAGGTTGGGATATGATGCAAGTTGGCAGTGCAGAACTTCCGCTGAGAGCTATCCTATCCAGCTGCTATCCAGGTGCTAACCCCCTCCGCTCAGTCAGTAACTACCTTGTCAAGAGCGACTTCCATGTTAGCAACCTTCTCCTTCAAGCGGCGTTCTTGAGACCGAAGCACTTCTAGCTCCCCGGCCATCTTGTTTTTCTCTGTTGCCACGGTACTCAACTCCTGGCTGAGCTTACTCTTCTCTTCTTTCAAAAAATGCTTCTCCTACAATTACAGAAGAGAAAGTCACAGGGATAACTGCTGATAAAATTAGGTAAGTGCTGAAGCTAAAACATCCATCAAAGGAGTCTTAGTTAGACCTTTTTTCATCTCTCCGAGTGTTACTGCTTAGGCTCCATAGGTCTCTGGTGACATCTACAAAGTACGAAGCAACCACACATCATAAAAAACAGTATTTTGGTCCACACATCATAAAAAATAGTATTTTGGTGCAGTAGGACTGAATAACAACATACTAAATTTTACTAAAATTTACTTTAAATAATAAGATATTTAAAGAAGGCGCACTTATTTGAAAGTCTCATGGGTTTCAATCTTGCTTCATGGTTGAATATTTATTTTACAAATGTCTACTGTAGATTGTGTGACAGAAACAAACAAGACAGACAGCTCTTGCCCTGAACTCACTTGTCATATGTGGAGACAGGCGTGGGCTGTGGGGAAACTTGTCATACATGGAGGCGGTCGTGGGCTGTGGGGACACTTGTCATACGTGGAGGCAGGCGTGGGCTGTGGGGACACTTGTCATATGTGGAGGCAGGTGTAGGCCAATAGGAGGAAGTAACTTTACAAAGCCCTAATTACCATAAATTGAGAAAAGCACTACTTTAGAGTCCTAAGGGGAAATAATGAGGCAGATGGGAAAAGAATATATTCAGGAAAAGAGAAGAAGAGGAAGAAAGATGGGAAGGAAGAGAGGAAAGGGAAACAGGCAGGTGCATACGATGAAGGGGGTACAATGTATGTGCCTTCCAAAGCACCCCAGTGGCTCACTGTGGATGACGAACTAATAAACTACAAATAATAAATATAAATAACAGATAAAGTAATTAATTTAGTAATTGATTAATTTTACTTATGTCATTTTTAAATGATTTAATTTTATTTTATGTATATTGGTGCTTTGCCTGCATGTGTGTCTGTGTGAGGGTGTTGGACCCCCTGGAACTGGAGATACAGACCAGTGTGAGCTGCCATGTGGGTGCTGGGAATTGAACCCGTGTCCTCTGGAAGAGCAGCCAGTCTCTTACAGTGAGCCATTTCTCCAGCCCCTGTGCATTTCTTTTGCATGTTCACTGCGGTCAGTTCTGTTACAGATATGAAAATGTTATCTGTGAAACTGACATTAGAACATCCGAACACAGCACCTTTGCCATGTTTGCTACTGAACATTATCTACTCCGGAACTGTGAAAACTCCATCTGACTAACCAGACAGAGCTGGGTAGGAGCACACAAAAGCCCCCCAACATGTTCTTCAAACACATGGATCAGCTACCTCAGTTTGCCATAGATTATGAACCACATTTGGTCTTATACCCCTTCACAATAATGTACAATTTCATGAGTAAATTCCAGTTATCTTTTCAAGATAAAAGACCACATATGCCATAATATACATATTTCATTTTCCTACCTGGGGACTGAAACAAGACCTTGCACTTGCTAGATAAGTAGGCAAGTGCTCTATTGTTGAGCTATATCCCTAGTCTAGTATCGAACAACTTCATATATGTAAATCTGTTGTGTGTGGTACTCTAGACCCCACTGTTCTTCTAAGTCTGGTACTATTTATTACACAATTCTTTACAACATAGTTTTTAGAAAGTCATCGGAACAGTATTGATTATATTTTGTTTATGACTCTTTCCTGTCTCTACCAGGAATGTCCCTCTGACCATGTCTACACTTGATACTAGCTATTCTTTAAGATCCCTCTACAGGGCCTGGAGGTAGCTCAGCAGTTTAGCGCACTTGTTGCTCTTGCAGAGGACCCAAGTTAGGTTCCCAGCACCCACATAGTGGTTCACAGTCATCCATAACTCCATTTCCAGGGCATCTGACACTATCTTCTAACTTCTGCACACACATGGCACACAGGTGGTGAACATACATATACATGTGCAGGTACATTTAAATTTAAGAATTCCTTCTCTAATGTTCCTTTTGGAAACTTACCCTCATTCTGATTACCATCAGAAATCTCTCCCAACTGTACGTCCTTTGCTGTGCCCCCCTTCTGCCTTGCAATGTATTAACCAACAGCTGTGCTTGCTTCTCAGGACAAAGACTCACCTTGTTGGCACTTGTCACAGCCTCTTCTAAAAACTGCACCTTGCTCTGCAGGGCATCTATCTGACCCCTCTTGGCTGTGATTTGCTTCTGCATGCCCATTGCCACCTTCATAGCTGCGGGAAAGATGGAAGCTGTACACTTTGAGAGGTACTGTAAGTTATGACAAGACGACAGGTGAGATTCTCTGAGGTCAATTAGATATCATGGGACAAAGTCTCTCGGGTGACATCATCACTGCAGTTAACGCCCAGAGATTCTGAGCTAGTAAAATCTATGCAGGGATGTGTTGCGGTTTCTTTGCTACTGGAGTTAATTTCATTGACTACAATTAGTTACACATTTTCATTGGTAATAATCACACTGAACAAATTTATATACAAAGAGGAGACACACATAAAAACAGTCATAACAGTCATACATGTTTGACCAAGATGATTTTTTTCAGAAGCCTGTTATCAGGCTGCTCATTTGTTCCTGGCTGCCCAGACCCAAAATAATCAAACAGAAACTATATTATTTGCAAAATTGTTTGACCAATAGCTTAAGCATGTTTGTAGCTAGCTCTTATATCTTAAATTAACTCACTTATATTATTTTATATTTTACCACGAGGCTCGTGATTTATTGGCAAGGTTCCGGTGTGTCTGTCTCCAGTGGTGGCTACATGGTGTCCCCCTGACTCTGCCTTCTTTCTGCCTCTCTCTGCTTGGAGTTCCCTCCTTGCTCTATTCTGCTAAGCCACTGGCTGAAATGAATTCATTAACCAATGAAAGCAACACATATACAGAAGGACTTCCCACACCAGAAACCATGTTTAAATATCACTGAAGACATCTACTATTAAACTTTTAAGAGATTCCCGCGATATCACAGCCCATTGCATTTCATTCTCAGAGTTAGTGTCCTGTGCTATAACTCACTACAGTCTTAATGGTAAAAATGCCACAGAAGCACAGAAATGGTTGTTTTCGGGAAAACTGGGAATGTTTTAATTTTTAAAGATTTATTTCTTTAATTTTACATGTAAGAGGTTTTCTGCCCACATTTATGCATGTTTGTCACATGTATGCCTAGTGCCTGTGGAGGCCAGAAGAGGGTTCAGATCCCCTGGACCTGGAGTCATAGAGGGTTGTGAGCCACCTATGTGACAGACCCTGGTCCTCTGCAAGAGCAACAAATGCTCTAAACCACTGAGCCATCTCCAGCCCCAGATGAGAATGTCTCACTGAATCCTAAGGACATGGTGAGCTATTGAAAAGATATGGGAAGGCTGTCTTTACATAGAATTTTAAAGTCAGAAGACCTTATCTTTTATTTAAAAGTCAGTTGAGAAAATAGGTTACAAACTAATACTGCTTTGAGTCAGACCTGGCTATAAATTAGAGGTTAAATAGGAAAATTAAAACATACTATTTGTTGAAAACAAAACATCAGAAAAATAATGAGATTTTTTTAAATTAAGAACATATTGATGGTTTTTGCCAGGTGTGCTTGGGCAGTCCTTTAATCCGGAGGCAAGTGGATCTGAAGCTAGCCTGAACTACATAGCAAATTCCAGGCTAACCAGAGCTACATAGTGAGACCCTGTCTTTAAAAAAAGTTCTCATAATAATCTCCCAAAATCAAGGTCTATGACGATCTCCTGAGTAAATTGGGAGCATGGGGACCATGGAAGAGAGTAGAAGGGGAAGGGGGAGGAAGGAAGGGGAATGAAGAAAAATATACAGCTCAGTAAAAACAGTAAAAAAAAAAATGCAAAAAATCAGGGTCTATAATCCAGAGATAATGCACTGATTTTTAAAAATAATTTTAATTTTTTGAAAATTTCTTACATTTACGTAATGACTTTTTATCATATCCATTCAGAATTACTTCCAACTTGCTGGAGAGGCTCCCACCCTATCTTCCTTCTGGTTCCTACCCCATCTTCCTCCGTCCAACTCGCTGGAGAGGGTCCCACTGCATCCTCCCTTCACCCTCAGACAGGGTCGTGTATATCCCAGACTGGCTTGAATCTGTTATGCAGCTAAAAATGACCTTGAACTTCTAATTCCCTGTTTCTACCTCTTTAGTACTGGTAATTTAGGGGTCTGCCAACAGCCCCAATTTATTTGGTGCTGAGTATTTGAACCTACGGCTTCATGCATGCTAGGTGAACACTGTACTGAATGAGCTATATCCCAAGGCCAACTGTTAATTAATTGATTTATTAGTATATCAAAGTCTGGCATCATTTGTTCACCACTTTGAAGAATTCTGGTCTATTAAGTGGATTATGGTTGGACTTTAAAGGTAATCTCATTTTTTTTTAATTTTAAGCTGATTTTACTCAATAAAAACAAATATTTGAATGTAATTACAAAGATTACCCAGGTAATTAATAATCATAACCTACTGGGATCACTGGGGTGACAGAATGGACCCTGAAGGCACCCTTCAACATCCTTTCCAAATGTCATTATCTTAGCATTAATCAGCAAAGAGCCCAAATGCCAAAAACCAGAATACTTTAGAATTGTGGCTCCTCCGTGCACAGGGCAGTATAATCCCTGGGTCACTCTGATCTGGGGCTATGTGCTGCCAGAGTCAGTAGTGGTGGCACAGATCTTTTTTAAGGTGTTTTTTTTTTTTTAAAAAAAAAGAAAACAAACTATTTTCATTTTACATACCAATCCCAGTTCCCATTCTCTCCCTCCTCCCGTTCCCTCCCCCTTCACTGCAACCCCACTCCCATCCACTCCTAGAGAGGGTAAGGCACATTGCTCCAAGGAAGGACCAAGGCCCTTCCCACTATATCCAGGCTGAGCAAGGTATCTATCCAAAGAGAATGGGTTCCAAAAAGCCAGTAAAAGCAGCAGGGACAAATTCTGGTGCCACTGCCAGTGCCCCGCAGTCTGCCCCAGACATACAGCTGTCACCGACATTCTGAGAGGGTCTAACTTTTGGTCCCATTCTGTTCCTTCCCTGTCCAGGCTGGAGTTGGCTCCCATTCGCTCAGGTAAGCTGTTTCAGTGGGTCTTGACCTCTTTGCTCATATCTCACTTTTTCCACCCTTCTACTGAATTTTGGGAGCTTAGCCCGGTGTGGCACGGATTTGTAATCCCAGAACTTTGGAAGTAGAGACAGGAAGAGCAAGATCTCAGAGTCATTTCAGTTACAGAGCAAGTTGGAAACTAACCTGGGCAACCAGACACCCTGCCTTAAAAAACAGAAAAAGAAAAGGAAAAGAAGAATCTGTGCTGTTACCCAAGCATAAATGAATCTTTAACTAATTAAAAAAACAAAAAACTCAGGAGCCAACAGGATAGCTCAGTGAGTAAAGGAGATTACTGCTGAGCGGGCAACCTGAGCTTGATCCCTGGACCACATGGTAGAAGGAGACACAACTCCAGAAAGTTGTCCTCTGACCTCCACATGCACACACACACGCGCGCACACACACGCGCGCACACACACACATGCGCGCACACACACACACGCACACACACACGCACAGACACACAACACACACACTCACATACATGCACACACACACATATAAAATATCTTTTCAAAAATTTAAATAATGCAGTGAGGACTAGGAGATAGCAAAGTTGTCAAGGTGCTTGCTGAGGAAGCACGGGGGCCTAATTTTGACCCCAGCACCCACAGCAAAGCTGGGCGTGAAGCACACACTGTGCTCTCTGGGCCAGCAATCTACAAAATCAGGAGCTCCAGGTTCAATGATCGAGAAAGACCCTGTCTCAAAATAGAAAGTGGAGAATAACGGAAAATAACACCTGATGTCGACCTCCAAACATATGCATACATGCAAACACATAAAAAACACATAAAATAGATAGACTTAAATTTGATGAATACTACTTTTTTGAGACAGAGTTTCTATGTGTGTCCCTGGGTGTTCTGGAATTCTCTTTGAGCCTACTTCTTCCTCCAGAGTGCTGGGGTTAAAGGCCACCAAAACCTGGGTAAACACTAATTCTTATAGTCAGCTATTAGAGCTATACCGCGAATGGCAGAATAGCGGGAGAGGACCAGCTTCTCTCATTCTGACGATCCTCGCTCTCACTCACACAGCATGTGCTAGTCAGTTCACTCTTACTCACATGATACACACATGGTCAGCTCACTCTTACATGATACATGCATTGTCAGTTCACTCTTACATGATACACACATTGTCAGCTCACTCTTACATGATACACGCATTGTCAGCTCACTCTTACATGATACACGCACTATCAGTTCATTCTTACATGATATATGCGTAGTCGGCTCACTCTTACACCACATGCTCGTTGTCAGCTCACTCTTACATGATACATGCACTATCAGTTCATTATTACATGATATATGCGTGGTTGGCTCACTCTTACACCACACGCTCATTGTCAGCTCACTCTGAAATGATACGCACATTGTCAGCTCATTCTTACATGATACACGCATGGTCAGCTCACTCTTATATGATATCCGCGTGGTCAGCTCACTCTTACATGATATAGGCGTGGTCAGCTTACTCTCACTCACGTGGCACGTGCGTGGTCAGTATGATCAGCAAGTGGAAAGGCAACAAGTGTGATAATGACCTCTTATCTAGTAGTTCTATTACCAAATCTCATCTCGATTTGATTAGAGAAGAAATCAAGAGCTAACAATCAGCCAAACTGACAAACTGACCTACAGTTTATGTAGACAAGCCATATGTAAACCATGAGGTTAAGTGAAAACTCTCAGTGGCTTGCATTTCTACCCTTAAACAAGGGGAGACGGTGAGATTCGTTAGAAGTTACGGGAATAGCTCTGGTTTCAGACATGTCATGGACAGAAGTACATGGCGATTTCCCTTACAACACAGTAGAAGCCCTGCTTCCTAATGCCCCGTCGCTAATGTCTCTGTGTGTTTCTCTCATTCCCTGGCGCTGTGAGGAGGTGGGAGACAGTACATCCAGACTTGTGTTCTAACAAATCTAGGCGATGGAATTCCAAACTGAGGGGGTGGAGCAGAGCATACCATGGCCGTCGGAGCCCTCCATGGTCTTCAGGGTATTCCTTGTTTGCTCCAGCTCAGTCTGCGCAGACTTCAATTGCATCTTTAGCTTGTTTGTAGTGGTTTCCATTTCTTCACTTTTGTTTCGGAAATTCCTTTTCAAAACTTCATAGTCCTCTACATAAAATAATAACCAATATTCGTAATTAATAATCATAACATCCTAGAGGCTGAAGAAAAACTCATTCTGATGAGCCCTCATTTGTTACGGACACAGTCCAGGTGTCTGCTGTGCTTTCCTTTTAGCTGCTCTTCCTTACTCACCTCCGCTCAGTGCTTCTCCCCAGGGTTTGTAATTAGCCCATCTTTATTGCAGGATATTTGATCACACTGTGAAACTCGAGACCGTGTTAATAAAATCAACCATGGATGGGGGGGGGGATGCCAGAGCCAGCAACTAGTTGATGGGAAATAGCCTTAAAGAGTATAGGAAGCTGCAGAGGAGCCAGGAAGACAGATAGAGACATGTACAGGAAGGCATGTAGGGAGGGATTTGGAGTTTCATGGTTTTTTTGGTTTGGAACCAATGGAAAGGTGCTCTCTTATTGGGTCTCTGGCCAAAAAGGAAGGTCATCTGGTTGCTTTTCAGTCTCTCTGAGCTAGCATGTTTTTATCCCAATATCTGACTATAACAGTATAGTATTTGTGTTTTAATAAATAAAGCTTGCCTGAAGATCAGAGTGCAAAGTTAGTCATATGAGTCAGCCATACAGGCCAGGCAGTGGTGGCACACACCTTTAATCCCAGAAGCCACACTAGTCAGCCATAGAGGCCAGGAGGTAGTGGTGCATGCCTTTAATCCCAGCACTAGAGAGGATGTAAAATGGGAGGAGACAGCTCTCAGCTCAGTCTCAGTCTGAGTGATTCATGGAGGCAGGATCACCCATTTAAGTATAAGGTAAAGGTAAGAACCAGTGACTGGTTGCTTTGCTTTTCTGATCTTCAGTTTGAACCCCAATCTCTGTCTCTGGGTTTTTATTATTTGTGCTACATCTGACTCCCAATTTTATTGGTAAATAGGATGCTAGAATCTTAGTTGAAGACCACATGAACTCCTCATGGGGATTTCTCTCAGGGACTCTGGAGAGAAGGTGCGCGTTTAGAAACCCGAGCTCGCTGCTGATACTGCTGCTGCGGATAACCTGAGCGGTCAGCAGACTTGGTGAGACACCTGTGGAATTCTTAAGGAGAGAGATAAGTAATATTTAAAAAAATCTTTCCCACGTTAAGAATGGGAAATCTCAAATGCAGGGAATTAGACTCTGCATAGCCACAATGAATGGCTTGAAGTTGAAAAAAAAATAAATAAAGGGATAACTGACCTAGTTGGGATTGACAAAATGTCATTGTAATTACTATCAGCTTGATAACTCATATGTTATCTTTAAAAAAAGGTTTGATAATATGAAATTTGGCTGATAAGATACAAGTCTTAGAAAGATTTATTACTGATAAGATACAAGCCTTAGGAAGACCCGATAATGAAAATAAAAAAAATACCCAGACACAGACAGAGGAATTAATACAAGAACCAACCATATCAATGCATGATGAAACCAAAGGGGGTCTGGTCCCAAAGTTATTAGGAAACCAACTTCAGTTTACCCAGTTACTATGCACGAATGACCATCAGATGATGGGCACCCCTGAGGCTATGCAGAAGTTAAATGGAATCCTGTAGAGATATTAGATTTGAGAAGATTTAAGGAAGCAATCATTTCATATGGTGTGCATTTACCCTATGTAAAGCAGATGTTAAATTCAAGGGCAACTCAGAATAGAACTATCCCCCAAGACTGGAAAGCTTTGGCTATAGTCGTAGAGGAAACTGGTCCTCAGTTACAATGGGGAACATGGTGGACAGAGGAAACTAGAGTTACAGAGCAGCAAAATAGGGCTAGAGCCATTAATATTTCCCGCAGTCAGCTTCTAGGTGAAGGCCAATATGCTGAGTTGCAAAATCAGTTGGGATTTGACGATCACACCTTGGCTGTATGTTGTTTAGCATGCTGCCTTGAATGCTTAAGACAAGGTAGATGAATCAGGAAAGAGGTCTGAGTCATTTACTAAAATTATGCAAGGCCCAAAAGAAGCTTTCACTGACTTTTTTTGCAAAAATTGATTTCAGCTGTAAATACAATAGTATCAGATACAGAAGTCAGGTGAATATTAATTGAATCTTTGGCTTATGAAAATGCTAATTCAGAATGTAAAAGGGTGATTGGGGCTTTAAAGGCAGGATTACCACAAATAGATGAATGGATTAAAAATACAGCTGATATTGGATCTCATACTTATGATACGTTTTTGATGGGAGAAGAAATTTCTAGAAATGTTAATAAAAATCAAATGTCAGATGTTTTAATTGTGGTAAACAAGGTCGTTTGAAAGGAGATTGTAGGCAAGGCATCCTAGAAACAATTTTTTTTCTAGAAATAATCCAAACAGAATGCCTCAGTTTTCTGGAGAAGGTAGAAAGTGTGGCACAGGGCAGCGTTGAACTATTGAATGCAGACCAACAAGAGACAGGCAAGGTCACCCTTTACCATTAGAAAACATCTTAGCAGGACTCTTACAGGTGCCAATATCAAATTTGGTTAAATCATTTCCTGTCAATATTGGGGAAACTCCTCCACAGAGCAATTAGACTTAATGCCTATTATGGAAAACCACACTGCTCTGGATGACAGACAGCTTTAGAAGATGAAAGAAAAATTTCAGGAGAGACCAAAAAACAGTATTTTGGAAAATTGCTATAAATGATCAAAGACCAAAACTAAAAGTACAAACAAATGTAGGTTTATTAGACACAGACATAGTTGTAACAACAAGTTCACCAAAATCTTAGCATCCAGATTGACTTCTTGAGGAGGTAAATATTCAACCTCTAGGGATTGGAACTTTATCTCAGGCAAAACAAAGTATAAGATGTGTTGAGTGTATAGGGTCAGAAGAACAGTTAAGAAAATTAAACCATATATGACTGACATAGCAATGAATTTATGGGGACAGGATTTGTTGTAGCAATGGAAAACACAGGTTAACATTCCTCTGATCTCAAAGACAAATCATAAAGAATACGTCTGAGAAAAACATTAGAAAGTATTATTAAGAATAGTCGGGGCTGGAGAGATGGCTCAGTGGTTAAGAGCATTGCCTGCTCTTCCAAAGGTCCTGAGTTCAATTCCCAGCAACCACATGGTGGCTCACAACCACCTGTAATGAGGTCTGGTGCCCTCTTCTGGCCTGCAGACATACACACAGTCAGGATATTATATACATAATAAATAAATAAATATTTTTTTAAAAAAAGAATAGTCACAGACCATTCATATTGTACATAAGCTGTTGGTCTCTCAATATCCTTACTTTTAAAATGGTTAATTGATAAACCTGTCTGGGTGGAACAATGGCCTTTGACATCAAAAAAGTTTACAGGAACTAGAACAGCTGGCACAGGAGCAGCTAAGTGCTCACACAGAAGAGTCGACTAGCCCTTGGAATTCTCTGACATTTGTTATTAAAAAGAAATCTGGAAAATAGAAAATGGTAACAAGAGATCTGAAAGCTACAAATAAGGTGATTCAGGCAATGAACTCTTTACAGCCTGGATTTCCCTTGCCTTCTTTATTACCTGAGGATGCTACATTATAATGATTGATTTAAAAGGTTGCTTTTTCACTATGTCTTTAGAAGAACAGGATAAAAAAATTGCCTTCACAGAGTCTACTTTTAGTAATTCCCAGCCTGTACCATTGGAAAATTCTCTCACAGGAATGTTAACCACACCCACCTGTGTCAGTATTTTGTATAGCAGTCATTAGAAATAATTCATAAACAATCTATAATTTATCTTTATATGAACGATATCTTACTGGCTGATTCAGACACACACACTTTAGAAAAAATGTTTGATGAAGTAAAGAAAAATTTTCCTTGTTAGGGATTATAAATTACTCTTGAAAACATACAAAGAGGAGATTCTATTAATTATTTAGGATATAAAATAGGTTTATAGAAAATTCAACCACAGAAAGTAAAAATCAAGAGAGATCAATAACAAACTGTTAATGATTTTCAAAAATTGCTGGGAGATATTAACTGGCTATTGCCCATAACTGGATTAACTACTCAATAGCTTTATTTTACACCTTACAAGGTGATAAGGATGTAAATAGTTCAAGAAAATTATCAGCTGAGCCTAAGAGAGAATTGACTCTGGTAGGAAAGACATTACAGGATGACCATGTGAATTGCTTAGATCCAGAGCTTGATTGGGTCCTAGTCATTTTACCTTGTATGGGCATTCTTATGCAGAGAGAAGATAATATCTTAGAATTGACTTTTTGTTTGTTTGGTTTTTTTTTTGAGAAAGGAATGTTTCTCTGTAGTTTTGGAGCCTGTCCTGGAACTGACTCTTGTAGAGCAGGCTGGCCTCAAACTCACAGAGATCCACCTGCCACTGCCTCCCAAGTGCTGGGATTAAAGGCATGCGCCACCATCGCCCAGTTTGAATGGATATTTTTACAGTTCAAACAGAGTAAATTTTTAAAAAAAAGACCTATGTAGAAAAGGTTTCTGAATTGATTCTGAAAGGAAAATTGAGACTTTATCAATTAGTATGAACAGACCCAGCAGAAATTGTGATTGTAATTGTAATGTTGAATTTGTCTCATTATGGGTGGAAAATACACACTGGCAAAATTTGCACATTGTAGTAATTTTTTTGGAGAGATTAGCAACAAGTATCCCCAAAGCAAGAGACATTGATTTATAAAAAGAACTTAATTGGATTCTCCCTCATATAATAAAAGGAACATCAATTTCTAGAGCCCCTACTAATACACTGTATTCTGATGCAAATAAATCAGGAAAGATTAATTATAAGTCAGGAAAACTAAGCAAAGTGACTCAAAACCCTTATGTTTTTTTTTAAAATCAGGATTGTATGTTATTCTCATGGTATTAGATTTTTCCAGAACCTCTTAATATATATATACCAACTTTCAATATGCAAAAAAGAGTTGTTTTACACATTGAAACTACTGAACTTATTCCAGATGATTCAGAATTAACTTTGTTATTTACTCAGCTACAATAAGTAATCAGAAATGGAAATCATGCCTTATATATAACACATACTAGATCCCATATGATTCTATCAGGCCCTCTGGCACAAGGTAATAATGAAATTGATCAGTTATTAATAGGAAATTTGATAAAAAAAAATCCTTAGTTTCAGCAAAGCAGTGGTGGCGCACGCCTTTAATTCCAGCACTCAGGAGGCAGAGGCAGGCGAATTTCTGTAATTTCGAGGCCACCCTGGTCTACAAGAGCTAGTTTCAGGACAGGCTCCAAAACCTACAGAGAAACCCTGTCTTGAAAAACAAACCAACGAACAACAACAACAAAAAAGGCCTCAGAATTTCATAAGAAACACCATGTTAGTAACAAAAGTTTGAAAAAGATTTTCTATCTTGGCAACAAGTCAAGGAATATAAGGAAATGTCCTGCTTGTTCTTTGTATAACCAAACTCTATTGTGTGCAGGAAATAACCCAAAGGTATTCAAAGAAATAAAATTTGATAGATGGATGGATTTCATCTTGTGGAGTCTGGAAAATTAAAGTATGTGTACCATAATATAGATACTTATTCAAGATTTCAATGGGAAACTGCTTTAAATTTTGAAAAGGCTGATTCTGTAATTACACATTTATTAAAGCCCTCGCCATTATGGGGATACTTGTCCAAATTAAGACTGACATTGCTCCAGCATATGTCTCTAGTAAAACAAAACAGTTTTTTTTTTCATATTACAACATTAAGTATATTGTAGGTATATCACACAATCCTATAGGACAAGCAGTTATAGAAAGAGCTAGCTGCACTCTAAAAGATATGCTTAATAAACAGAAAGTAATAAAACCCCAAAATACATTATACAGTGCTTTATTAAATTTAAATTTTAAAAATGCTAATGAGAAAGTAATGACAGCCATGGAGAGACACTGAATAGGAAAAAACCTATTTTTCATCAGGAAAAAACCTGATGAATTAAATCATCCCGTAAAATTTAAAGATGTGTTAACCTCAGAATGGAAACTAGGATATGTATAACATTGGAAAAGAGGTTTTGTTTTTTTTTTTTCCACAGGAGAAGAAAAACTACAGATACTATAAAGATTGATAAAGATTAGATTTGAACAGGAGAGACCTCTTGATTAAGGAGAGTCATAAACAGCTTGGTCATTCAATCCAGACTAACTTGTAAGACTAACAAATGCCTTTCATTTGATAAAGTATGGGAAAAAAGAACTCCCTAAAGTTAGGTTTGGGGCAGGGTTTTGTTTTATCTTTTCAGGAGAATAAAAGCATCTGACTAGGAATCAGAGGCCACTGTACAAATGAGACATCTGAAGAAAAAGGATAAATCATCTAGACAAAATGTCCCCCCCGAAAAAGAATAAATTGCCCTAATGGTTTAGCCCACCTTCGACAGGGTAGAATTTCATAAATCTTCTCAAATGCTTATTTTTGCTGCTTTCTACCAAACATAAAAGCTAAATAATCCTCTTTGCGTTCTCAATTACATTAAAAATCAAATCGGGCTTTAGAGTTAGAGCATGGCTACTCCTTTTCTAAACCCAAGTGGCTTGTTAAAGAAAAATCCAAAATTTATCATGTCAGAAAAGTCACTTGGTATGGTACAGAAGAAAAACAAAATTAAGGAACAATTCTATGGCTACTAATCTCATAATTCTTTGGTTTACTCTGGCTCTTTAAAACTTTTCTGAAGATATAACTATCTCAAAATCTATCTGACTACTATGTATGTCTAAGCTTTCTGTTGGGATACTAGTAGTCATACAGAGTACTAACTAATTTGAGAAATAAGCTTCATCTAGCTTCCTGTATGTGTTTTCCAGTTTGAGTCTGAAGTAGGTAACTAGGAACTAAGTTTGTACCCTGGATGTACTTAATAGACAGTGGTCCTCCAACCTTTTGAAGATCTGCTGTATATGGCATTTCAAATGTATAGGCTTTCTACAGTGAACTATGCCTATTCCTAACAGCAATCTTTGAGGTGTCTAAAAAGATGATGGTGCCCACAATGACGAATCCACTTAATGGTTATGATATTAAGCTAACAAACACCACCCAAGTATCAGTTTGAGACTACAAATTTCTCAGGACAACTTCAAAACTGCTAGCTGGGAGAGTTTAGCTTTAGTCATTTAAAAATGTAAAGTTATAGTCCTTGAAAGATACTATTTCAGATTGTTTAGGATAATTAAGAGATGCATTAGTCATTTATAACTATCAAACTTCCAATCATGTTAGATATGTTTTCAATGTTAAACAGATATATTTTAGATAGATAGGTAGTCTTAAAACACTTCAGAGATCTATAGACTATGGCATTTAAAATATTTTAATAACATAAGGCTTTTTATGATAGTGAGATATGTCTGCTCCTGGCAGCACCAATCTACTTTTTTTTAGAAAAAAGGATGTGGGCATCAAAGAACCTCCATATGGAGTTTGTTTGCTCTGTGGCAAAGCTAGGCACTGGGCAAGAAACTGCCCTTGCCACAGCTGCTGACAGTATGCTGTCCAAATTGGACAGGCAGAACACAAAGGAAACCGACTGCCAACTTTTGCCAAGACAAGGTGGGTAATTTCTTTAAAACTCCTGCTTCACAGAAAAGTCTGTCAGGCATTTCAGGCCTGTAGACTGAAGATGGATTGCACACAAACGTTGGCTGACTTCTCAGGCAGCCAGGTATCTCTGTCATTTCTAGTTTTGGAAGTTGCTTGCTCTGCACTTCCTGTTTACTCGGGTAGTAGTTTATCCTTTTCAGGTCTCTGATGGGATTGAAGACTAGACAGTTATAGTTTTACCATTTTCTTTGTTACAAAATTAAAAAAAATCTCAAAAGAAATACAAAGTTTATAAAGGTTGAGAGACATAAAAGGTTAAGTTGTTTAACAAAGAAACTATTTTAAGTTCTAAAAAGATAATTTTAGGCTAGTAATACAAGTTACAATAGAAAGTGGTGTGGGTATAAAACTGTGGATTCACCAAGATAGGATAGATAATAGAGTACTTTCTTCGAATTTGCCAAATACAAATAGACTGAACATTGTGAATGTAATTCTTACGGTTCTTATTGTATATAGTTTTACTGTGTTAGAGTTAAAACCTTTTCTTTTTATTTAGACAAAAAGAAGGAAATGTTGTGGGATAATTGACTGCCCTGTGAAACTGTATTAAGAAAATCAACCTTGGATCAGGGGGCAGAGTCAGAAACTAGTTGACAGGAATTGGCCATAGCAAGGACGGAGCACAGTCAGGAAGACTGGATAGAGACAGACACAGGAAGAAGTTCGGAGGGACTTGGAGTTTCATGGTCTTTTGGTTTGGGACAGCTGGAACGACTTCACTTGTTGGGTCTCTGGCCAAAAAGGAAGGTCAGCTGGTTTTTTCTCAGCCTCTTTGAGCTATCATGTTTTTACACAAACATCTGACTACTGAGTCTTTATTGATAAATAGAATAAAAGAGACTTAGTTAAAAACGTTTGGTGGCAATGGCAGAGAAATCCCACTAGGTTGCAGCCTGAGTTGGCAGGGTGCTGACTTTGGGGCCTTGGGGCTGCAGAAGGGAGTTAAAATATCAGTAGATTCAGGCGCAGCCACTAAGCTGACAGAAAAACAAGACTTCTCATTTTTTTCGGTTGTTGTTTTGTTTTTGAGTCAGTCATCCTGTCTAGAGACAGGATCTCACAAATGATGAAGCCCTGGCTAGCCTGGAACTTTCTATTTAGGCTAGGCTTGAACTCACAGAGATATACATGCCTCTGCCTCCCAAGTGTTAGGATGAAAGTCATGTGCCATATGCCTAGCTTTAAGTCTTTTTTATCTTAAACTTTCTTCTTGGATGACTCCAATATTCATGACACCCATAAATGACTTAAGACTCCCAAAGATCTTTTCAAAATTTATTTCTCAATTGACTTTCAAGTGCCTCACTTTCCTTCTTCCCTAAGGGACTACACACTGAACCCAAAGCCTTGCCCATATAGGCAAGTACTTTACCATGAAGTTACAACCTTTATTTATCTATCTATATAGTTATTTACTATCTATCTAGTAACTATCAAAATGCCTGGCACACAGTCACTATTCTATCATAAATGAAGGAAGAAACTCACAAGACCCCACTCATATCACAATCAATAACTTCTGAGGGAAAACTGTGTTTTTCCCCCCAGGGGTGTGGTCTGAGTAGGTTGCCCATGCCTCAGTTGACGGTCCTAAACCCATGCACAATTAAACAATACTAACTGGACGCGGTGGATTACAAATATGAAAACATGAGGTTAGGAGGGAGATGGGAGAGGGTTCCCAGAAGAGTAGGAGGAGAGTGAAGGTGGGTATGACCAAAATTCCTTATATACTGTGTGAAAATCTCAAAGGATAAATACATTTAAAAATACTCGGCATAACCTCATCCACCATACATCTATTTACCTATGTATACATGTTAGAGATTTTGAGGGGGTAAGACAAGGTCTCATGTAGTCAGGATGGTCTCAAACTCACAACATTGCCAAAATAACCATCAACTCCTAATTCTCCTTCTCTCTACCCCCCAAGTTCTGGGATTATAAATATGTATCAAACATGGCTATGATATAGATTTACATACTAAAGTCCAATTCCACATATCCTAAGTGCTGTCTCACACCGACTACCTCTGCCTCACCCTTGCTTTCAAGCCTGTCTCTTCCCTAGTTCCCCTTTAGTTGTTGCTATTATTGTTTTCCAACCCCACAAAGTAAAAACTGAGAAGAAATGCCCCAGTCACTAAGTTCTACTGATGTAACCTCTCAAAGTACTCTTTGTTTTGTAGGGGGGGGGGGGGTGTGCGTGTGGTTTTTTTGTTTGTTTTGAGAAGGGGTCTCATTATGTGACTCTGGGCTGTCCTGGAACTCACTGTGTAGACCAGGCTGGCCTTGAACTCACAGACTCATTGCCTCTTCCTCCTGAGTGCTGAAATTAAAGGTTTGCACTACCGTGAATGACCACATGGGCCCAGAGTAGTCTCAATTCTTTGCCCTTCTTCCATTCCCACTGCCATTGCCTCTGTTCCAGTCCTCATCATACGGATTTCTTCTTTCAGTATTTTTGCACGATTCTATTTATACACATCACCTTATTATCATTTACTCAAGCGATCTGACTCAAAGGATGCAAGATTCCCATTTCCATAAAAGCAAAACTACAAACAACATGATTTGTCTGAACACCTCGGGAGGCCTGGAGTCTGGATATCTCACCGTACTCTTGGAAACTGGGGACTGAGTAAAGAGAAATCAAGACACAGCTGTTCTTCAGGGAGAACTGTGAGACGTACACATGACTGGAACAGCAAGGCTATCTGGATTTGTTGTGTGCGGTCAGACACTCTTCTTCTTAGCTGTGTGGTGCCTGTGCTAGACTTCACAGCAAGCACTAGAGCGAGAGAAGTGGCGTACCTGAGAGACTGTTTAGCTCAGTCCTGCTGGTCTTCACCTCATTCAAGAGTTGATCTCTCTCTTGTCTGATGTCCTTCACTGCTCGGAGTCGCTCAGAGCCTGCATTCACCAGCTTCACCTTCTCCAGTTCTAGGTCACTCACTCTGGCTTCAAGTTCCCGGATCTTTGCATCTTTTTTATCTTTTAAAATCTGTTTATAACATATACAAAGTATAGGGAAAGAAGTAAAAGAATATGTACACGTACAGGAGAATAAACAAAAATAAAATCCCTAGCATCCATTCAATTCTATCTACCTTTAATTTTTTCAATATTTCTAAGGATATTTATATAGCTTTCTTGCAGTAAAATACCCATGAGAAGCACTGTGTGGTATATGTGGGGGTGGTACTTTGGCTCCTAACTTTCAGGATACATCATGACAGGAAGGCATGGTAGCTGGAACACCTCAGTCCACAGTGGCAGAAACATGTGGTGTGGCTTCCTCACATCTTGGCAGATCACAGAGCAGAGAGCTAAGGCCAGAACCCAAGGGATTATTACCTTCAAGACCTGCCTCCAGCCACGAATTCTGCTACTTAGGTCCCAAAGGCTTTAGAGCCAACATCACTACCAACTGGGGCACACGCAGTCCAACCATGAGCCTGCGGAAGACTTTCCAGACTCACACCCTAACAGCTGGCAAAAGGAAAAAGCAGTAGAACAAAGCAGTAAAGACCTTCTAATGCATGAGCCTGTGGGGACATTTTACATTCACTCAGAATATAACAACACGAAATCTGGACTTTACCATAAAACCCCAGTGTAAGTGGTAGAGAGAGAAGAAAGGAATGCGTCACCATTCTTTTAGACTCAGATGTCCATTCCAGGATCACTTGCCATAACCTGCAATTATTCTCTATTCATTCATGCTACAGTGGGTACTGTTCCATATGCTGGGGACACATAAGAGAGCCAGGACTAAGTGAGCCTGGATGTGAGGTCCCTATCTTAGACTTCTCTTGCCTTACCCAAGTCCTGAGACTGGATACCACCCACGTGATAGCTTTGTGCTCAAGTCTTCCTTAGGGAAGAGAGAGACAGGGAACTACTATGTGCGACACATCAAGAAAGAGACTAACAACGGAAAGAGAAGAGGTGTGAGGGAGGGGTGGACGTGAGGGAGGAAGTGAATGTGAGGGAGGGGTGGACGTGAGGGAGGGGTGGATGTGAGGGAGGGGTGGATGTGAGGGAGGAAGTGGATGTGAGAGAGGATTGGACGTGAGGGAGGGGTGAACGTGAGGAAGGGGTGAACGTGAGGGAGGGGTGGATGTGAGGAAGGGGTGAACGTGAGGGAGGGGCTGCTACTTGAGGCGAGCTGGAGTATAGAGAAGTATTAACACAGCAGGCCTGCTCCTGTCTGTCAGTTCTGTCAGGCTGGTCTTTGGCTGGCATTTAGGAATTCAGGAAAGCTTTGGTGGTTTGGAAGAAAACAGCCCCCAATGGGAGTAGGCACTATTAGGAGGTGTGGCTTTGTTGGAGGAAGTGTTTTACTGTTGAAGCGGGCTTTGATGTCTCCTTTGTTCAAGCTACTCTCAGTGTTGTAACAGTTTACTTCCTGTTGCCTGCAGATCAAGATGTAGACCTCTTAGTACCTTCTCCAGCACCATGTCTACTTGTGCACCATAATGCTTGCTGCCATGATGATAATGGACTAAGCCTCTGAAACTGTAAGCCACCACCTCAATTAAATGTTTTCCTTTATAAGAGTTGCTGTGATCGTGGTGTCTCTATACAGCAATAGAAACTGATAGGAAAACCATGCTTTTGTTTGAAGGAATAAGGACCTTGGTACAGTGGAATAGAAAAGCATTTGAATGCTTTAAATGCTGCTTAATGGCTATCCTAATAGGAACATGGAAGACCAGGATGCTGAGGGTGATTTGAGCTGTGGGGACCTGAATCAAGAGGTTTCAGAGGAGAAGAATTTTGGTATGTTGTCTAGAAATCATTCTTGTGATATTTTGGTGAAGAATGTGGCTGCTTTTTGCCCTTGTCTAAAGAGTCTGCTTGAGGCTAAAGTGAAGAGATTTGGATTAATTCTGTTGTGAGAGGAAATCTTAAAACAGCCTAGCATTGATTCTGTTATTAGTGTTAACTTTAATGAATATTTTTAATGAAAAGGAGCAAGCTGAGCAAGGAAAAATACAAACTGTACACTTTGAGGGAAAAAAGCTCCAGGAAGTAGAATGAAACTAAGTCCTGTGTTCAAGGAGATAAACAGATTAGGAAATGGAATAAAGGCAGTGGTGACCTCAGGGTAAGATCCCACCCAGCTAAGCTTCCAACTTGTGGAAAGGAATTAAAGAAAAGCTTAGACCTGGGTGTGATGGTGTAGGTCTTTAATACCAACACTCAGAAGGCAAATGCTGAAGGATCTTTGAGTTTGAGGCCAGCTTGGCCAGAGCAAGTTCTAGAAAAGCCAAGTTTAGGCAGTGAAGGAAACCATCGAAAACAGAAAGTTGGTGAAGATGTAATTGAATGAGGGGGCCATGTTCCAGTCCCAGAAAGCAGCAGAGCTTGGCAGCTTTGGCCATGTTGTTTTGGCTTTAGAATCAAGGATAGAATAAAGGGTTATGGAATCTTCCTCCATGATTAAGGAAAGCCATTGAAGTCAGGCATGTGTCAGGGGTGTCCCTGAATGATTATGGCCCAGAGAGATTATTGTGTGAAGCTGTGAAGTTGAAGCCTGAATTGCCTTGGAGAGCCCAAGATGTTGGAGATGCCAGGGTTATGGAATGTCTGCAAAGGAAAGCTGCTAACAGGGAGTGTAACCAGCCCAAGAAAAAAGAAGTGTATTGCAGTCAACAAAGCTGAAAGGAGTTGGAGATCTGAAGAACACTTTGACATCACATATAGAGATGCAGTTTGGAGTTATCCCATCTGGTTTTCAGTCTTGTTAATCTAGTATTTCCTTACTGTGTTCCTTTCTCTATGTTTTGGAATGGTAATGTATATCTTGTCCATTAAACATTGGAAGAGCTAATACCAATACTCCTCAAAGTATTCCACACAACAGAAGCAGAAGGAGCTTTGCCAAATTCATTTTATGAGACTACAGTTACCCTGATTCCCAAACCACACAAAGATGTTAACAAAGACAGAGAACTACAGACCAATCTTTCTCATGAACATTGATGCAAAAATACTCAATAAAATACTGACAAACCGAATCTTAGAACACATCATCTACCATAACCAAGTAGGCTTCATCCCAGAGATGCAGGAATGGTTTGACATATGGAAATCTGTCAATGTAATCCACCATATAAATAAACTGAAAGAAAAAACACATGATTATCTCATTAGATGATAAAAAAACTTTCAACAAAATCCAACACCCTTCATGATAAAAGGTCTTGGAGAGGTTAGTGATACAAGGAGCATATCTAAACACAACAAAAGCAACTTACAGCAAGCCTAGATCCAACAGCAAATTAAATGGAGAGAAACTCAAAGCCATTCCACTAAAATCAGGAACAAGACAAGAAGGGCCACTCTCTCCATATCTATTCAACATAGTACTCGAAATTCTAGATAGAGCACAACAAAAGCAGATCAAGGGGATACAAACCGGAAAGGAAGAAATCAAACTACCAATTTTTTTTTTGTTTGCAGATGATACAATAGTATATGTAAGTGACTCCAAAAAACTCTACCTGGGAACTTCTACAACTGATAAACCCATTCAGTAATGTGACAGTAACTAAAACGAAAAAATCCTTAGGCCTCCTATATACAACAATAAATGGGCCAAGAAAGAAATCAGAGAAACATCACTCTTTACAATAGCCACAGATAATATCTCCGGGTAACTCAAGCCAAACAAATGAAAAATCTGTTTGGCAAGAATTTTAAGTTTTTAAAGAAAGAAATTGAAGAAGACATCAGAAAATGGAAAGATCTCCCATGCTCTTTGATTGGTAAAATCAGCATAATAAAAAGAGAAATCTTACCAAAAGCAATCTACAGATTCAATGCAATCCCCATCAAACTCCCAACAAAATTCTTCATAGACCTTGAAAGCGCATTACTCAGCTTCATATGGAAAAACAAAAACCCAGAATAGTTTAGGCAATCCTGTACAATAAAGAAACTTCCAGAGGCATCACCATCCTTGACCTTAAGCACCACTACAGAGCTTCAGTAATAAAAATAACTTGGTATTGGCATAAAAACAGACATATGGATCAATGGAATCTAATTGAAGACCATGACATTAATTTGTGCACATGTGAACACCTGATATAAACCAAAAAGGTATAATGGGAAAAGGAAAACATCTTTTACATGGTGCTGGCTTAACTGGATATCAATATGCAGAAGGCTGCAAATAGATCCATATCTACCCCTGTGCACAAAACTCAAGTCCAAGTGAATCAAGGACTTCAACATAAAGCCAGTAACATTGAACCTGATAGAAGAGAAAGTGGGAAGTCGTCTTGAATGCACTGGCACAGGAGATCACTTCCTAAATAGAACACCAATAGCATAGACACTGAGAGCAACACTCAATAAATGGGACCTCCTGAAACTGAGAAGCTTCTGTAAGGCAAAGGAGATGGTAAACAAGACAAAATGACAGCTTACAGAATGAGAAAAGATCTTCACCAACCCCATATCTGACAGAAGGTTGATCTCCAAAAGATACAAAGAACTCAAGAAACTACAACAAAATAATCTAATAATCTAATTTTAAAATGGGATGGAGAGCCAAACAGAGAATTCTCAACAGAAGAAACTCAAATGTCCAAAAGACATTTAAGGAATTGCTCAACATCCTTAATCACCAGGGAAATTCAAATCAAAACAACTCTAAGATAATATCTTATACGTCTCAGAAAGGCTAAGATAAAAATACTGAGGACAGCTTATGTGGAGAGGATGTGGAGTCAGGGGAACACTCCTCCACTGCTGGTGGGAGTGCAATCTTGTACAGCCATTCTGGAAATCAGTATGCAGTGTCTCAGAAAATTGGGGTTCAATCTACATTAAGACCCAGCAACGACTCTTGGGCATATAACAAAAGGATACTTAATCATATCACAAGGACACTTGCTCAACAATATTCATAGCAGCATTATCCATAATAGCCAGAACCTTGAAACAACCTAGATGCTGTCAACTGAAGAATAAAGAAAATGTGATACATTTACACAGTGAAGTATTACTCAGCTGTAAAAAACAAAACAATGATATCTTGAAATTTGCGGCAAATAAATGGAACTAGGAAAACCCATCCAGAGTGAGGTAACCCAGACTCAGAAAGACAAACACGGATGTATTCACTCATAAGTGGATAGAAGATATGAAGCAAAGACATAACCAGACTACAATCCACAGCTCCAGAGAACTGGGCATGCGGAGCAGTGGGGAGGGTGGATAGGGAGAAGGGAGAAAGAGAGGGGAGTGGGAAATATATACATACATACATACATATATATATATATATCAATAAAAATAATTTTAAAAAAGTTAAAAAAGAAGTCCTGGGTACTGAGTCCTCAGTAAACTTCTCTGTGGGAAGCATTTGAGTTCTCACAATTTCCTACTGGGGGAATCGAGAATGTACTGGGCTAGGAAGGGACTCCTGGGAGCTGGTTTTCTCTGGGCTTCCCCACATTACCTTTTTCCTTTGCCAACTGTTTTGGTTTGAATCTGGGGCTCCCTCTTGTGTGTGACTACTTGTTGCCCAGCTAGCGGTGCTTTTCTGAGGGTCTCTGAAGCCTTTAGGAGAGGGGGCCTATTTGAAGGAAATAGATCACTAGGGCAAGCCTTTGAAGGCCACACCCAGTCCACTCTGCTTGGTGGTCTACATAGTAAGTTCCAAACCAGCTATGATTACATAGTGAGACTCTCTCTCTCAAGGGAAAAGAAAAGAAAAAAGGAAGGGAAGGGGAAGGGAAAAAGAGAAGGGGAAAGAGGAAGGGAAAAGGACAAAAGGGAAGGGCAAAAGGAAATATTTAGTGTTATGTAATCCATGCTTGGAATCCCAGCATTTGGTAGAATACTCATTGCAAGTCTGAGGGCAGCTTGAGCCCCCATAATGAGTTCCATGGAAACTGGCTCCCCCCCCCAAAAAAAAACCCGACAAACAAAAAACAAGCCATAGAGGCATGGGGCAAAGACTGCAAAGATGAATAAGGCGTGTGCCCTGCTTTATGACATCACCATGCAGTAAGGAGACTCATTATTTCAGTACTCCCAGTGCAGCACAGAAGTGACAGGCACACAGTTGAGCGGTACAACACATGGGCAAAGAAGCCAACATTTACATTGGCCAGGCTATTTGATGCATATTTTCTTAGCCAAGCCTCACAACAGCCCAATAAAGTTGTATTCTTCTGTTTGCTTGTGGTTTTTTCATAGACACACACCAAGTATCAGTAAACAGTTCAATGTCATATAGTAATTACAAGGTGATAGGGGTCAAACTTTGGTCTGTGAAAAATACCTCAAACTGTGAGCTCAGGGAGCATTTCAGAGAGGGGTCCTTGTTATTCTTCTTTTGTACCCATGGTCCTCAACCATTATGGAGCCACACATTCCTTTTAGAGAGTAAAAGTAGGAATTTTTCTCAAAAACTTACATACAGCAACTCAGATACTTTCTATCTTAGAGGCCCCACAAACATCAAGAATAATTTCAGTTATTCTCAATATATTATTAGGTTATTGCTGCTTGGAAAATAGAAAATTCAGGAGCTAGGCTGCCCAAACCCCCACTCAGACCTTAAACTCCTGCAGTTCCAGCTTCCGGTCATTGATCTCTTTCTCCAGCTGAGCCTTTTCCACCTGCATCGCACCAGCGGTCCGTCCGTGCTGGCCAACCAGCTGCGTCATGTTCTCAATCTGCTGCCGCAGGATCTCGATGACCTTGTCCTTCTCCGCCATCTGGAGCTTAAGCGCCTCACACTCGGTCTGCACATTTCTGAGGTGGTCCCCCTCATTCTTCAGGTGTTGAAGCTCCTGTAACTTCAAGTCCACTCGCGAGCGGAGCTTAGTGATCTCTGCATTGGTGGCCTCGATGGCCCGTTCCTTCTCCTGGAGGGAAGCTGTCAGGTCGGACACCGTCCTCTCAGAACTCTCAAGGGTCATCTTCTTGGCCGTCAACTCTTCCACCACCTTGCGCAGCATCTCCTTGGTGGACTCAAGCTGTGCAGTAAGGGAGGACACTTTCTCCAGGCTCTCGTTCTTCCCCTGAATAGCTGCCATCTGCGATGAAACAAAGTTTCATAATTGTGGGGGAGGGAGGTAAGTTAACTCAGTGTGAAACCCTGCCCTGGGTAACCCAGAAAGCCTAACTTAAACCATTTTGCTGTCAGAACATTAGGCATAAAGGACATTTTTCCTCATGGAAGAGGCCACCTGGCAATGGCACAGCTTACACTCTCACCTGCCGCTCCATCTGGCCCTGACACTCGCTCTTCATGGCCTTGAGCAGGGCCTCCAGCCGCTGCACCTCCATGTTCCTGTCATCCAGCTCCCGCCGCAGGTGGTCGATGGTGATGCTGTTGCCGGTGTCTCGGTCCCACAGGCGCTTGTTCTGCTCCTTCTCCAGACTCAGCTCCTTCTCCCTCTTGTGTAGGTCTGCCTAAAAGAAGCGAGGAGCACTCTTTCTCCAGCCACTGTCACAGCCAAAACAAATTCTTCTATTTGCCTTACACAGTCTTGGAGTTATGTGATTTGAGACATCTTTGGTTACAGAAAAGAACTGCTTTTCACCAGCTGACTAAAACTGATTATTTCCTAGAAAATACACTGATAATTTTGCTTAAATATTTTAGCTGCTTTAGGAGTGGCATCTCACGCCTGTAATCTCTGCACGCGGGAGGTGCAGATTTTGTGTTCTGAATGTCATTTTGCTTCAAAATGAACACACTACAACTTGAATTTAAATGGCAGTTCTAATCGAAAGAGAGGCTACTTGAAGACCTACTTTATCTAACATGCAACAGCCACGCCTAAAGAAAAAGACACAGGAAGGTATCTTACATAAAACATTTCAAGTACACAGAATGATATCCCATGTGTATGCACAATATTTTGTAAAAATCTGTAATTTTATAATGTAAACTTGTTTTTGAAATGTACTGAAAATGTTCCCAGATTCCAAATCTCAGATTATAGAGCATGATCTCACCAACAGCTTTTGGAGTTGGTCATCCAGATTTCCCGACTCCTGACTGAACTGGTCCCGCTCTGTGCGCGCCTCGGTGAGCTCTGAGTTGGCAAGGACTAACTGCTTCTCCAGCTCTTCTATCTGGAAGAAAAGCCGAAATCAGACAAATGCAGCCCAAAAGAAGCCTGGCTAGCAGACGGTGTTGCATGAGGCGGAGCTCATAGATCTGAGACGGTTTCACTTTCCCAGCCATAACATCTCCATAGGATTCAGCACAGGCATTAGTCAAAATGGAGCACTCTGGGTACAGCACACTGTGCTTCATGCTTTTTCTCCACAGAAGTTATCTTCTGGGGAGATATGCTCTATAATTCAAAGAGTCTCTGGTGGCATAAATAATGTACTGTAGACCCCAAACAAATGAACTTTGCAATACTGAGAAGAGCTGTCTTGCTTTAGAATGTCAGTCTCAGCTGGGCATAGTGGAACACCTTTAATCCCAGCACTGGGAGATGGAGGCAAGTGGATCTGTGAGCTGAGGCCAGCAAGCCTGGTCTATGGGAGTTCTAGGACAGCCAAGGCTACATAATGAGACCATGTCTTGAAAAAAATACCAAACACCAAAAAATAAAAATATCAGAGTCTCAAGAAGATACTGAATACAAAAGAATGGGTCATGACTGCACCTGTGCCATTATGGTGGTGGATTCAATAGAATGAGTGAATAGCAATGTTTAACATTAGGGGAATACAATTCAAAACTTTATTCTCTTCAATTATAAAAAGGAATGAGAATCAGTTTTAAAGACCATATTTTTTCCTTAGTCATGAAAAAAAAAACCTTGTCTGAACAGAGGAATTCAGCTCATTGCACTAATAACAGCACAACACTCTTTCCTTGCACAAGCGCAGCATGCAGCAGGCCCACAGGAGGACCCAGGCTGCTCCAGTACTGCAAATGTTCCTGCACCTTCAACATGGGCTGGGTGCGAATCCCAGACCATGGAGACTTCTGGCTTTGATCTGAGCTGAGCCACACAATATCAACACTCAGATAATAAACTATTTCATAAGAACATGTTAGCACTCAGTGTTACGGACTGAAACCCCACCTATAACTATGGTTATTTTATCATCAACCTTCTAGGATTCAAAAGATTTTATACTGGCAGAAATGCAACACATTTCTTCCTTTTTCTAAGGTATAGTCAATAGGCTTGAAAAGTTTGGTCAAGATTAAAACTTAATTTAGATGTGATCAAACCTTCTTAACTGGAAAACATATGACCAAGACAAACGTTTTCTTAATAACTTTTTATTTTTGCTTGGAACATTCATTTAAAACTCTTAATTTATTAAACCAATATATAATCAATAATCACATTATATATATTTATACACATATATACATATTTAATCATCTTCTTGACAAATAATAAGCATAAATGTGTAGGGCTTCTGTATCTATTCACATGTACACATAAATGACTTAAGTACTAATACAGAAATATCATACAGTTATGCATTCATCTATAATATAGTATCAATGCCTACAGGGCTGAGGACATAAATTTAGACATTACATTGGATATATGTTTAAGTTGGCTTTACGTAATTATGTTATATATTAAAAAGTATTTCATAAGAATTAAGTATATAGAGTTTTAGACTCTGACTAATTATATTTGATAATGCTACAAGGCATTCTCACAAGAATTAAGTATACATGAAATACTAGATTATAGATGATATTTTATTATAAATTGCATATTAAAAACTATTTCACAGGAATCAATGGATTACCCAACTGAACTACCATCCCAGGCTTAAGAAGTATTTCTGGACTGGAGATATAGCTCAGTGGAAGAGTACCTGCTAGACTTAAGCCCAGGGCTACTACTACTACCACTACTAATGACAAAAGAAAAACAAAAACAATAAGAAAATGAAAACAAAAAATCCTTCATTCTTATGATCCTTTGGAGGCATATACACGGAGAAAACATGAAACTTTAACCTCTGTAATAGAAGTAACTTCTGAGAAAATGAACTCTCAGTTAATGTAATCTTTCCAGTCCTGTCATTATTGGGAAAGCCCAAGTGGGCACACTGAGGAGTGAAGCAAACAGAGATGGGAACCACAGGGTTTTACTGCGCTCACACAGCAGTTCTGCTGGCCTGGAGGGATGGCTAGGCTGCACTGGGTTCTGGTCAAGGTCCTGCATCCCACCTCGATTTTGCTAAAGGGGCAATATTTTAAAAGTATTCTGAATTATCATGAGTGGCTCCTAGCTTGGCACAAGCCATTTCTATCCTTGAGCAAGAGCTATTGTTTATGTTCTTTAAAAGTAGGTCTGTTTTGACTGCAAAAGAAAACCAGGAGGCTCTCTCGTAGTACCAGGCTGGACAATACTATCTGAGACAGAAACTAGGAGAGGAGCGGGGAGGGAAGAGCACATCGTTCCTGTCTGCCCAGATCACAAGTCCCCCGACCCGCAGGAAACCTAGTTTTGGAGTTGTCAGTACTGACTCAGCTGCTATATAGCTCTGCTTTTACCTTTCACTTTTTAGAGTAAAAACCTCTGTATGAATCAATCCAACAAAATAAATAAATGGACAGTGAAAGGGAAAACCCTGACGTAGCAGCTGAGCTGGTACCAACAGCTATAAAAAGACAACTCTGCACGAGAGCCTTTGAAATGTCCAGGAGGCACTGACAACTGACTAGAGAAGCACTGGTTTCCCTTTCACCATCCATGGACAGACGTTTTGGTTTGGATCAAAACAAATCAGTACAAGGGTTTCGTTCTAATTTCACTGATTTTAGGGGTATTAGCCAATCGTATCAAATCATATTGGATCTGTGCTTTATTTATTTACTTATTTTTTTGGTGGTGCTTTTGCTTTCATTCTGTGCTCAAAAAGACACAGGTGTGGCCCAAGGGGGGCGCTGTGCCTCAGCATAAGGCTGCACAGAACTCTGGGAAGAACTTTGCAGGCTCTTCCAACATAGTGGACAGCTCAGTCAGTGCTACTAAATCTTCACAGCGGACTAGGAAATCCAGCCCCAGTACTTTCAAATTAGAATAAACTTAGAATCAAGATAATGATATATTTTTGTTGTCAAAAAGCGAAAGTTAAGAGTAAAGCCAGATCTACAGAGCCAATAGTGACAGCTTCTACTGGTCCGAATTCGTAAAGGGGAATTCTGGAGGTTCTCCTAAAAGGGAAAAAAAAGAATAGAAGACAGCATTATAGTTCAACACTCTGATCAACTTTGAAAAAGCTACATCTAAGATTTTCTTTAATATACAATTTCTATTTTCACAATATGAAATACTTTTTGTTAACCTGAAAAGAATTGTCCTACATCATGGATTTTTTTTTGAATTTACACACCCTAGGTAGAAAAGTTTCATTCAGTCCTTTAAAAAAACAAACAAACAAAACAAAACAAAACAAAACAAAAAAAACTTTGTTTTTAAGGCATATCTCGTCATGTACCCCAGCTGGTCTTAAACTCACTTATGTAGCCAAGGATAACCTTGAATGTCTGGTTACCCTGCCCTTACTTCCTGATTACTGGGATTTCAGGCATGTGCACCAGGACCCTGGTGCTGGGATGGAACCAGGGCTTTAAGGATGCTAAGCAGGCACTCCCCCAACTGAGCTCTATCACAATCAATAGGTATTAACTTTGTTGACCTCTCCTTTGGTTTTTGAACATTATATACTGAAATCTGCACTGAAACAATGAAGGTGAAAATGGATTTTAAGTTTTTAGCAATGTGAAGTCACAATATGTGAAAATGAAACAAAATATGCACAAGCGTATGCTTTTAAACCCTGCAGCCAACTTTCCCTGACAAGACATTTCACAGTAGACTGTGTCCTTCCAAAGCAAATTCTTGTTAACTTGCTTAATCTTTGTTACTCAGTTACATCAAGTATTAGTGAAACTTCAGGCCAAAGTGTATTTAACTCCATATTAACATGTATTCTCGAACAAAGGCAACAGGAGTTGCTTCCTCTTGAGAGCCTAGTTAAGTATCATTAGATCCATCTCTTATGATACATTTCATCAACATTTCAATGGTCTAGATCAAGACTGATGTGTGTCCCTTTCCCTTTCTTGAGATAGAATGTAGCTAAGGCAAGCCTTGAATGTGTGATCCTCCTAAATCAGCCTCCCATGTGCTGGCTCTCCTTATAAACTGGATGAAGCTCATGAAGAGATCATTTTTCCAAGCTAATGGAGAGCCATAGTAATTTCAAATTATATAAGTAAATACAGGTGAACTGAGCTGGATTTAGTAGTCTATGACTTTCAGAGTCTGATGTCAAACTACAACCCCTTAGTCAATCATAAGATCAGTTGAATGATCCTCAAATCAAATCTGAAGAGGAGAAAACATCAGCTCACATTTACTAGAGATAAATGTTGTTCTGTTGCTCCATCTGTGTGTGTGACTGAACGCAGTGATCAGAACAGCTGAAGGACACTACTGTGGAGGACCCTATTTAGTACTGACGTTCTACAGTTTCACGCTAGGTTCCTCTGCTGACTCTAACAAAGCAAATCTTCCTTCTCTTGCTACAAGGTTAAATGCAGAGATCTAATTTACATGGTTGAGCCAAGAAGATAGCACCTTCATGTAGTAACTGGAGGGACAGTGGGAATTAAACTGCTGCCCACGGAGAAGTAAATAAACGTTTACTCATTTGTGTGAGTCTGTCCACACAGTGACCGGCTTTTTCTACTGCCACCCAACAGAACTGTTTTCATTTTATAAAAGGCCCAGTACCTGCATGACCTTCTACCTCTTCTAAATCACTCCAAATAACTAAGAATGGGAAACTGAGTAAACAAGATGGCAAATACTATACTTAAGTGACCTCTGCCAGACTCTCTAAAGGGAGGACTAGAGATGAATTTGTCCTCCACACTTTCACAAACTAAGGCACTGGTACAGCACTGAGACTGAGAGCACCCGAGGCAAATGCAAGCAACCCTCCTTGGGGAAAGAAGAACAACATCTCTGAAAAGCAGCTTTGTTTTTGGTTTAGGAAATTTCACTGATTGAAAATGGTTGAATTTAATACATTTTTAAGCTCTGGACAAATGGTTGATAATAATATGAAATAACTTCTTTTTAGCTATTTAAAACCAAAAAATAGAAACAGTACCAAAATTTTTAATTAAAACAAATTTTAATGACATGTACATGTATGTGTGTCTGTGAGTGGGTGTGTCTGCATGAACACTAGAGCCCATGGAGATGTCAGACGTCCCTGGAGCTATGGGCAGTTATGAACACCTGCCATGGGTGCTGGGAATTGAATTTAGGTCCTCAGTGGCTCAGCCATCGCTCCAGTCCTGCCTCTCCAAAATATTTTCTGATTTTTTTGTTTTTTGTTTTTCCTTTTTGTTTTTGTTTTTCAAGACCGGGTTTCTTTGTGTAACAGCCCTGGCTATCCTAGAACTCACTCTGTAGACCAAGCTGGCCCACCTGCCTCTGTCTCCCGAATGCTGGGATTAAAGATGTGCGCCACTACCGCCCAGCCTCTTACCTGCCTTTAAGAGCAATTATATGCTAAAAGATGAAGACTCACATTCTTAAATTTTAACTATTTTGGGTAATTTTAAATTTTAGTTTTCTAGTCGCAAAATGATTAGAAGTTGATGAGTTGTAGGTCCCCAAAACATTGGTGGTAGATATACAGGCCAGCTGGTACTGAATATTTGCTAAAGCCAAGACTTCTATAAAAATTAATAACAAAATCCTATTCTTTAATTTATTATTTATTTATTTTTGTGGTAGTGAGGATTAATCCAGAGCCTTGGGCATTCTAGACAAGTGTTCTTCCAGCGAGCTATATTCTCTGCTACTCAATTTACTTTTTAGTAATTTACTTGAAAAATATTTCTCAATTTTTTTATGAATTCAAAGATGCAATTTAAATAATAATTTATAACTTAATAGATAATATAGCATGCTTCACACCAACTTACACTGATTTAAAAAATACTCTTTAGTTAGAAATTATTTTTATTCTTTTCAAATTATCAACATTATATTATTGATCAGTATGTAAAACAGTCCTTGGAAGTGAAGTCTAAACTTACCTTATCTTCATACATCCTCTTGGCTTCCCTCAGTTCAGAACGCAGCTGAGAAACAGTAGACTCCAAGTCACTGAGCTGGCGCATATACATGGAGTTTTGGTTCCTTGCTTGTTCTCTAAGAAGAGTTGAAAAGGGCATAAAAACAAATAGCAAACTAAGAATACAAGTGATACCTCAAGGGCCCCTCACATCTCTTAGATGCTGTCAATAATTACTTTATATGGTATCAGAGCAACTGTTTTTCATTTTGCAAACTTGCTTCTTCAAAGTTTTAGCTCAGGATTGGGGACAAAGCTTAGCTGTATAAGATATGTGTGCTATATATCAAATTCCGTTCAGTTCCTAGCACCAAAAACAAATGTTAATTGTCAAAGCTGATATGTGTGTGTATGTGCGTGTGTGCACGTGTGTGTGAAGATATACATATGTATGTAGGTATTCATTACACTATTCTCTACTTTTGCATATTATTAAAAATGTCTGTACTGGGGGCGAGAGAGATGGCTCAGTGGTTATGAGTGTTTATTATGCAACCACGAGGACCAGAGTTATGGTCCCAACACCTACATAACAGACTGGGCATTCTGAAAATGCTAGAACTACAGCTCCAAAGAGTCTGATGCCCTCTTCTGGTCCCCACATGACAGACAGGTGCTTGTATTCACACACAGAGGTACACATACACTTATACAAACACAATAAACCTTTAATTTGATTTAAGTTTAATTTAACTGACACATGACAGTCTTAAGCATCATTTCAAATTATAAAATTTCATATGATATTATATATTATGTACGTACTTGAACATATGTACCTTTTCTAATTGTGTTCATATATGCACACAATTATATAGAGAAATATACATGCAATTATTTATATACAAGTATTCATAATATTTGTGTGGTATATTTTCTTTGTCCTATCATTTGAATGAATAACTCAGTGAATCCCAGAAGCCTGAATACTTGCAATAATACTTTGTACATGGTCACACAAAAATATTACTGTTACCTTTCTGTTCAAGTGCTGGAAAAGCTTTATCATTTTCTCACAGACCGAGTTGCCAAGCAATTTCAAAAAGATATTAGGACAACATATAAATTATTAAACAATATAAACTATTAAAACAATAGTTTTTAAATTATTATTTTACATGTATGAGTTTTGCCAGCATGTATGTATGTGCACCACGAGCATGCCTTGTGCCCACAGTGGTCAGAAAAGGGCGTTGGATCCCCTGGAACTTGTGGAGGGCAAAAGTTCTCACATGTACAGATAAGCACTGGAAAAGGCAGGAAAAGTTAAACATGCATACTTGTCTCTTCAAAGATGTTTGCCTGTTCTCCTGGAATGCTGGGAAAGAACGCAGTTCACAACCTGGTGATCCTTTGCTGTCTGATGAGTCAGGCTCCACCTACATCCCTCAGAATTTATGTTTTACTTACCCCAGACCTTTCCCCCTCCAAATCTTGACCATTGCTTCTAGGTCTTAAAATTCATCCTTATGAGAGATGTCACTTGTATTTTATAACAGCCTAAGTGACTTCTATGTTATCTTAGGACCAGGCCAATCCCAGCATTCACAGGTATTATGTTTACCTTAGTCAAGCTCCCTATAAACTCTAAATCTTGGGCACTATCTCTGAGTCAACAATATCCATTCTTCTAAAAGAAGCCAGATGTACTTTGTAAGAATCTCAATGTAAACATGTCTTAACCTCTGCTATACTCATGGGACTGAGTTAACTGCTATTGGAAAAGTTTTTCCAAAATTGTGCCATGCTTAAATATGGCTAAAATAAACCAAGTGTCAGACTCTGGAAGTTTGGCTCAGCACCTAAGCAAGGCTGAGCTGAGTTTCATTCTTCCCTCACCCAGATCCTTTTCCTGCCGGCCACAAAGCCTACAGAGACACTTCCCCATCCCCGTGTGCACAAGAACCAGAATCACAGATAACAGCAGTGAGCTGCCAGGTGAGTACGGGGACTCAAACCCAGGTCCTCTGCAAGAGCAACAAGTACTCTTAACTGCTGAGCCAACTCTCCATCTTAAAATAATAGTTTTTAAGTGACATCTGTTTCAAACCAGTAGTATAAACATACTGAATGATTTCCAGTTGACTCTGGATACTATTGGCTTGGCTTCGTGCACTGCTGGCTTTCTCCGTAAGTCCTGTTATTTCAATTTCATGTTCACTTATCAACTGCTCAATCCTACAGAAAGAATGTAATGATTGTTATGATACAGGAAATTCTTACCTATAACTCATCTCAAAGTTAATGCAGAAAAACACTTTCAAGCTTAGTATTTTGTTTCAGTTTTACACGTAACTCTTCCACTTGTGTGTCTGAGACAGACTTTTGTGCAGTCCTCACAAGTCTTGAATTTATAGGCAATTGTCCTGCCTCTACCCCCTAAGTGCTGGGATTACAGACCTGAGCCACCATCTGGTTTTGTAAACATTACTCCTTTTTCTTTCTGTCTTTATTTTAATTGTTTCTTTTGGAGACAGGGTCTCTCTTATTATGTAGCTCTGGTGTACTGGAACTTGCTATGTAGACCAGGCCACCCTCAAAGTCACAGAGATCTGTCTGCCTGTGTCTCCTGAGTGCTGGAACTAAAGGCGCCACCACCACACCTGGCCATTCTATTCTTTTAAAAAACAACTCCAGAAGCCTTTTCTTACAACCAACTAGGTTCAGAATTCAGAATCTAAGTCTCAGTGTCAAACTCTGAGAGCCAAGCAAGGCAACAGTGGTATGTGCCTCTGGTCCTGTACTTGAGAAACTGATGCAGGAAGATCACCGGATTGCAGGCCAGACTGGGCAACAATAAGACTGTTCTCAAAGAAAACAAACACCTTTGAGTATTATGAATAATGTATGTAGCATATGTCATATGGTATCTCTAGGGAGACCTAGGGGAGGGTCCTATCAAGAAAACACATTATGAATACAAGTTTACAAATATTTACACTAAGTCACAGACTATTAAATGCTTCATATTAGCTAATCAACAGATATGTGACAGATCACTCTTAGGTCAACTGAGGCTGTTCTACCTAGGCCTTGACCTTGGCCACTCTGGTTGGTCTTTGACCCAGGCCAACCACAGTGAGAATAGTCTCATTCTTGCTATCTGACCAATCCTTGACAGCTGATCAGGTTGCTTGTCCTTCAGTTTAAAAATCTATATCTATGGCCTATCTTTTGTGGGAACCTTCAACCTTCTGTGAATAATGATCCGCCCACCAGTCCCTCACCTTCTCCCTTGGTTAGAAATCTCTGCTTGTCCTTATTGTGTTGGGAGTTGAGCTTATTCTCTCTGTGTAGCAAAACTTACAGTGCCACAGTCTTGAATGGACTTCAACAGTGGTCAGAAAAAAAATTAACCTAAGTTTGCTACGAGTTGATAAGGAAATGTTTTTGTTCTCTCAGAGTTTGCAGACTTTCGAAATGCAGGAGAGAGAGACCATAAGTGGGGTAGTTCCACTGTGATTTCTACGCCTCGACCAGACACCTACCGATCTTGATGTTGTTGAAGTAATAGCTCTATTTTGTTCTGTGATTCAGATTTCAGTGTTTCAAGCTGATCCTCTACCTGGTTTTAAAATAGAGATATTAATTTGGGTACTGGTAATTCTAAACCTAGAAAATGCAGTTTCTGTAAAATGAATGCTTTCAAGAGATATAAGTAGAAATAATACTAAAATGAGTTCTACGCCTGTGTCACACAGCACTGTGCTCTGCTATACTTACATCAAGCCACACAGGTAAAAGAGCTAGTTTCCTGTCAAGAGAGAGCACTGCGTATCATCTCGGAGAACAGAAAATGAGACCCTGGCTTATTTACAAGGATTGTATAAGCTATCTCTCAATGCATTATAATATAAAGTAGTGTTCTCACCACTTACTGGAAATATCCTCCCTTTAAGATAAGAGATCTCTGTGTCTAATTCTCTTAGGATTTTACTAATAGCGGAGCCCAGGCTGCGGAAGTGCATGGTAGACATGCTGTCGTGTTCACATATTTTCTTGCCTGAGGCTTCTTCAAAGTCAACTAATATTGACCGGATTTCTTGAAGCACACCTTCGTGGCTAAGCATCATTTTTCTTAGCTGCTCTATCTGTGTGCTGCTGTCTTTCAGCATGTCCTCCTTGAGGCATTTGGCAGCTTCAAGCTCATGAACTGTATTTTGAAGCTGATTTCTTAACTCCTCTTGGGACTGACTCTCCCTTCGTCTACGAAACAAATGAAAGAAAAGAAACAACATTGATAAAGCTCACTTTCACCCAATTTTACTACAAGGAGTAAAAAAATTGATACAGAATTTTGTTATATATCCCAGGCTGGCCTTGAACTCACAGCAGTCTTCCTATCTCAGCCACCCAAGTCCTGAGATTATATGTATTGAATATGGGACTGCACCCAGCACTAAGAATAACACAGAGAGCAGTGTCTGGGCTGGGTCGTATCTAAGTGGCAGAACACTTGCCTAACCTGCCCAGACCCTGTCTCTAGCATTGATGGAGGAGGAGGAATTCAGGTAGCAAATCCCAACCTGATGTCGGCCATGGCATCTCTCTCCATCTGCATTTCTTGAAGTTTTGTTTGTAAATCAATGACTGACTGTCTTAAGTAAAACTTTTGTTTCTCGTGTAATTCATTGCTCTGGAAAAAAAACTCACACAAATTAATATATACTTATATTAACCCATCAAAACATAGTTCCTATAGAAGGCAATAATTTCCCAAGGGTTATGTGTTATTTATTGTTATGTATACAAAAACCCCTCACTGCTGAAGTTCGGAGCCCAGTGAATAATTTCTCACCTAGATAACCAGAAGACATCAGCAAGGTTCCCTGGCTTAGCCTTAGTCCATTTTCTGAAACAAATATTCCAGCCAAAATGAAAATGGGAAAATGTTTTGTCCCTTAAAACTGTAAAACTGGTTGAAATTATATATACAGAAAAGTCAAACTTTGCCTTCAATCTACCTGATTCCTTGGCAACAGCTACTGCTATCTAAGACTATAAGGGTGAACTGGAGAGACAGCTGTGGTTAAGAACACTGGCTGCTCTTGCAGAGGTCCAGGGTTTGAGTCCCAGCAGTCACAGGGCAGCTGACAACTATCTTTAATTTCAGTTCCAGGGAATCTGATGCTCCCTTTAGACCTCTGTGAGCACTGCACACACATGGTGCACATACATACATGCATGCAAAACATTTATATGCATAAAATAAAAATAAATTGTAATGTAAAAATAAAACTCTGAGGGTGCTTAACTACAGGAAAATGCAGAGATTTCCAAAGCCAGGCACTGAAGCATCTCCCAGCTAACAGCTAGTGACCAGTGTAGGATGAAGCTTTTATTGCCTCAAAAACCACTGAAAATGAGAAGATTATAAAATACAAAACTAGAGACTAAAATTAAGCAAACAGAAAAAACAAAAACAAAAACAAATCCAGAGGATAAAGATAATACAGGATTTTACTCTAACCTAACACTGACCCTGTGCTGGCAGAGGCTCTAGTACTGCATACAAAGATCACAACCATATGGAATAGGAAGTTGGATGTTGGTGGGACGTGCTTTTAATCGCAGCACTCAGGAGGTAGAGGCAGGCAGATCTTTGAGTTCAAGACTAGCCTGGCCCACATAGTGAGTTCCAGGACATTCAGGGCTATACAGAGAAACCCTGTCTTGAAAAACTTTAATAACTTTAAAAACAAACAAACAAAACAGAAATGAGAACAGGATGCTAAGGCTGGCCAGAGGCACACACCTAAATTCCTTAAGGTTGGGAAGCTAAGGCAGGGGGAAGTCAAGTTTAAGGCAAGCCTGGGCTACAATGAGACCTTGTTTAAGGAAGAAGGATAAAGAACAGAAGGCAGAAAGATAAAGGGAGGGAGAGAAAGGGGGACGAAGAAGGGAGAAAGCAGCAGCAGCTAGCAGTAGAGTGGGGTCACCATAACATGAGGCGCTGTATTAAAGGGCCGTAGCATTGGGAAGGTTGAGGACCACTGCACTAGGCTAATGCCTAGCACTATCAGAGGGATAGAGACAGTACTGTCAGAGGCTGCAAAGTGAAGTGAGGGAGGGAATGTCAAGCTCCATGTAGCTTCAGCATCACCAGTGAACCCACCTACAGCACAACTCTGACAGGATTATTTCCTACTGGAGTATCTCAATCATAGGACTACAAGGAAGGGATCGCGTCTTTTCCATCTCTTTATATCTGGTACCTAGCACATTTCTGCTTCATAGGAATACAATAACAGCACTCTTTGATAAATATTACAAATACTTCACAAATGTTTACTGGGAACGAAACAAATGCAACATACTCTACTAGGAGTTAACAGGAATAAATTAGACATAGAAAATAAATTAAGGCGCTCTCTCCTGTCTCCCCCTCCCCCACATGCGGGAGGACATCTCTTGGGAATCTACTCTCTCCTGACACCTTGTAGGATCCTCAGGCTGTCAGGTTTGGGCATTAGCACCTCTACCCACTGAGCCATCTTGCCGGCCCAATTACTGTTTCTTTCTCAGCTACTCCGCCCTCTGTCTCTATTATGTCTTCTTGTTGTATTCATCACAAGGTCGCAGCACTACTTGTTTATATGACTACTTCATCTCTCAAACTATAAACTCCTGTGAGAGTTGTGGTTATTTATCTTTGTATGCCATGTGTATAATGCAATGATACATATTATTTTACATTTAATGTTCATCTCCTAAAGTCTTTATCTAGTCTGATGAGGCAGAATAACATACTGATGGATACAGTAAGGTGTACAAAAGTGTACAAACAATACTTGCAGAGAGAACACCCTCAGTGCTGTCTAGAGGGAAGGCTTCAGAGAAGGGAAGGCATGAAGAGAGTCAGAGTCTTGCAGCAGTCACATAGAGATGCGTGGGAAGCTAGAATGACAAGGTCCACCCAGGAGGCTCAAGTGGCTTAGTTCTGCTGGAACAGAGGGTGCACACAGAGAATGGGTACTGAACAAGGACAGCATGAAGCTCTTGTATATGGTGGTAAGAAGTCTGACTTTTTAGAAAGTAAACCAATGGAACTCAAAACCCAGTTTGGTTTTATATGAAGTTCACTTGACATTTTAGCAACCCTTTTAAATTCTATTTAACCATTCTCTGTGTGTATGTGTAAAAATCCTACTTTCTACCACTGTTTGAAAAAAAAGAAAAAGAAAAACCCACCCAGGTATCATAATAGTAGGTCAGCAGGCCTAAACCAATTAATAGCATATGAATGTTATTAACATTCTTCAGCATTCAAAAATTTTGAATATTCAAAAATTATATCATGAGACCGAGATATTATTACCAGGAAGAAAATGGTATGTAAACGTCTCATTAGCTCAACAGAAAGGAACTTCTCCTTTCTGTTGAGCTAATGCTTTCTTTCAGGAGGGTTATATTTGATTTCAAGACAACATGTCTCCTTGGCCTAATGGTACCAGCTGCTAGCAAGGAAGGAATGCAACTCACTTCACTGAGTCTTTTCTGCAAATCTTTAACTTGATGTGAATATTCTTCCAAAACACGTTCGATGTGTTCTTTCCCAGGGTAAGGGATGACCTTCCTATGAGAATCAAGTTCCACTTCATACTTAGGGAAAAAAGGCTTTTGTGTTAAAGTCCCAGATGAAGATGCATTTTCAGTTATTGTTCCACGAACAGATGACACAAAAAATGGGCTTGAAGAACCTAAACAGTAGAGAATTCATTAATTATTCACAAAACAAGTTTGTGGCAAACATTATTGCAGGGGGCTCCTTTAACAAACCCTAAAGGACACAAGGTCAAAAGAAGCAAGTGAAAGGACAGTTAAGAGTGCTGAGGACAGGAAGAGCCACAGAGCAGGGACAGGCTGAGGAAGAGGAAGAGCACGTGACCTGGAAAGTCTGGAAGTATGTCTGAGTGAGCGCCAGTCTGGAGAAGACAAGAGGACATTCCAGAGTGGAAGCCCCGTATTAAACGCCAGTGGGCTTGAGAGGGCTGGGATGTGCTAGGCAGAAAAAAAGCCGCTGCCACATATAAGGATGAGAATACAGATATGAGGGCTTTGAAGTCATGCTAAGAAGTTTGGATCTCACCTAGTATGGTATAGTTTTGAACTGGAAAGAGATCTGGGCACAGGAAATATTTCTTAGTGGTGTCAAGACCCTGCTGTGATAGGAAACTGTGACTGTCAGTGCAGCCTGGGGTGAGATTCACAGCACCATCTTCCAGCAGCCTTGCCCCCAAACTGAGGTGTTAGAGTGATAAGTGTTAACATGTTCCAGTGAGAATGCAAACAATAGAGGGGAAGGACACTGGCAAGTGATGGGCTGGACATGCAGACAGAAGAGCAGTAATTTAGAAGTAAATATAAGAATCTATAATAGCTGTTGTAAATATCTTTGTAATATATCAGAATCACTTGAGAAACTTGAAAATAATAATACAGTTGTGTCTAAGCCCCATTCCGGACCTACTGCATCAGAATTTGCAAGTGTGAATCTAAGGCATTTAAACGTTTAGAACTGAAAAGGCTGGGTGGGGTGGTGTTGATATGGATCACGGTTAGTAAGCCACTACTTGAAAGTAGGCAGGAAAAAAGGAGCTCCATAGCAATAGCACAGAGGAGGTGAGAGACAGGTTACAGAAACCCAATACTTGCTAACAAGATGTGTGAACTGGGATGGAATGGGGCTGGAGGGATGACTCAGCAGCTGATAGCACTTGTTGCTCTTGCAGAGAACCCAGGGTTGATTCCCAGGACCCATCTAACTCCAGATCCAGGGGATCTGATGCCCTTCTGACCTCAGAGGGCACCAAGCACACACATGGTACACAAACATACCTACAGATAAAACACTCATACACATAAAATAAAGTAAACCTTAAAAGTTAAGTAAATAAATAAACAAAAAAACTTTAGAGGTCAAGAAGTTGTGCACCTAGGATCTTGATGGAGAACGACGATACACCAAGGAGGAGAGGCGATTTGACAGGAGCTGAGTCTGACCAGGAAACACTGAAGGATGTGAAGGCACTGGGGGACGGCAGCAGACGCCGGTACTCACGGATGTCAGCACAGAAACAACTTATACATCAAGAAGACAATGGAAACATATGCTAAAGCCAGATCTGCTCAGGAAAACTGCGAGGCAAGCTCTAATTCAGAAACAGAATCGGAAACAACAGCCCAGTAGAAAAACAAGGCACACCATAAACCAGGCCCTGAGATGGTTATTATGAAGATGTATTATTTCTCATTTTTCCCTCAGTTTGCTTTAGAAAAGGTACATACCTCCATTGGTTGTGATGCCACTTGATAAAAGATCTTCATTGTTTGATTCACAAGCTTTTGATTCCATACTAACTATTTTCTACCTCTTCTTAGAGATCTTAAAATGTGAGTGCCTCCCTGTTTGGATCCTTCAGTTCTTGTCCCTGAAAGACAAAATATTCAATTTTATTATGGTGGTCTGTGGAAAAGCTCATAGGCGAAAAGGAACTGACTTTTAATGCTCTGGAAATTTTTTCTCCAGAAAAATATCTATGCCTACAAAAATATTTTACCGCTAAATAAAACGAGTATGCAAGTTAAATTTTGTTCTAAAACTTGATTTTAAGACCAAGGCTGTTTTTATTTGTTTTATTTGTTTTGTCTGGACAGGATCATCTAGACAAAACAAGGTATCCTTGACTGGCATGGAACTCACTCTGTACATCAGGCTGGCCTTGAATCTCAGAGGATCTGCCTGCTTCTGCCTCATTAGTGCTGGGACTAAAGATGTGCTCCACCATGCCCAGCCTTCAAAGGGTTACTACAGATAAACTAAAATATAAAGAGTAATACTTCAGTTGTTCTGTTAACTAGTGCTCTGATTGGGAGCAGGTAGGCTTTCAAGTCCCTTACAAAATTACATTGCTTCAAATCAGCAAATAAGATGTCATTAATAAAAGCTAAAAACTTATATGAACAAATATTATTTACAGTATTTATAGTTTTATATTTGGTCAAGAGGGTGCTTCTAAGTTTGGAAAACAATGGTGGCCTAATTCCAAATTTCTCCTTATTTTCACTCAAATAAGCACAAAATCAAGATGGAAAACCAACAAAACTATGTGTGTATTCTACACTGTCAGTACCCTCAAGACAGAATACCTTCAACTATCTAGAAATAGAGGGATTCTCCCTCCCACGGCAGTTCCTACCATCTGGCTGGGAAATGGGAGAAACTGGAAGGGCTCAAAGAACAGAGGTGAGCCATACACTGATGGTGCAGACCAGTGCTTTCCTCCGGCCAGACAACAGAAGCCAAAACACTGAGCCCAGACTGGTCAAGTCTCCTCCGCCAAACAAACAACACGAAAATTACTCCATTACACTCCAAGGTAAACACTGGAGTACCATATATATAAACATATACTCAAACAAGTATATACACCTTTGTAAATGACAAAATAATTTAAAAATAAACAGGAAATATAAGACACCTAATAATTATAGACAATACAGTAATGTGACCAGTAGGTGACAGAATTTTAATCAAATGGCAGCCATGCCCCTAAACTTGAGGAGACTGCCCTGCTCTGTGAGCTTTAAGTAGCTGGTCACAGGTCACCCCCATGCCCTCCACCCCATTAGAAAGGGTGGAAAGGGTTAGCCCAGTGGGTAATGTGCACGCCTGGCAAGTACAAGACCCTAGATTAAACCTGAGGACCACACAGGCCCCAGGCCAGAGTAAGACCACAGCACAGGGTTGGGGTATTTTTACTTACACAAGAGTTAATAGCAGCTGCTTCTTTGTCAAGATGTTTGGTACCTCTGTTTGGCATTACTGCCAGTTATTTTGTGAACCTTAGAATAATGAATTCTGCTAAAACAAAAAAATCTCAGCAATTCAGTTTGCACTATTTTAGAATGGCCCACATCTTCGTTTTGAAGAGTGATTCCAAGTTCCTCCACTTTGTGATACTTTATATAGAAATTTAGATACTCTATTTTTAGGCACAAGTTTGTAAGATTATTAAGGATTTCTGGAATTGAAGGATTGTTCCTCAGGAAATGATAAAATTGTTGAGCTCCGTACTTGGATAATTTGGGGATCATAACATGAACTTACAGGTCTGTTTTGTGTGTGTGTGTGTGTGTGTGTGTGTGTGTGTGTGTGTGTGTGTGTTAGAGACAGAGAGAGAAAGAGAGAGTATCTGCGTGTGAGAGTGTGTGTGTATTGTGTGAGTGTGTATGAGAATGTGTGTGTAGTGTGTGTGTGGCACCTGGGAATCAAATATAGGGCATGGTACATATAAGACAAGCTTCCTGCTGCAGAGCTGCATGAAATGCACAGGTGAGATCTTGGCGTGTTCTGGCACACCTAAGGTCTAGTACAAACACTTCTGCATCACTTAAAATTATGCACACGTTCACACTGAAAAGAGCCTTAAAGTTGTGACAAAGGCAGTCATGATTGGAATGTTTGAGAAAAGGACTTGGAAATCGCCCACATACGAAGAACTTTAGAAGATAGTTTGTAGACTTTAGTAGAGTTGAGTTCAAGGGCTTAGAGGCATCTCCTGACTTATTTATTCTTCCTCCTTGAACCCCAAAAGGCTCTGGAGGATGGACAACCCCTGTCCTAGAGTGAACAGTCCTCATCTTGACTTCTTTCCTTAGGACGCTCAGATAAGGTGGACCTCTCTCGACTATGACAAACTACATCTCCGTGGCAAGGTAAGTCATGGCTGCAGTCCTGTTCTGATTGGCTATGTTACTTAAATGTAGGTCTTTCAGATTCTCCGATTTGTCAACTAATGACCCACACCTACAAGGTTGGACCATTCTATCTTCCATAGAAATTTGAGGCTGGGGAACCCCAAGGATTGGTGTACATGCCCCTAAAACCAGCCTGAAAGTATAAAGAGGATAATACTGAACAGTACTTAACTGCCGGAGTTTTTAATTAGTTCATTAATTAAGTACTGCGTATTAACTTCACATTGACCTGCATTTTATTCTCAATCACACTCTTTTTCTTGAGCTGTTGTCATCCAGGCTCAAGAGCCCTGGATGCTTTGAAGTGTCACTTCTGTGACCTGTGAACAACATTTGACACCTTAAGATTATGATATAGAGATGATGTGCATATTTCCTAAGAGCAAGGGTTAAATGAAAGAACTCATGAATAAGCCCTCCTATGCAGAACCTGCCTCAAAATATATGCATACGGTACTGCCTAACAGGGCAGTCATAACATGATTAGAATATATGCACACAGTACCATCTAACAGGGCAGTAATAACATGATTAGAATATATGCATACAGTACCACCTAGTAGGGCAGTAATAATATGATTAGAATATATGCATACAGTACCACCTAGTAGGGCAGTAATAACATGATTAGAATATATGCATACAGTACCACCTAGTAGGGCAGTAATAACATGATTAGAATATATGCATACAATACCATCTAACAGGGCAGTAATAGCATGATTAGAATATATGCATACAGTACCACCTAGTAGGGCAGTAATAACATGATTAGAATATATGCATACAATACCATCTAACAGGGCAGTAATAGCATGATTAGAATATATGCATACAGTACCACCTAGTAGGGCAGTAATAACATGATTAGAATATATGCATACAATACCATCTAACAGGGCAGTAATAGCATGATTAGAATATATGCATACAGTACCACCTAGTAGGGCAGTAATAACATGATTAGAATATATGCATACAATACCATCTAACAGGGCAGTAATAGCATGATTAGAATATATGCATACAGACCCATCTAACAGAGCAGTAATAGCATGGTTAGAACATATATGAACACAGTACCACCTAGTAGGGCATATCTCTGAGAGATGAGATAATTAATCCCTATGAGATAAATGGCTTTATCTTGCTATTTAATTAAAAAGAAGATACAAGCTTTGTATGAGTCCATGAACACAAAAGAAAGTAGAGCTGACCTGGTTTAGCTAACTATGAACATACAGCAATCATAATATAGTACAGAAGCTGACTGTGTAGATCATGTCTCTAGGACACACCAGTCAGTAGGAAGCTAATACTGAAGAGGACATAATCCAGAATGAGGAAGTTTCGTTCTGCTGTGGTGTATTAGGGAACAGGTATAACGTCTACCTCTGAACTTCAATTTCCACCTACCCAAATGAGATGCTCACTGAGCTTTCAGACCTTTTCTAACCAGCAGAAGCCAGGTACTAGTCTGAGCCCTACCACTAAAACCCTTCTTAGGCCCATGAGACAAATCTATGAAAACAGAGCTCCACTGAACAGTCAGAGAACCACAGACACAGGCTCTTGTTGCTGATCTCTTTAGATATTCCAGGTTAGCTATTCATCAAATTCAGGCTTCATGTTTTCTAAGATACATTACATAGAGACACAATTAACTAATACATCAATTGAATGTTCAGAACTGTTAATGATAACTAGTAGTAAATTAGTAGGTACCTTAATTTCTGGATATTCTTATTTTCAGTTATTCTATTAACACCTGAAAAATAAAACGTGTTTATTAATATAGTTCATTAAATAAAAATGAACAGTTCAATCTATAAATTTTTATCATTTAATGTTTTGAAATATTTGCATATAAGGAGAAAAGTTCTTTTTGTTTCTTTCTTACTTGTGTGTGTGTGGGGGGGAGGGACATCCATGTGCCGCAGCATGTGTGTAGAAACCAGAGGACAGTTTTGTAGAGTCAGTTCTCTCCTTTGACGGCTACGTGAAATCTGGGAACTAAACCCAGGTCATCAGGCTTCAAGGCAAATGCCTTTGCCTGCTAAGTCATCTTGGCAGCCTCAACAGTTTTCATTTCACATGAAAGTATATTTTAACTTATAATCGAGAACACTTATCTAGGCTGTGTAATAATGAATGTAGGATAAGGGTTAGTCATGAGGGAAAAGGCATCTTCTATGTGTAGACTCAGGACTACTAATATAAGTGACGAGAGGCATAAGCTGGTTCATGGGGGTAGGTGGGCTTTCTGCCAGCCACGTCCCAAGTGTACATGTGGTGGGCCTCTCTGCAGTGTCCATTTTGAGGACCCTGCTGAGAGGGCAATGGCTACTGGATGCCCTCTCCTGGGCAAAATGTTAGACAGTACAGCTTTAAAATCTCCAACATCCCAAGACTTTCTACAGAAAATGCACAAAACAACACTTTTTGTGGCTGATTTTAGTTCAGAGCAAAGCAAAGAAGAATGGATCTGCTTCCAGCAAGTCGCTTCTAGAAAGAATAATGCATTTCATCGTGCTTATCATCTCTACAAATATTTTTGTAGTTGTATTAGATCTGTTAGCCCAGCTGGGCAATGATAGAGCATGCCTTTAATCCCAGCACTCAGGACACAGAGGCAGGCTGATCTATGAGTTCATGGCCAGCCTGGTCTACAAGAGCTAGTTCCAGGACAGACACAAAAGCTACACAGAGAAACCCTGTCTCGAAAAACAAAACAAAAGAAAAAAATCTGTTATCCTAAATCTGCTCACACCTGCCCACTAAATCTGCCTTTTAGTGTTAGCTATTGATGCTATGAACTTCACTCCTAAGTTAGACATGCTAGCGTCGTCAGCTATCCGTCATCTAAGCTAACACATCCAATTGACCACTGTATTTTGCTGAGTTTATTTCTGTCACAGAGCAGAGCTCAGGATAGACATCTTAGATGTGGTACATCACTGGGTAAGAATCCTTGAATGACTGATCTAACTTTAATTCTAGTGATTTTTATTTTTTGATGCTCTCACCAATTCTTGTCAGACCCACTATAAAAACCTTCAATGGTATTTCTTTTCATTTTTCCAATCTTGCGTCATGAGCATCGAACAAAGCCCTTCAGCATCTGGCTTCAGCCCTGCTTCCTCCCCAGACACTGTGCTCTAAAGCAAGTCCCTCTTGCTGTACACTGAGTGGTGTGCTCTTTCCTAGCACAAACACTTCCACTTCAGCTTAGAGGGCACAGAGAAAGAGATTCAACACCACATTTCTGACCTCATGATCTTACTGATGTACTAAAAAGAGAAACAATATGCCTCTGAATAAAGAATTTAATTGAGCAACTACATTTGGAGCACAAATATAGTGTATCTTCTCTTCCCATATCAAAACTGACAAGTTTCAAGTAAGTAATTCCTGTACATAAAATATCTTACACAAAGTCTGGCATAGAGCAAGCATTTGATAACAATTATTGTTAATGGCATCTGGGCAGTTTACAGAAAAGAGTTTCTATTAATGCCAAAGATAGAGCTGTCTTAGACAAAGACCAATCAAGTTTATATCTTGTGAATGTATAATGGGGAGAGACACTGATGAAGAAAGAAATCAAAAGTATACATATTTCTTAATTTTCAGTTACAAATATATGACTTTGGAGACTGGACAGGTAAAATGAAAACAGTAAAGAACAGTCGTGTATCATGAGATGAATCAGGGCTACATTAGGGTAGGACAGCAAAGGAAGGCCTTCCTGAGGTGGTGCTCAATGTGAATGCTTCTTCTTAAAACACCATATACAAAAGTGAGACCTCAGTGCACACTCACAGAGAGGCTAGTGATCATGAGACAAGAGGCCTGTTCATGAACATCACCTGCACACATGTCCAAACAGAATCCTCTGGATTACCCCAGGAAATTGGCGACACCAGCAGGGCTGGGGTCCAAGGCTCTTTTGGGGGCTCTGGGACTTGCTGGACCTACAGTCACTGAAGGATTTTAGCCAGAGGCATATTATGCTCCTTCAGCAGCTGTGTGGAGAGGGTCCAGAGTGGGGGATGAGGCCTGTCGGGAGGCAACTGGAGTATCCCAGTGCAGGGTCCCAGTCTAACTCTAAAGCTTACCAGTGATCAAAAGGAGCGAGGACTGGTACCGGGCTGAGCAGGGCCAATTGCAAATGGGGATGAGGACTCTCAGGTGATGGGCATGTTCTAGAACTGAATGGTGTGGCTGACTACACAACTCTGTAAGTTATGGAAAATTACTGACCCGAGCTAGTGGGAGCTCAAGGACTTTGCACTGCCAGCTGGGGAACCTGCATAGAACCAAACTAGACCCTCTGAATGTGGGTGACAGTTATGTGGCTTGAACTGTTGGGGGGAACCGTGGCAGAGGGACCAGGGCTTATCTGGGGTGCATGAACTGGCTTTTTAGAGCCCAATTCCCTATGACGGGATACCTTGTTCAGTCTTGGCCCAGGGGGAAGGGTCTTGGTCCTGCCTCAACTTAGTATGCCAGATTTTGTTGACTCCCCAAGGGAGGTCTTCTTTGTTTTGTTTTTGTTTTTTGAGTCAGGGTCTCTCTACATAGCCCTAACTATCCTGGAACTCTCTTTGCAGACCTCACAGAGATCCACCTGCCTCTGCCTCCTCAGTGCTGGAATTAAAGGTGTGTGTCAGCACACCCAAGCCATTTTCAAATGGCTTGTCCTCATAAGAATAGACACACACACACACACACACACACACACACACACACACGACCCCTAGAACAGCAAGCAAAGGCTTTGTATATACATCAAATACATCTTTAACGGCTTTTCTCATTTAGAGGGTAAAATGTCACAGGAACTATTTTACACATAACTAAAGTAAACAGATAACTGTGTTAAAATTTAAACTACAGGACTGGAAAGGTGGCTGAGCCTTAAGAGCACTTGCTGCTCTTGCAATGAACCAATGTTCAGTTCCCAGTACCCACATGGCTGCTCAAAACCTTCTGTAACTCCAACACCAGGGGATCCCACAATCCCTTCTGACCTCCACAGGCATCAGGCACTCACATGGTGCACTTACACACAGGCAGGCAAAGCACTAATATAATATATATATATATATATATATATATATATATATATATATATATATAAAATAAAAACACATGTTAAAAAAATAATAAGTGTGGCACAGACTTATGTACACATACACACGAGCAATCCTGTCTAATTCACCTCTAGGACGAGTCAAACCTCTGGACTTTTTTCTTTTTTTATGTGGAAAGTAGTTTTCGGTCAAAACAGCCCAATATCACTTGTCTTCTACATTCCCACGACCTTAAAGCCAGCATGACATTTAACAGAACAACGTCTGGGACCGCTGGAGTGGGAACCTCTGCTAGGGTTGTGGGAAAGGATGGCTGTTGCTGGTGGGGAAAAACTGGGACCTGAGGTAGATTACCAAGAGGGCTCAAGTCACACAGCCATTAACAGTCCCGTGTGGGAAGACAGACTGGTGACAGTCCGAGGCCCCACTCCTGTCTGTCCCCACATTTCCCCCTCTCTTCCAGGGGGTTCCCGGGAACCAGGCAGGAACTCTGCACCGAACCCCGCAGTCACGAAGACCCACTTTTCCTGCCACCGTCACTGGCGAGCTTGAACTCTCCTAAAACAGCTGGACAAAGTTACTGGGCCGGTACCACGTGGGAACACACGGCCGTGGAAGGTTCCAGAAGCAACAGGAGTTGATCCCAGGCCCTCCGGGGAACAACCCAGCCCTGCCCCCTGGGACGCCTCCCGTCCTCACACCTGCTCCCTCCACCTCGTCCTAAGAGACCGGCCGCATGTCCGTGGGGGCGGCGGCCGCACCTGCGCGACCCCGTGACCCGCCGGCTCCCACTGCGCGCCGAGGCCGCGGCCCGCGCAGCTGCCCCTCTGCGGCGCCCGACCCACCACGGCGCGGCCTCGCGACGCTCGCTTCCGCCGACGCCAGCTGCGCGAGGGGGTCTGACGGTTGGTGGCGGGGGAAGCCACCGAGAGAAGGGGCAGGGGCGCGAGGAGGAGGGCGGGGCGTGAAGAAGAGGGCGGGGCGTGGGAAAAGGGACAGGGCGTGAAGAGGAGGGCAGTGCAAGAAGAGGAAGGCGGAGCATGAAGAGGAGGGGCGGGGAGGACGAAGTATGGGGGGCGGAGCATGAAGAGGAGGGGCGGGGAGGATGAAGTACGAGGGGGCGGAGCGTGAAGAGGAGGGCGGGGCAGAAGGAGAAGGGCGGGAAGGATGGGGCACGAGAGAGGGGCGGGGTGGTATGCGAGATCACGCCCTCGGACATCCTGCGCTCTCCCGCCCCCATGCTGTCGCCGAGGCAACCTGGCAGGCCAGGCAGGCCTCTTTTCTTCACTTCTCCTGCTGCCCTGCAACCAGGCTCCTCGCCTCACTCTTGTCTCTCTCACTGAGTCCGCCAGAAAGATCCTCCCAGATAGCAGTTGGCACAAATCCTCCCCGTGACCTGCGCGCCGAGGAAGGGGCAGGCTGATACCGGCACTCCCCCTTGCAGCCTGTTCGCTCCCCCGCTCTGTTCAAACTAACAGAGTAACTCACATTTTGCAGCCCTCCTGTGCTTAGCCTGTACTTTTATGCTGTGCCTCCTTCCGGAATGTTCCTCCAGGTTTAGACGTGTTCTCAGGGTAGCTGACCCTTCTGCCTCCGGAGAGCTGTTTCCTCCGCCGTGCTTCGGTTACTCTGTCGTTAATTCTTAGCATGGAATTTATCAGCTTGAGATTGCACACTCGACTCCTGCGTGCTGCTGGAATTAGCATTCCAATGGAGGGTTCTAGAGAGGCGGGAGCCCGTGAGAGAACAACCTGGAGGGGGTTTTGTGGGTGTTTTGAAGACAGAGACTGGTCACAAACTTGGGATCCTTCTGTTTTAGCTTCTGCTATAACGGGCGTGCATTGGTCAACTCTCGCTTTGTGATGTTGATCTGTTAACTGCCAACGTTAAGCAGACTACAACAAAATGTATAAATTGACTATGCATATCAATAGACGCACTACTTCGTGTAGTGCTGTTGCAGAGTCTAACACTTTAGGAATCACCATTAAAGACTTTTTTTTATATTATTATACCTTCAGTTTTCCCGTTTACTGCCTCAGAGACACATAGGATTAAAATACCAACTACCTAAACAGGAAAAAAAGAAAGAAAGAAATGTATGCCCTGCAATGCTGAAGCATGCGTGCATGGGCAGCCAGCCCATATATGACAGTTCTATTGAATTTGTCCAAATTGGGTTTCATGGTCTAAATTGATGAGGATGACTGACCAGGTCTCTTCCTCAAGAGGGCACCAGATCTCATTACAGATGGGTGTGAGCCACCATGTGGTTGCTGGGAATTGAACTTAGGATCTTTGGAAGAGCAGGCAGTGCTCTTAAGCGCTGAGCCATCTCTCCAACCCACATAAGCAGGAAACTAAACCATAAATATTTCTAGGCTCTGTGACTAGACCAAATACAATTTCCAGTTAGTTTCTTTTCAATGTTTTTATTTCTATCAAAATATAAGTGTGTTCTTACAGCATATAAATATTTTAATTGCTAGTACGTGATTTTTATTGGTGTCTCATTTTTATTTGTACCCCAAATAAAGTTTCTTCCTTTTTTCAAGTCTTGATCAGGTTATTTGAAGCGGGAAGACTCACTTAAATGTGGGCTCCAACCCAGATAAAAGTGGGAGGGAAAACTTTTCTGCAGGTAAGTTTGTTGTTGCTACCATCATCCTTTGCTGCCACCAGAACCCAGTTTCTTCAGCCTTCCCGTGTGGACTGAAGACCAGGGGCTCCCAGACCTCCTGTGCCAAACTGGAATTGCTAAGATGCCCAGCCTTGTGCACTGAATAGCTGCTGGGTTCTCAGCTCTCTGGCGTGATGCAGACCTTATTGTGAAGGCCAATCTAATATAGCTTCTCTCAACTACATATATACCCTGTGGGCTCTGCTCCTCAGAGCAGTGGTTCTCAACCTTCCTAGTGCTGCAACCCTTTAAGACAGTTCCTCGTGTCATGGTGACCCCAACCATAAAATTACTTTCATTGCTACTTCATAACTGTAATTTTGCTACTGTTATGAATCATAATGCAAATATCAGTGTTTTCTGATAGTCTTAGGTGACCCCTGTGAAAGGGTCAGTTGACCCCCAAATTGATTGCTACCCACAGGGTGAGAACCACTGCTCTAGAGAACCCTAACTAATATAATGAGGGTACAAGTGGAGTCCAGAGGTCAGTTTGGGATGTCTTCCTCAATTACTCTCCTGTAGTTTTTAAATATTTATACTTACTTCTTTGTTTTATATATACATATGTGTGCATGTGTGTGTGTGACCTGAAAGGGGGGTGCTCAGTGCTATAGCACACATGGGGAGGTCAGAGGACAACTGGAGATTTGTGCCCTCCTTGCTTTTTACATTGGTTCTGGAAATCAAACTCAGGTCATCAAGCTTGCCAGGCAAGCCCCTCACCATCTGAACCATCTTGCAGGCCCCACCTTAGTTTATGAGATAGGGTCTCCTACTGAGTCCGGAGTTCACCAGTTGGCTAGACCGACCCACCAGTAAGACACAGGGAGCTTTCTGTCTCTGCCTTCCCAGCTTTTAAAAACGTGGTGCTGGGGATCCGAACTCCGATCCTTGTGCTCACATGGCTGTCAATTTACTGAGTCAACTTCCAGTCCCACTTTATGGTATTTTTTAAAGCCCCGAATAAAAGAAAATAGTTTCTTCCTTTTTAAAACAAAGTGTGTAAAGATGAAGGAAGGGTCCAGGGTTCCTTAGGGAGTCCTTCATTCATTGTGCAAACATTGACAGGTGCCATGGTTACATGATGAAGTACTTTGTACTTCTTTTTTGGCTTTCAGTTTTTTTAATTTTATGTGTATGGGTTTTGGCCTACATGTGCATCATATCTGTGCAGTGCCCGCGGAGGCCAAAAGAGGCTGCAGAATCGCTTGGGGCTGGAGTCACAGCAGATGTGAGCTGTCATGTGAGTGCTGGGAATCAAGTCCCAGTCCTCTGCAAGAGCAGCAAGTGCTCCTAACCACCGAGCCGTCTCGAGAGCCCTGCTTCTGTGTGTTTAACTTTTTTTCCTCTGTAGTGCTATGAATCAAATTCTAGACCTCATGCATGATAGGAAAATACTGGACTGTGTGTGTGTGTGTGTGTGTGTGTGTTCTAAACAACTGTGATGTGTTAAACTATACATAAGACAATCATTTTAACCGTTTTAGAATTGCCATTTCTTTATGCTTGTGTGGAGCATGCGTCGAGGTCAGAAGACACCTTGCAGGAGTTGGTCCTTGCCTTCTACCGGGAGTGTCCCTGGGATTGAAGCCAATTCCTCCCTCAAGCTTGGCTACAGGAACACTTACCATTGAGCCATCTCACCCGCCCCATGGCCCCGTTTTAGGCAATTCTAAGTACAAGTTCTTTTTTGCTTTTTATTCTTGTTTTTCTTTTTAAACATACTGTTGCACGCAACCATCATCACTCTTCATCTCCAAAGCTTTGTTTATCTTCCCCAACTGAAACTCGGTGCTTATTAAACACTAATTTCTCATCCCTCTTCCTCTGACCCCAGCAACCATCATTCTATTTTCTGTGTATATGACCTTATCTACTGTAGGCATTGCACATATGTATAAATGCATAGTGGTTTTGGAGGTTTATTTATTTTATTTGTATGAGTGTTTTTCCTACGTGTGTGTGTGTGTGTGTGTGTGTGTGTGTGTGTGTGTGTACTGCATGTGTGCCGGGTGCCCTTGGGGGCCAGAAAAAGGCATTGAATCTCCTGAAACTGGAGTTACAGATGATTGTGAGCCACCATATGAGTGCTGGGACCTGAACCTGGGTCCTCTGGAAAAGCAGTAAGTATTCTTAACCAGTGAGCCAACTCCCCAGCTCCCAGTGTTTGCTTTTATGTGTCCGGCTTACTTAATGTATTTTAAAGGTTTATTTCTACACACACACACACATACACACACACACTTCATTCCTCTTTCATTTTGTTTTGTTTTGAGATGTTGTCTTGTGTAGCCCAGGCTGACATCAAACTCAATATGGGGTCAAGGAAGACCTTGAATTCCTGATTCTCCAACCTCCACTTTCCCAAGTGCTAGAATTACAGGTATGCACCACCATACCTGAGAATTTCATTCTGTTTTTTAAGACTAAATAGCATTTCATCATGTGTATATATTGCATTTTAGTTACTCATTTGTTCCTAGAATTCTTGAAATGCTTGAATAGGAAGTATATGTGTTTGCCTGTCTGTTTGCTTGTTTGTTGAGACCAGAGTCTCCCTGCATAGCCCTGACTGCTCTGGAATGCCATATGCAACCCAGCTGGCCTTGGCAATACTCCTGCTTCTTCTGACTGAATGTTGGGGTAGCAGGTGGGCTCTATTATGCTCGGCTGACTTTTTTTTAAGAGAGTTAACATTATCAGGGCAAACTTTCCTTCGAATAAACTGCATCCGCTTGCAGTGTACCCATCTATGAGTTGTGCAGATGTGTACACCTATAAAATTGTTGTCTCACTTACAATCACCTTTGATCATTTCCAAAAGGTTTGGATTGACTGTGCTGTATTGTTTTGTGACAGGCGTGGCTGTAGCTCATGAAGCAGATGCTGTGCATTGCCTCCTCAACTTCCCCTTCCTCATTCTCGCTGCACCCCAGTTATGAGGAAGTATTCAACATAACATTCTATAAAGTTCTGTACTTCAGGGAAAGTTCTAGCATTGAGATCCTGTTGGCATAAACTAACTGACATACCTTCACACCTCTTCCAAGTGACCTCTTTTAGGGCAACATGTAAAGCACTCTCTGGCATTCGGAACAAAGAGATGTCAGCTCCAAAGTTATCATCTTAAAGAGGCATGAAGAAGTGCCTCTTTTGCCTATGAAATATTGAGATATTCATCTCTGAGAAATATATCAACTTTCAAGTAAGGTGGTTCTTGTTTTAGATTGTTCAGAGACTAAGTCTAAATAATCTTTCCAAACGTCTATGACTTTAATGATTAGTGACCCAGAGGCACCACTAGATGTCGCCCTGATTTCATATTTCAGTGACATTCTGGCGCAGTTAAAAACTAGAACAAAAGCCAGTATTTTGAAAATGAGTTAGAAGCACTGTCTTTAATCCCAACATTTGGGGGCCAGCATCAACTAGATCTCTGTGAGTTTGAGGCCAGCCTGGTCTACATATGGTTCCCCAGGTCAGCCAGGGTATGCAGTGAGACCTTGTCTTAACGAAACGAAACAGAATGAAAAGCATATGAGAAATGCGAGTCAAATACTGTAGCTTGATGGCAGAACTCTATCACACACACACACACACACACACACACACACACACACTCCTAAAAACTGACAAAAAGGAAAGAAAGTGTTAGTAATGACAGAAAGAAATAAGTAGAGGATACTATGTAAAATTAAGATCAATAAGTGAAAGCTTCACAAAGAACAAATGTGTTTTTCTTTACACAGTGTTAACAAATAGAGAGACATGTGGTTTCCAGGATGTCCCAGCTGTGACTCGGCATTTGAAAGGGTTGAGTGTGGGAACACTAGGTGGGGAGCAAGGTATTGTGGTGGTTTCTCCTCTTTGGACACAGTAGGAGAATTGTAAGAAAGAACTTGATTAGAGACAGAATTTCTCATATAGCCCCTGAAAGTTCGGTTGCACCTGACTGGGGAGTCTGTTAGGAGAGGACTTTTTATGGCTACAGTAGAGGCAGTTCGAGGTCAGAGGCAGCAGGAGGGCATGCAGTAGAAGATGAGAAAGAGGACAGAGGAACTTTTTCTCTGAGACCTTTCCTTCAAACCAGGAAGAAGTTGCTTGGGTTCCATTGTGCATTGCAGAGCCCCAACTCCAAATAGTTTGCCAGAGGACAGTATTTATGGGGCTAGAGAGATGGTTAAGGTTCTTGTTTTCAATCCTGACAGACAATCTGAGTTTGATCCCTGAGACAGTCCCCTGGGTTGTCTGTCTTCTGACCTCCACAGGCACACCGTGGCTGCCAGGTCGTTCTCTACAGCAAGATGACTATAACGTGTGTGTGCATGTGTGTGTGTGTGTGCATGTATGTGTGTGTGTGTTTATCCTTGGGGCGCACATGCCATATTGCTCATGTGGAGGTCAAAGGTCAACATTAGTGTCAATACTTACCTACTACCTTGTTTGAGACAATCTCTGGCCACTGCTTCATACAATTGGCTAGTTGGGGAAGGGAGGGGGCTGGAGAGATGGCTCAGCCGTTAAGAGCACTGACTTCTCCTCTAGATGACCTAGGTTCAATCCCAGCACACACAGGGCAGCTCACAGCTGTCTGTAACTCCAGTTTCAGGGAATCCAGTGCCCTCATACCAACATACATGCAGGCAATCACAATTGGCTAGTAGGCCTGTGAGCTTCCTAGTTTACAAGTTTCCGTGTTCTCCATCACCATCTTCAGTCTTCCTATAGGAGAACAGGGATTACATGTACTACGGCTCATGCACCACCACACATGTACTACGGCTCATGCACTACCACACATGCGCCACCACACCTGGCTTTTACACGGGTTCTGGGGATTTGAACTCTCTTGCATAGCAGTCCTTAACCTATTGAGCCATCAATAGTAGTTGGGAACCCTACTATTTTTAACTTATTCTGACACATAATATTACAAAGACTGAACTGTATTCGAATTCACAATTCTCCAGCTTCAGCCTCTCGAGTAGGTGGAACTGCAGACAATCACCACCATGCCATTTTCCTTTTTATTAAAATTTCCCTTTTTATTGCAAGTTAAGCTGCAAACAGAAATATCAATTAAATATAGCCTAAATTTCCCTTACCGTTTTCATTTGGCACACCTATGTTTCCGTTAGAATGCTACCATTATGTAAAAATGATATGGGAACCACAGTCCCTGGGTTTTTATGTGGCTCCAGGAACGGGCCGGGGGCCGTAAGGCTTACTCAGCTCGTGTGCTTTACCTCCTAAGCCATTTAGCTGGCCCAATATTACGGTATCCCTATAGCATCACAATCTTATTCGCTTCTCAATATCTCCTTTTCATTATGTATAAGTAAAAAACACCAAAATCACATTGTTATCACAACCCTACAGCTTTTAACTTCAGTTTCCAAAAATAAAATCCAACTTATCACAAATTTAAATCAAAAACTTTGGGTAAACATATTCTTTGAAAAAAATTCTAATTTGTTTCAATAATTTTAGAGCACAGGATTCTGGGCAAGACAAAGAGCTATCATATACTGCTCAAATTCGGAGTGGAAATCAATGTTGAATGTTACATATATTATTACAAAGTTACACTGATAACCTGAAGTCAGTAACGTTCAGTTATGAATGCCTAGTACAGAACAGTGAAAAACAGGCTATCTTGGGGTCGACCACAATCAAAGGCAGAAAAAGCCTTCCTTAGTTTGCATAGTGAAGCAATTTCATTGGAGAGGCTGGTCCTATGTAGCCTGTGGCATATTCTTCTAATGAAATCAATAAAGCCCTTGACACTTGAATGTTAGCCCAAACCGCTTAGCCACAGAGTCTCCAACTTGACTGCCCAGCATAAGTGCCGGGAGGGATTTTCAAAATACCAACGCCTGCCCGCCGAAGTTCTGCTTTAATTAGTAAGGGGCGGGGCTCTTCTGGTAACTATTTATAGCCATCTGTACTGTATTTTTCAGCATCCTCGGTGTTATCGACTGTAGGCCAACTCTCATTGTCAGGTCTTTGTGGCTGAATTCTGCTGAGCGCGCTCCTCGCGAGCCCCAAGGTCACGATGCTGCTGCTGGCCTCTGCCTACCGCACTCTTAACTCCGGGCGGCTGCAGAGGGAACCACGTTCGCTAAAAATGCCAAAGAAAAGAAGCGCGTTGCCTTGCTGAGATTTGGGAATGGCTTCCCCCGCCCTCCACTAAGAATTTATGCGCCCCAACCCCCTACTTCCCTTTTGCAAACCTCCCCCAACTCGAGAAACAAACGATGAACTTAATGCTTGACAAAAATGGGTACAAAGTTTTCGTACAGCCTCTCCGCCCCCGGGGACACGATCGAAAATTCTGAAGGCAACAGGAGCACTACTAGCGCCCGCTTTCTTTAAACGCGGTTTCAGCAGAGGGCGGAGGCTATTGTCATGGTAAATTTCGCTCGCGGAGGAAGAAAGGGTCGATGATCAATCAAAAAGGAGATACTTTTTGTGGTTCTGTCGCTTTCTTCCTACACCGCTGCGTGAAAGACTTTAAAAAAAACTTTTCTCGGTAGAAACACACACACGCGCGCGCGCACACACACACACACAGAAAAGGCTCTGGCGCGTGTGCGAGCTAAAGCAGTCTGCGGTGACCCTGGAGGACGTCGGTGCGAACGCAGTGGGCAGACCCCACTTGGGGACTTCCGCGAGAGCCCTGCATTCCAGCAGGTCTACCCGGAGAAGCACAGAGGCCTCGGGTCCGCATCCCCGGGTGGCCGCGAGCCACGCCACACCGCGCTAGGCTCTGCTTGCCTCCATCTGGGTCAGGCACTTTAAACAGAAGCCGACTTGATCATGTGTAGGGCATGATGAGGACCCCTGAGAACTTGGAGGAGCCTAGCTCCACACCAAACCCTGGCAGGACCCCCAAGGAGAGGTTCGTTTATCTGGAAGCGCTCCTAGAGGGAGGGGCTCCCTGGGGCTTCACCCTGAAAGGTGGCCTGGAGCATGGAGAACCGTTAATCATTTCCAAGGTAAGTTTTCTGCTCAGTGTTGTCTTCAACGAACTTATATTTTGTTTTGTTTGCAACTTTTTAAGTCAAACTGGGGGAAAAAAAGAAACAAACCAAAAATCCTCCTGGGCATTGCCTGAATATCACTTAATTTGTTGTTTCATGCATTTCTGATTATGTGGAAATGTTTTTGGATAGCTTGGTGTTTGGAAGAAAAGTGTGTCTAGCTCATTTATTTAGTGAAATCCCCAGGAAAATGTGTTCATTTGCTGGCTAATCTTCTCCTTTTGTGTATGAAATGCTAGATCAGTTCCCAAATGAACCTTCTGTTGTAAACCTGATTAAAGATCAGCAGCATTGGAAGGCCATGGCATAGTTCATGGTCAGGGAAAACCTCTTCCTTCAACCCAAAATACCCAGCTTTAAAATATTTTAAATATCCTTATAATTTTAGATCATTAGCCCAAGTGTGGTGGTGGTGGTGGTGGTGCATGCCACCAAACCCAGCAGGGGGCACAGGGGCAAGATTTTCAGCCCAGAGCAAGTTAGCCAGACTGTCTCAAAAAGCAACCAAACAAACATTTTTGGAGAATTGATCGCTTTATACACAGAAGGGATTGAATCGACTTTTAGTATAGATAAAACCCTTCTTCTGTCTGTGTATTGTAGGTCTAATTTCGGAACCAAGTGATCCTGTGATTGATCTTTTGGATTTTTTATGCTTTAGAGCTTTCCTTTGTTTCTCTGAGACAGCAGACATTCTTACCCTTGTTATAATATTTATTTTCAAATTACAGTTTAGTAACAGTCGACGGCAATGGGATATTTAAGGGCGTTCAGGAAATGACCTCCCCCAAGGAGACATTTGTAATTGAGGGAGGAATTCTTTTGAGTTTGAGTGGTGGAGGAAGAAACACTGTGTCGAATTTGAACTCTGTCATCTGGTGAAGGTGACCACCCCACCCCCACTCCCAACCCAGGTGTGTGTTTGGAGGAAGTCCAGAGTAATCTTAGTGTGGATGAGCCATGAGGACTGGGAAAGACAGCAGCTGGCCCTGGGTATGCAGCACATCGTGCAGGCTGTGTGACTTTCTCAAGGAAAACCGAGGATACGTGTGTGCATCCACTAGGAAGGGTCTCAGGTATTGAAAAACCAAAGCCCTGTTTTCACGGCCCTCAGTATGTCGGAACTTGTTTTTCTCCAACTACAAGAAGTCTAGACAGAGGTCAGCTGTTAGGCATGGAAACAGCTTAATCAAATCAAGAATTCTGCTTAGACCTTCCATTTGCCATTCTTACTTGCATGGTGACCGCTGCACCACCAGCATTGCATCTTCATTCCAGGCAGGTTTGGAGCTCTTTGCTTTCTCCTTAGACTTTTGCTTATTTCTCGTTGACCAGAACTGCACCGCACAGCTGTCCTGTAGATAGCAAAAGGAAATTAATGACCATGACTAGTTTAGACTGGCAAGGGTTTCTCTCGTGAATTCTGAATAGGGTCCTACTCTTTGAAAAGTTTAAGGATTCTTTGCTTCTATTTGGAAAAAAAAAAGTGGTTCTTTTATGAATGAAGCAGAGTTAACTGTTGGGTAAACAACTGAGAATTCCTATAGCAAATGTATTCTAAAATATCTGCATCTTAGTCGGGCAGTGGTGGTGCACAACTTTAATCCCAGCACTCAGGAGGCAGAGGCAAGTGGATCTCTGTGAGTTCAAGGCCAGCCTGGTCTACAGAGTGAGTTCCAGGGCAGCCAGGGCTACACAGAGAAACCCTGTCTCGAAAAATGGTCGCGCGGGGGTCTACATCTTAAACCTGATTGCACAACCTTGCAGACTTTTAATGATAAAATCTATGCATGTATTCCTGAGAATGCGTGTGTCTCTTAGAGAGGTCTGATTCTACTTCTACTGGGTGGATACAACCTGATGGTATCTGCAGGATGTGGGCATAATACTCTTTACCCCAGTGGACTGCACGGAGATTAAATGCGACTAGTATAATGTCTGCTCCAGAGAACATTTTTAAAAATGTGATAAATATTATGGTTATTATTCTTCCTTATCCTAGGAGACTTTAGTGTTCAATATGCTAATTAGTTTCCTTACTTCAATGATAAAGTATCTGAGAGAGCAGTTTAAGGGAGGAAGGGCTTATTTTGGCGCACAGTTTTGGGAATACAATCTATCCAGGTAAGGTAGGTGTTATGGTTTGGAAGAAAATGGTTCCCAAAGGCAGTGGTACTATTATGGAGTGTGGCCTTGTTGGAGTGGGTATGGTCTTACTGGAGGGAGTGCATCACTAGGAGGCGGGCTTTGAGATCTTATATGTGCTCAAGGTACGACCCAAAGTCTCAGTTCACTTCCTGTTGCCTTTGGAAAGATGTAGAATTCTCCAACACCATGTCTGCCTGCATGCCACCATAATCTGAGTCACCATACCATGATGACAATGGACTACACTCTGAAAATGTAAGTGCCCACCTCAATTAAATTTTTTTCCATCGTAAGAGTTGCCTTGGTCATGGTGTCTCTTCACAGCAACAGAAACCCTAACTAAGGCAGAAGTTGGTACCAGGGGTGGGAGTATTGCTGTGATGGCCTGAACCATGCTTTTGTTTGGGCGAATTTAGACCTTGGGAGTTTGGGTTAGGGAAAGCTTAATGGGACATACCAGTAGTAGCATGGAAGACAATGGCGCTAAGAGTGGTGTGAAATGTGAGGGGCTGGCTTAAGAGGTTTCAGAGGAGAAGAGTTTTAGTATGTTACCTAAAGATCATCTTTGTGATATTTTGGTGATAAAAGTGGCTGCTTCTTGCCCTTGTCCAAAGAGTCTGCCTGAGGTGAAAGTGAAGAGTTTTGGATTAATTCTCTTGGCAGAGGAAATCTCAAAACAGCCTGCTATCGACTGCCATGAGGTTATTACTGGTTACTCTTACACAGATTTATAGTGAAAAAGAACAAGAAAATAAACAATTTGAGGAGAAAAGGAACATCAGGGAGTAGATGCTAAATCCTGAGTTCAAGGAGATAAACAGATTAAGAAATGAAATAGAGTGGTAATCTTGGGGCAAGATCCTACCCAGCTAAATTTTCAACATTTGAAAGGGAATTAAAGAAAAACTTAGCTGGGTGTGGTGGTGCATGCCTTTAATCTCAGCACTTGGAAGGCAGAGGCAGAAAGATCTCTGAGTTTGAGGACAACTTGGTCTACAGAGCAAGTTTAAGAACAGCCAAACTTAGTCATTGAAGGAAACCATTGAAAACAGAAAGCTGGTGAAGATGTAATTGAACAAGGGGGCCATGTTCCAGCCCCAGAAAGCAGCAGAGCTTGGCAGCTTCAGCCATGTTGTTCTGGAATTAAGGACAGAAGAAAGGAGCTATGAAATTTGCCTGCATGAATAAGGAACGTTGCTGAGGCCAGGCATGTGTCAAGGGTGTCCCTGAATGGAGGCCTAGAGAGGTCATTGTGTGAAGCTGTGAAGTTGAAGTCTGGATTGACTTGGAGACCCCAAGATGTTGGAGATGCCAGAGTTATACCTGCCGGGGAGAGCTAACAGACAGTAGAATAAGCCCAAGAGAAAGAAGTGTGTTGAAAGAAAATAGCCCCCCAAAAGAGTGGTACTATTAGGTACTTTGTTGGAGTAGGTGTGGTCTTGTTGGAGGAATTACATCACTAAAGGGTGGGCTTTGAGGTCTCCTATGCTCAAGGTACTGCCCAGTGCCTCAGTTCACGTCCTGTTGCCTGTGGATCAAGATGCAGAATTCTCCAGTACCCCAGCTAAGACAGGTTGCAGAGTGGCTAGGAAGACACTGACTTGCAACTGACTTGCCTGCATCTCGTAGTGGCTAGGGAGACCACTCTGTGGTGGCATCAGCTTGCAGTATGGTTTGCTCACATCCGTCACATCTCAACGGACCAGGAGGCAGGGGACCAGAAGCTGACATCAATGTCAAGGCCCATCCTCTTCTACCTAGGCCACAGTCTCAACAGTTCCATAATATCTCAAAACAGCTGAGGACCACGTATTCCAACACAGGAGCCTGTGGGGCAGATCACATTCCAGGTGGAATAGGAGGAAGTTTGTCTGCATCTGTTTAAACAACCACAGCATTTATATTTCTCCCACATCACAGTCTGAGCATATGCTGAACTGGACAGTGGCTCTTTATATTGCTAGATACAAGTTCCTTCAATTTTCTTACCTCTATCCCAGAGTGATGTTCTATTGGCATGATCGAGGCGACTTGTTGCTATGTCTAATTCCCAGCCATTAAGAAGCAACCAGGAGGGTTGGAGAGATGGCTCAGCGGTTAAGAGCACTGGCTGCTCTTTCAGAGGTCCTGAGTTCAATTTCCAACAACCACATGGTGAGTTATAAGCATTTATAATGGAATTTGATGCCCTTTTCTGGCATACAGACATACATGCAGATAGTACTCATTTTTTAAAAAAGCAGTCAGAAGGGAAAGGGAAGGCAGTATCTACACAAGAGTATAATCTGCTTTTTCCAATATGGCCAACAGTCATTTCCCTTTCTGTTTCAATGAAAGGCAACAGAAAATGCAATTAAATTTAAAACTCTGACCCTCACTTGCACTAAAGATATTTGAAGCCTCGCCTCGCACCAAAGCCTTTGAACATCTTTTCCCACCTTGTGCGGCTAGCAAAGCCCTGAGCATCCACTCCGCCCCCCGCCCCGACGATTTCTCATGTCCCAGCTCAGTGGCCTGGTCTCTCTTCTATACTCCCATGTCATGAAGTCATCACAGGGAAACAGAGTTCCCATGAGACAGAGAAAGTTAGACACATACCCAGGGGTTAGGTGTATATCTGTTTCCTATTGCTGCTATAACAAATTACTCCAAGCTTGGCAACTTAACACAATGCAAGCTTACTGATCTATAACCCTGAAGGCCAGAAGTGAAACACAAGTTTCACTAGGCTAAAATCGAAGCATCTATAGGGCCAGACTCCCCTCTGGAGGCTCTATGAGAGACTGTTTCCTCTCCCGTTCAGTTCTAGAGGTCCACATTCCCTGGTGCCTGGTCCCCCTTTTCCTTCAAAGAAACCACAGCAACCTAAGTCTCATTTATTACTCCACCCTCCGACTCTGCCTCACTTCTACTTTGTTATTTAGTTTATTTATAGTTCGAGGAGTCAAATGCACCATCATGCATGCCACACAAGTGCCCCAACCCCTTTGTCAACTTATAAAAAACCCTTGTGATTTTACTGGGCCTACTAATATAATGTTCCTATTTGAAAACTGCCTGACCTGGGTGGTGGTGATGCACACCTTTAATCCTAGCACTCAGGAGGCCGAGGCAGGCGGATCTCTGTGAGTTCAAGGCCAGTCTGGTCTATAGCGTGAGTTCTGGGCAGCCAGGGCTGTTACAGAGAAACCCTGTCTTGAGAAACCAAAAAAAAACAAAAAACAAAAAAAACAAAAAAACAAAAAAACAAAAAAAAGGGAGGGGGAGAAAACCACGTAACCACCTGATTAATAGCTTTAATACCATTTGATTCTTCCTTTGCTATATAGTGTAACATAGGGATGACAATGGGTGCCTTTGGGAAGAAAGGGTGTCATTTTCCCTAGCTCAGCATATTAGTGAAAGTTCATAGACTGAAGGTAAAACCAGGGAAGAGTCTAGAGCAGTGATTCTCAACCTTCCCAACGCTGCGACCCTTTAATACGGTCTCACGTGTCGTGGTGACCCCCAACCATCAAATTACTTCATCGCTACTTCATAACTGTAATTTTGCTACTGCTATGAATTGTGATATCAATATCTTATTTTCAGGCTATCTGATATACGACCCTGTGAAGGGACCGGTCCATCCCCACAGGGGTCGCGACCCACAGGCTGAGAACCTTTGGTTTAGTGTGACACTTCGAAGCTGAGATTGATTTCAGATCTCCTGTCTGAGGCACTGAAAAAAAGTACCCAATGGACTTCCACACTGCTGAGCATGCCCAGTGTTCTCTAAGGTAGGGTGGTTCCCTACTGCAGGAGAAGGCAAGAGACAGGACGCACTGAGTCTTAGGAAAAGCACGTACCTGTTGTGTGCACAGTTGTAGACAGCAGAATACATGACATATCACTTTTCTCTGGGTACAAAACAAAACAGGAAAATGAATGGGGGGGGGACAGAAACTACAAAGGGCTTGTAATAAAAGATTATTTTCTGATTGCTTTCTTTGGGATTTAACGTCCTTGAAAAGGAAAGGTGGGGCAGAGAGGCGAACCTCTGTAATCTGTGAGCTTCAAATAGAAAGGGTTCCTTTAAAAAGAGGGACGGTTGTAAGTGGACGCTCAGACAATTCAATAGTTCAGGAAGTTGGCAGCCTGATTTGGTTATGAGTCACTTGCTCAGTGCAGGAGCTGGGAAAAGCGGTTCCACCTGATGCCAGGGTACACCTGCTCCCAGGGCTCATCGCTAAATTGTGACAGCAGTAACAGCAAGCCGTTGCCGGAACTGCCAGAGCCTACTGCGTTCCAGGCTCTATACCAACACATCGCCATGTGTCAATCATTCGAGTTTTGTAACTCCACCAATCCTAGTACCTCAGTGATCTCTGTGAGGAACTGGGGCCCAATCTGAGAAACTCTTGAGGGGCCATGATGTTATCTATTAGTCCCGGGATGTTAGGCTTGACACAGGTGAGCAAGGAGTGGCTGTTTTTGGAGGCTAAAGGTGACTGTTACCCAAGATAAAGTATAATTAGACTCTAAGCCTGCAACATCCCATCCTCTCCACATCCCTGTGGTTCTCACCCATCCAGCAAGCTTTGGAGACACAACTTCTTTCCTGGAATCCACATTAGTAAGTCACAGGACTGGGTTTAAGACCCATGAAATGAGCGCGTCCCTTACCACTCTGGCAAGTGTTTCCATCTAACTGGAGAAGTATTGTCTTGGCTTCTTTTAACATGGGCTTTGGGACTGGGGGGAATCATTGGTCTCATCAGTGCTCATCGATGTGGGAGGCAGGGCTGCTTTCCCCTGGTTCTCCTGTTTGGGTCCTACTTCCCTGGGAGGCATCGCTCTGTCAGTTCCTGTGACTTCCACTGTTCACTGTTCCTCACTGACATCCCTTTCTCCACCCGCGGGCTTTTCTTCTCAGGCCAAATCAGCCGCCTTAGGCATGGGGCTTGTCTCATTAGCCCTCCTCCAACCTTGTCTTTACTGTACCGCGAGACCCAGTAGACACGTGAGCAGGCTAGGAACCGAACCTTCCACGGCTGGGAACAGAACGGTGCGACAGTGATTATTTCTGGAGGTTCTGTCTGTCTAGAACCAGCCCTTTTTGCCTTTCCAGATTTCCTGGCACCCCTTGGTTTTGTCCCACAAACCTTAGTCATAAAACTCTCCTGGTTCACTCCTTCTGCGGTAAAACGGTGTTTAATTACCAGATCCCCAACCAAGGTCCCTGAGTTCAATTTGAAATAATTAAGCATTTCCTTAAAACTCTGGGCTGGTTAAATTGGCTCACCGAGGCCATCTTTTTTGATTCCTTCAAAGTGATAAGTTATCAGCTTGCTATTCTTTCTTCCTCCTCCTCCCTCTTCCTCCTCCTTTCTCCTCTTCCTCCTTCTTCCTGCTCCTCTTCCTCTGTCTCCTTCTTCCTCCTTTTCCTCCTCCTTCCTCTTCCTCTTCATTTGAGATTGGGTCTCATGTAGCCCAGGCTAGTTCTGAATTTGCCACAGAGCCAAGGCTGACCTTGAACTCCTAATCTTTCTGCCTTTCTTTCATAGGTGCTAGGATTACAGGTGTGTGTTTATTACACAGTTATCCTTCACCTCAGCCTCCTAGGTGATGGGTTTACAGAAATATGTCATCACACTTATTATGAAATTTCCAGTTCCCTGGGTTTTCTGAATTTTTCTCCTTAGTTTTCTATTCTTTTCCTTTGACATTTCTTGTCCTCCATACACACGTGCCCCTGCTTCACTTAAATAGATGCGTGTCCCCTCCTTGGTCATTCTCCACCTTCCTGCTTTTGCTCTGTCTCCTCTTTGCCAGCATTTTCTCGAGCACCTTTGTTCACCTGGTTTTCTAATAAAACAGTCCTTTGCTTTTTAGCCATCTGTGGATGAACTGCAGTCTCTTTAGGGCCTCGTGAGTTTTACTTGTGCTTTTGTATATCCTGCTTTTTCTGGCAAACACCTCTCCCTTCACACACAAAATTCTCAATTTAAGTGGCTTATAGGATTTCAGAGCCGGAAAGAACCTCAGCAGTCATGTGATCCAACTTCCGTATTATACTGGGGGAAACAAAAACCCTGACGCACAAAAAGTTCATGTATTTGTCAAGGTGCTTTCTGCTTTAGCTGATAAAGTGTGTGTTTGTGTGCATTTGTGGTGTCTGTGTACATGTACGTGAAGCCCAACTAGCGAGAAAGTAATTGCTTTCTGCTGAGGCTGTTCTTGCTTCTGTATGAACCCTATCACTCTTTTAGATTCTTGACTCCTAGAAGACAGGTATCTCTTCCAGTTCTTCCCTTCCCTTGCTGCCCCCATGTTTTTCTTTCATGCTATCCGTAGTGCTGAAATTATGAATAGCAATTATGAAAATATGCTCATGAGTAGAGAGAAAATGACTAATATCAAAGCAGATCATAAAATTGATCTGGATTGAGTGGCACACGTCTGTAATCATAGTGCTTGGGAAGTGGAGGCGGGGGGATCAGCTTTGGCTGCATAGCAAATTCAAGGTCAACTTGAGGTATATACTATCTCAAAAAATAATATTTTCTTAGAAGGCTGTCTAGGGTAGTGTACAGACAAGATATTAGAAAACACTGCTTAAAGGCCAGGTATATAGCTCAGATGGTAGAGTGTTTACCTAGGATGCAGGAAACCCTGTATTCAAACCCAACACTGTATAAAACAGGCATGGTAGTGCACCTCTGTAATCCCAACTTTCAGAAAGTGGAGGCAGGAAATCAGGAATTCGAAGTCTTTCTTGGCTACATAGTGAGATTGAGGCCAATATACTGGACTGCATCTTTAAAGTCAAAAATTAAAAAATAAATGAACAAATTCCTGCCTGAGAAAAATAAAGCAACCAGGTTAAGTTTTAATCATGTGTATATTAATATATACATGCATACATAAATATATACATACATGTGTGTGTGATCACATGTTAAATGTTTGGTAAATGTCTGTTAGATCGAGTTAAATTAGTCATGAAAGGGAACCACATGTTTTTACTTCACTTTTAATGGGTTACCCAAGCTTTGGTTAAAGTGTGGCATGCTTGCTTTGAGAAACCAGCTAAGGATGCGATCCTTTCAGTGTTGGATGGGGAAAGGTTTTATTCAAACACCAAGCTCATCTTAGATGCCAAGTGGATCTGAGCATCAGTGAGAAACTCTGCTTTCTTTGAAAACTAACACATCCCCCAAGCTTTCCCTCCTACACAGAGAACACAACTTAATTGAAGAAATGTTCATCTCATTTTAGTGAGCCCACAGTGCGGTTGGAGACACATAATAAAAGGTTTTCTATCAATCTTTGAAAACAACAAAACCTCCCAGGACGTTCTGGATCTGAGCTAACCCACAGAGTCTTCCACATCGCGGCCTTTGATGTGGTTCCAAACAGTGAACATCTTATCCAGAGAGCCACAGAGTTGTTGTTCTCTGTCCATCCCCGTCCATCCGGGGAGTCCATCCATCTCCTGCGCTCTGACCTCCCAGGCACTGCTCAATGCAGCAAATGATGCAAAGAGTCTTTGCGAAATCCTGCTCCCCGCCTTCTAGTGACTTTTTCCCACAAAGGCGAAGCTGGGGTGTCTGTCCTGCAGAATGGAAATGACATTTCTTTCCTGCCTTCCCAGGATGCTTTGGCAGACCGGACTCTGTCCTGGGCATCAGAGCTTGAACTTGCACTTACGTCATCCGCATTTTTTCATCCCTCCCACCTATTTGCTGTGACCCGCTCCCTTTTGAGCTGCGTGTTTTCTTTGAGGTTTTATCTAAATCTTTATTTTTAAGAAGTCCTCTTTGGTATGTTTGTAATCTCTGATATTTTCATCATTTGGAGCAAGGCCGTCAAGTGTAGCAAAATACACATCCCAGATGGTGGATGGCTTTGAGTGGAAATAAACATAGCAGTATCACTGGTCACGAGGCCATGTGCAAGGGGCTCATCTTTCCTGAAACTTCATTTACAACTGGAGGATCCTGCTGGATGTGGTGGCGCACGCCTTTAATCTCAGCACTCAGAGGCAGAGGCAGGTGTATCTCTGAGTTCAAGACCAGCCTGGTCTACAGAGTAAGTTCCAAGACAGCAAGGGCTACAGAAGTCCGACAGCAGCAAGCTACTCCTATAACATGTAATAAAGATGGTACCTGTCTGGTTTTCTATATCATGGCCCAAGTTGCCATTTCATAGTGAAACACTGAAATAATATCCTGCCCTATGGCAAAGGATATGTCTGTACAGGACAATTCCAGGATTAGTAAGTTTTATTAAGAACAAAACCAATCCAATGTGCCCCTGAGTGATGACATCTGTGTGAGAGAGGGAGAGCAGGGCTTACCCTCAATCAAATGAGAGGCGTGTTTCCCCATGTTAAGCTAAGAGCTAAGACCGACTAGATAAGAAGTGGGGAATCAGACGTGTGACATTTGTAAGTTGGAGGCATGAGAAGCTTGTCACATTGTGTAAACAGGCAGCAAGGCTGTGCGGGGAAATGGCTCACCAGGTAAGAGCACTCATTTTGCAACCATGAGGACCTGAGTTCAGATCCCAAGCACGCACATAAAAAGTTGAGCATGGCTGCACATACCAATAGCTCCATCGCTGTAAAGGCAGAGACAAGACCTCCAGGACTTGCCAGCCACCAGTCCAGCTCCAGGGTCAGTGAAATACCCTGTCTCAAGAAAATAAGTAGGACAGGAGAGCAAAGGCCTTCTCCAGCCTCTGTGAGTACACATGAGCATATATACCGTAGACGGAAGTTTCTGATCCACCTGGCACCGCAGCTGTTATTCTTTTTTAAAGATAGAGAAGTGGGGGACTGGTCCCACGAGGGGCAGTGGTCCCACAGGGGCGGTGGTCCCACGAGGGGCTGAGGTGGGTCACCGGGAGCCTTGGTGGGTCCCCAAGGCCTTGGTGGGTCCTCTGAGGCCTTGGTGGGTCCTCTGAGGCCTTGGTGGGTCATGGCACCAATGTTATTCTTTTTTAAAGATACAAGGGTGGGGGGAAGGCCTGTCCCACGAGGGGCAACTGTTCCCACCAGGGGAAGTGGCAGGTGACCCGAGGCCTCAATGGGTCCCCCAGGCCTGGGCGAGTCCCCTGAGGCCTTGGCAGGCCACCTTGGCGGGTGGGAGACTACGGTGGGTGAGGGACAGACAGATACACCATGCAGAGAGAGAGTTTGGGTATAGAGTTTACTTAGTGGGTTATGGGGAGAAAAGGAAAGGGGGAAGGGGAGAAGGGGGAAGAAGAAAGAGGGAGAGAGAGAGAGAGGAGGAAGAGAGGAGAGAGAAAGAGGGAGAGAGAGAGAGGAGGAAGAGAGGAGAGAGAGAGAGAGAGAGAGAGAGAGAGAGAGAGAGAGAGAACAAGCACAGAAGTTACCTCTTTGGAAAAGAGACAGAGAGAGCGCAGGCTGGAGGAGGCAGGATGTCTGCTTCCCTCGGTGGAAGGGGAGGGGTTGGGAGAGGATGGGACTTGTCTCTTAAAGGGACAGGTACCCAGGTGACAGACTGGGCCAGTAGATTATAACAGCCGCCATTTCAGTCCCAAAGAAACACACAGACGCTTAAATTAATTTTAAACTGTTTGACTTATTAGCTCAGGCTTATTATTAACCAGCTCTTCCAACTTAAATTAACCCATAATTCTTATCTGTGTTTAGCTACATGGCTTATTACCTTACTCAATGAGGCATTCTCATCTTGCTTCCTCTGTGTCTAGCTAGTGACTATGTCTCTGCCTTTCCTCTTTTCAGAATTCTCCCAGTCTGGTTGCCCCACCTATACTTCCTGCCTGGCTACTGACCAAGCAGTGTTTTATTAAACCAATACAAGTGACAAATCTATACAGTGTACAAAAGCATTATTCCACAACATGTATACCATCTTCTCACTGGTGTTTACATTACATAAGAAATTAATAAAAAAAATAAATTTAATATCCCCCAACCACCAGAAAAATCAAACAATGCTTAGAGGTTGTTAAGCAAGAGAGAAAATAGTTTGAGATTAAAATGGAGGAGGGGGGGCTGGAGAGATGGCTCAGTGATTAAGAGTGCACATTGCCATTTCAGAGAACTGGATTTCTGTCCTAGCAGCCACCATGTTGGGCAGCTTATACTACCTGTAACTCAGTTCCAGGGGATATGCCACCCTCTTCTGCCCTACACAGGTACTTATACACATGTTGTGCACATAAACTTGCACAGGCACACATACATACATACATACATACATATAAATAAATCTTTTTAAAAAGTGCCCCCAAAAAGATAGTAACAAAACTAACCAATCAAACAACTGAGCTATGTAATTGAAGTAGAATTAGTTAGACTAAGAGTTTAGCACTTCGGTTATTAAATTCTGTTCTGAGCCACAAGTTTGCTTATTGTAGAACTAATTGTCTTTCTCCTTTCTTTTGTGTGGTGCTGTGGAGGCCCAAAAATGTGAGCCTACTTCCACACTGACCAAAGTTCAGAGAGTTGGAACTTACCTCTCTATTCCTTCAAGGTTATTGTGTTTCTACCTCAAACAAAGGTTTCACCTAGATTTAGGTCAGAGAGTTCTGCTCTTCAAGGTTATTGTCAACAGGTGTGGCTAATAGCCAGACCTTGTGTTTCAGGAATAGAGAAGTAGATATGTTCCTACCTCAAACAAAAGTCTAAGGATCCAACAAGGTCCTAGTTCCCTTGGAGATAACTTTGGATTTTACCCAGGGAGTGATTTGCCTACAGAATGTTTTGGTTTAGGGTATGAGTGTCACTTGCTTGGTTCTAGCAACAGAATGTTTAACGATGGAAGCAGCCCATGACCTTCAACTGATCTGTTCATTTCCTTGTATCATGTTAATGCAGGTTTTTTTTGTCATACTCCTACCTTTTGTGGTCAGTGGTATTTTAAGCAATTAGAAATTAAATGCGGGCGATTTCAGTACTCACTGGAATTTCCTCCCAATACTATTCTATATGTTTCTGTTTATTATTATTATTTTAATGTTTTCTTTATTATGTATTATGTATACAGTATTCTGCCTCCATGTACACCTGCAGGCCAGAAGAGGGCATCAGATTTCATTACAGATGGTTGTGAGCCACCATGTGGTTGCTGGGAATTGAACTCAGGACCTTCGGAAGATTGGTCAGTAATCTTAACCTCTGAGCCAACTCTCCAGCCCCCTCTTTTATTATTTTTAAGCACATCTTCGTATTCTTTACTATATTTCTAAATCCCAACGCCCCTACCCTGGCAAGAGGTATCTTTGTCAAGAGTGGTTCCCGACATGGTGCTGGGGACTAGACTTAGGCCCTCACACGTGCACTACCCCTGAGCTCTTCCTTTCCTCTAAAATTTAAAACTTTTAATGAACAAAGATGTTCGGTATAATTTAAGCTTTCGTCATTTTGTGGGTGTTCTCTGGGACATTGGAAGTTTTAAAATTTGTCTCATGGAGACTGGGAAATGAGCTGCTGGAATTCAGACCCAGCATCTGGGTGGCATCCAGAAATGAATACACATGTTGGGTATTGACATAAATAATTGAAAAATTGGACAATGAATAACCTTTTAAGGATGGGAAGGGAAAATAGCATGGCCCTTTCTCTTACGCCAGTGTGTGTTGTTTGCTTTTCATATTTTTGCTTTTGAGTGTATACTAATGAGCAGCCAGCCAAAAAGAAGGCAGCCATCAACCTAAGAATAAGACAGCAGGAGAAGGTTAAAGGAATTAGCCATATTCTTTAGCGTTGCATTCATAGTTGCGTGGTAGTGCTCTTGGCTCGGAGTATACAATTCAACAAGTTGTTGGCGCTCTCTCAAAAGGACTCCCACCATGCTTTCTCCTACACATGGAAGTCAGTGGATGTGACCTGTTAGAAGAACAGTCCGTTTAGACTCCTTCCAGTGGGACGAGTTATGTGGCTCCTTTCTGATCCTAGGTACTAAGTGTGATTACAACCTGACTTCTTCAACAGGGGAGTCAGAGCAAGAGAGGGAGAAATATATACTGGTTTGCACTTGTGGGTCTGACACTATGTTAGGCTATTATTGTATTAGAATAAGATTTGGTTTTATTTACGAGGAAAGCTTTCTTCTAAAGCCTGATGAAGCAGGATCTAAAGCTATGTCTTACATTTGTGCATTTTACTGCACATAAGTCATAATGAAATGGGATATCATAAATAAAAGAAGAAATTCATTCACCATTGAAAGCCTGAAACCAAAGGAAAAATTGAGCAAGCTTATTCTAAAGATAGAAATTTAATATAAGATGGAAAAAATGTCCATTAAAAAAAAGTCTTTCTCCTCCTTCTCCTCTTCTTCCTCCTCCCTGGTACCTGCCCCCCTACACACAATGCTCTCAAACTTCACACATGCTAGACAAGTACTCTAACACTGAGTTCCAGCTCCAGCATGAATAGACCTTTCATTTTAATTAACGAAGGCAAAATATGTTCAGATACTTCTGGGACCAGCAAAGATAAAATTTGAATCCATTTGTTTTTTAACCACTGTTGTTGTCCAGAGAGAGAGAGAGAGAGAGAGAGAGAGAGCTGGAGAGAAGCTTCAGGGGTAAAGCACTTGGTCACCAGGCCTGAGGACCTGAGCTGGATCCTCAGAGCCCACATGGTGGAAGGAGGAAGCTGATTCACACAAGTTGTTCTCTGACCTCCACACATGAGCCATGGCCAACATATGTGCATGCACGTGCGCATGCACACACACACACACACACACACACACACACACACACACAAATACATGCCCACAAATAAATAAATATAGCATGAATTTTTTATTAAAGTAAAGTGAAAGACATTTTCTTTGCATATCTGAAACTATGTACACATTAAGCAATAATTTCTGGTTCTCTTAATAGCCTCCCCTTTCCCCAGCAATTCCTCACCTAATGATGACCTTTAAAAACTGGGAAAATTCAATATTTAATGAGCATCCTTTCTTCCCCTTCCCAACTACAATGCATATATTTTTAAAATATTTTTATTACACTTATATATATATTTAATTAATTTATTTACTTTCTTTACAGTGTTCTGTCTGCATGTGTGCCTGCAGACCAGAAGAGGGCACCAGATTTCTTTACAGATGGTTGTGAGTCACCATGTGGTTGCTGGGAATAGAACTCAGGACCTCTGGAAGAACAATCAGTGTTCGTAACCTCTGAGCCATCTCTCCAGCTCCCACACGCATATGTTTTAAAAGAAAGGAGGTTTCTATTGAGATAGTATCTCCGTGCCGTATAATCCTACCGCACTCATGCTTTTGAAGCCCTGTTTGGCTTCAGTGTGTATGATGCATATGTTTGTGTGTCATATATGTAAGCATAGACTCATGGTGCATGTGTGGAGCCAGTGGACAGCCTTGTGTGTCAGTCACTTGCCCTCTCCTTTGCTTGAGACAAGGTCTCCTTCTTGTTTGCCTCCGCATCTGCCAGGTTAGCAGGCTTACAAACTTCGGGGAGTTCTTCTGCCCCTGCTTCCACTTCCCATGTGTGTAGGAGTGTTGGGATTACAGATACATGCAGCTGCATCTGGCTTTACATAGGTCCTAGAGATCTGAACTCTGGTCTGCAGGCTTGCATTTCCCCTGTCCCCCACACCCCTACCTGCCCTTTGAAAAACTAAGCATTTTTGTCAGTCATGAAATGCAGTGTGGGAGGTGAATGCTATTGAAGTAATTGGGAAAGGAATTATAGTGGGATGTAGGAATGGTACCTGCTAGAAATTCATGCTCCCATGTTTAGAAAAAAAACCCGGGTCTAGTCTAGTTCCTCTGAAAGCTAAGCTAAGCTCCTGAACAGGAATCCCCTCGGAGGTCACCAGCCGGAGGTGGGGCTAGAGCGGGCCCTCCATGGCCCTTACTCATTTGCTAGTTTAAAATTGCCTTTTATTCTTATTCCTGTAAGAATAAGAGTAGGGGTGTTCTCTTGATGCATTTAATTATGGGAGGAGACCCATGTCTTTTTGATCACACCAGTAAAGATCATACCAGTTGTGACTGGCAAACTGGGTAAGATGGTAGCGTAATCTCTGGTTTGTTGTTTGAATCCTATTCATGGTAAGCGTGTAGCCTTGTACAGTGGGAATGCACTGGGGGTTAATGCTTGCGGTCTCAGAGACTGCATTCCTCCTTAGGCCTTCCCCCATTAGCGCATGCTTGAGTGGGGCTGCACAGCGGAATACTTGGGATTTTTCCCCTCTTGTCACAGTCTGAAGACAAAGGATTCTTCCACTTGCCAAAGTTCCCCTGGAGCCTAGGCTGAGCCGCTGTGACAGCACTTCGGTGGGGGTGTGGAGAGCTTTTCATTCAGCCTTCTGTCAGGCCTCATTCAGTAAACAGGATCGAGCTGGAGCTCTATATGGAGGACAACACCCCTCCTCCCCACCATACACACACACACACACGAGGAAAATGTCACACAGGCAGTGCCTTGCATTCTGTTTCCTTTCCCAAACACTGAGTCATACTGCAACCAAGGTTAAGGACCAGATTCTTCAGGTTCTAACTTCTGCACAGGCTCCAGCACCATCAGTAGTAAGTTTGTTAGTGCTAGATTAGTACTGTGGTGTGCTTGCCCCTTCTCTGCGAAGCAGCAGAGATGTGTGGAGTGCAGACCTCTGTAGTTGGTTCTTTTTTAATTTTATTAATTTATTTATTTACTCTTTAGGAGCCTGCCACCCAACTCCCAAAATAAACACGAAGAGATTATTCTTATTTATGAGTGCCCGGCCTTGGCTTGGCTAGTTTCTATCCAGCTTTTCTAAAATTAACCAGTTTCTCTTCTACAGTTTGCCCCTGGGCTTTTTTTTCTTCTTCTTAATTCTCTATGTCTTTCTTCCCTTCTTACTCCGTGGCTGGCTGTGTGACTGGGTGTCTGGTCCCTGGTGTCCTCCTCTCCTCCTTTTCCTGCTCCTAGTCTTCTCTATTTTCTGTCTGGCAGCCCCACCTAGCCTTTCTCCTGCCCAGCTGTTGATCATTCAGTTCATTATTGGACCAATCAGGTGTTATAGGCAGGCAAACTAACACAGCTTCACAGAGTTAAACAAATGTAGCTTAAAAGAGTGCAGCACATCTTTGCATCATTAAACAAATGTTCCACAGCAAAAACGATGTAGCATGCCTTAAACTAATATTCCACAACAGCCCTCAGCACAGAGAGCACCCCCAAGGGCATTCCACAGTCCTGCTGGTGCCAGTTTCTCTTAGACTCAGTTTCCTCCTCTGGGAAATGTGCATCATGTACCTTAGCTTCTCCTTCACAAGCACTGAGGCAGGATCTGCCAAGGTTATCTCACATGGAAAAGCATGTGGAAAAACATGTCACACTCTCAAGTCACACTTCCTGTCCAACAACATTCAAACAAAATTCAAATGTAGAAGTCCTGAGTGTCCAGAAGGCCACTTCTGATGATGTATGTATAGACTTCAATAATCACCCAAAGAGACTTTTTAAAAAATATATAATTTACACAAGAAAATGGACTATAGGTTACATTAACTTGAAAGAGACTTTTAAAGGAAGCATAAGATAAAGTTCTCTACTTCCCACTGTTTGGTAAGAGCACCGTGTCTGTGAATGGCAAATGCACCCTGAATCCCGTGTCCCTTCCAGGATGCCATGGCTGGCTTGATTGACATCTTGACTTGATGTAGAATCACGTGGGGGTGGCTCACAACTGCCTGTAACTCCAGCTTCAGAGGATCCCATGCCTCTTGGCATCTCAGGCACTACATTTACTTATACCAACTCCCCAAATATACATAATTAAAAAAATAAATACTCCAAACATACATAATTTAAAAATAAATAAAACATTTTTAAAAATTTAAGGATTGCTCAGAAGACATACTTTTGGGTGTGTCTGCAAGGGCATTTCCAGAATAGTTTAACTGCAAAGGGAGGATAAATGTGGGTGACATTTCATACATTGGGGTCCTAGAATGAATAAAAATAAAAAACAAGGAAGGAAAGAGTGAGAATCAGTGTTCTTCGCTGGCTTCCTGGCTGCAGACACAGCATGACTAGTTGCCTGGTATTCCATTACTATGTCTCTTCTACCATGATGCCCCAGGCTTTTAGCCATGAGCCAAAATAAACCCTTTCTTCAGTCACATTGTCACTGCAATGTAACTAATACACCCCCTTGTAACAATTATCTAAATTATTTTATTACTAATAAAAACTTGGGGGTTGGATATGGAGTTAAAACCTGATTGAGTAGAGAAGCAGTGGAGAAGCGACCAGTGGCCTCTCTCTCTCCTTCCTCTATCCAAAAAAGGACCACAATTCTTTCTAAGCCCCTTCCTACTACTCCCTGTGTCTCTAAAACCTCTATGGCCGATTTGGTCAGCTAGTACCTAACTCTGCCCTCTGATTCAAGGGAAACTTTATTGTCAGTCTTGGGAGTATGAGAACGCAATCAAAATATCCCACAATATTTCCCTCTTTTTGTCTGATTAAAAAGGAAAGGTTTTAACTCGAACACAGTAAAACTATATACAATAAGAACAATTATTAGATAAGAATTACATTCACAATGTCCAGTCCATTTGCATTTGGAAAATTCAGAGAAAATATTCCATTATCTAGCATGTCTTGGTAAGCCCAAAGTTTTGTACCTAATTCACTTTCTATCCTAACTAAGGAAAACTGTAACTATAACTATCTAATCTTCAACTGCATTAGAAACCCAAGAAAGATATAATATTAGCTGATTAAACAAGAAATGCATTACAAGCAGCTTCAAAAACTATAGAAATGACAGAGACACCTGACTGCCTGGACAGTCACCCAAGTTTCCTCTGCAATGTTGAGGCATCTATCTTTGACCTACAGGTCTAGAATGTCTGATAAACTTTTATATGAAGCAGGAATTTTGAAGGACTTAACTACCTTGTCTTGGCAAAGTTCAGCAGTTACCTTCTTTTATGTCCTGTTTGTTCAGTTTGTACAGCATATTATCAGCAGTCAAGGCAAGAGCAGTTTCTTGCCCTGTGGCTAACTTTGCTACAATGAAACTAAATTCACCTGGAGGTTCTTCAATGCCTATCATCTTTTTTTTTTAAGTAGCTTGATACTGACAGGAGCAGACATGTCTCATTTCAATGAAAAGCTTATGTAATTAAAATGCTTTAAATGTTGTATTCTGTAGGTCTCTGAAGTCTTTGAAGACCATTTATTTAAAATATATCTCTGTTTGACCTTGAAAATATACCTAACATTACTATAATTATATATATATATATATATATATATATATATATATATATATATATCAATAGATGACTATTAAGGTATCTTTCTTTATTATACTTAATAGCTTTCAAGGACTAGAATTTTACATTACATTTTTAAATGAGCCTCATAGATACAATACCTTAAACAGAAAATAAAAACATATAATGCAGTATAACAAAAATAACCTTAAATTTGTGTAAATATACAAAAATCCATACCATTTAAGACTAGTAGATGCTTTTTTTAGCTTGAAAGTGATTCAATAATCTACCTATTTATACTACCATTTCTTTATTCCCCTTTTTATTATTTTAGAAAAAGATCTCTGAATCTAACTTTCTTCGTTTAGTTTCCTACCTGACCATGACCAATAACAACTTGCAACCAACCCTTCTAAACAATGACAAACATCCACCAAATGATCAAAAGCTATCCACTCCATCTCTTGAGAATGTGAGCATCATATTCTCTAGAGTGCTTCTTGTTGTCTTGGGGTGATGGCATCTTTAGGCAATCCTGAGAAAATTGGGATATTAGTCAAGTCCTGGGAGAGCTAGCTGTATTATTTTTTGTTTAGTCTCTGTGTGATGGGGAAGAACTTATCTGAGGTCCTGGCTGGAGTAGTCTGTGAGGCTGGACAATCTTAGGTAGCAGCTTTGAAGTTTCTTTGGTTACAGAATTTTGAGAAAACTGTGACAGAGGCACTCTGAGAGGCTGAATCACCTGGGCTACTTGTCTTCATTGGTGTCTGGTCTTTTTGTTCTGAAAACACACAAACTTTTAAGGGCGACATACATATCTGCATTAACACAAGTTTTGAATTTGTGGTATGCACAAGTCAGCTAAAGATGATTTTTTTGTTTTATGTTCAAATATGTAAAAGACATCTGTCAACTTTGTAAGTCCTGGAAAACCAAACTATAATATAAATCCTTATCTATCCATATGAAAGGATGGCATGTAATAATGTTATGAGGACTCTATAGCAAATAAAAAAGTGTATCATGTCTCATCCAGTTTCAGAGTTGTTCCTATGTAGAGAGATCAGCATACATATCACCTGTCCTGTTTCTTTTGTGGCTTCTCCCCCTCATGTCTGCATCCAAGATCCTCGGGAGGTCTCTCTTGATCAAATCTGATCTTATTAATTTTTAAGAAATCCATAGCTTTTTCTTTCCTATGGAAACAAAACACAACCTCTCCCCCAATGCAACATATTTTCTGACTTCCATTCTGAAGTTAAGACAGTCTTAAAATATATATGTTGATTTAATTTAACAGTTTTCATAACCCAGTGTCTCTCAGCAGCTTTTTATCCATTAGCATCTAAAGCATTCAGTCAACAAAACACCATACAGGATCCAGACACCCTGAGTGTTTCCTATCTTTATGTGGCCTTTTTTATATTACTTTACCCTTTTTAAAAAGAATTTATTATTTTAAACTATTTTGTTCTATAACTGTCTATGCCCATTTTCTTTTCTTTCTTTAGCACCTAAGTACCTTTAAAAGCACACTTTACCTTTGTAGAGGTTTTCTGTGTCTGGACCTGGCTTTACTAAAGTGTCTGCAGTATTCTCTGACCATGTAAGACAAATTTTAAACTGTTAAGTGGTGACTAGGCCTCCTCTGTGAGTCTCTGGAATCTGACTCTGCCTTCTCAGTTCCCTGAGAGCCCAGCGTCATGCCCGTGAGTACAAATGGGAGCAGTATTCACTGCCCCAGCTCTGGGAAATTACTGAGACCATTTTCTAGGGAGAGGCCCAGGCAAGGACTGTGGCAGTGCCTACTGGCATGACCTTACTGTGTGGTCATGCCACGTGTTGGACACCAAATGTAACATCTATCTAAGTTATTCTATTATTAATAAAAACTTGGGGATTAGATATGGGGTTAAAACCTGATTGATCAGAGAAGTGGTGGAGAAGTGACCAGTGACTTTCTCTCTCTTTCTCCTTCCTTGATCTAAAAAGGACCTTGACTCTTTCAAAAGCGCCCCCTTACTACTTCCTGTGTCTTCCTATATGTTCTGGGTCCTCCAAAATCCCTATGGCTAATTTTGGTCAGCTAGTAGCTAGCTCGCCCTCTGATTCAAGGTAAACTTTATTGTCAGTCTTTGGGAGTGTCAGAGTGCAGTCAAAACATCCCATAACACCTCTTTATATGTTGGAACCTAAGGCCCACTGTGAAAATACTAGGAGGAGAGTGTACAAGGTGGCTAGGACACCACTTTCACGAATGGGGCTCGTTCCCCTGCTAAAAGGACTCAAGGGGACTACTTAGGCCTCTTTGCCTGTTCTGCCATAAGAGGACTCTTAGAAGTTGTGGTCATTGAGGAATGACCCTCACCCGCAAACCTGCTGACATCTTCCTCTTGGATTTCTCACCCTCCAGAGCTCTGGGGAAACAATTCTGTTGTCTGTCCGTCACTTAGCTGTGGGTATTTTGTTGCAGTGGCACAAACACACTATGGTGGACAGGCACCGCCACTCTTACTTCTTTGTAAAGTCTGGACTAGTAGTGCAGGAGAATTATCTGTATTCTGTCAATCATGTATTTTAATAAAACGCTGATTGGCCAGGCAGGAAGTATAGATGGGAAAACCAGACAGAAAGTAGAGGTGATGCAATGAGAACAGGAGAATTCTGGGAAGCAGGAAGCTTCCTCTGTCATTTTCCCAGACCACCAAAGAGGCAACATGTGAGCTGACAGCTAGAAAAGGTACCAAGCCATATGGCTAACATAGATCAGAATAATGGGTTAAGATAAGTCATAAGAACTAATAAGTAGCCTGACCTAATGGACCAATCAGCTTTATAACTTATAGAGATCTCTGTGTGATTGATTTTCTCTGGGACTTGCTGGCTGTGGGGTACCGGGTGGGAACAGAATCCCCAACAAGCCGGCCCTGCATTTTACAGATGGCGCCCACGTGGATAACTGCATCCACAGAAAGCCTGAGAGAGCTTGGGAAAGAATAGAGTAAATCATGTTTTCTTGGTAGCAGCAATTTCTCAGGTCTGCTCTGCTTGCTAGAGGCAAGCAAGGCTCACATCTAAGAGAGACTTCCTGACTCAGCTTTAGCTGCAAAACCTTGCAGCCCTTTTAAGAGGTCCTGCCGTGAAACACTTAAACGGTGTTGATGAAAAGCTGAACACATGCTTTTCGGTTTTCAGCCATAGAGGGGGAAAAGCTGCGCTGTTTTAAAATGCCTGCTTTCTTGGCCATCCTGCCAGGACAAACTCTGACTCTTGCAGGTAGGCAGTCCAACTGAGTGTGGTCTGTGATCAGAATGCTACAGCTCGCTTGCTGGCAGGGACCTTGAAGCGCCACAGAGTTGTGGCAAGAAAAATGGCTCCAGCGGTACCTCTGCCATGAGGCTGGAAAGCTAAGGAATGGGCTGGTTTCAGCTATCAAAGCCATGGCTCTAATATTCTCTTTAATGACTCATGTAGTCAGAAGAAGAGAGATATACAGTAAAGAGAGATTCAGAGATGAAGAAAACCTCTAAATGGTTTACAGTGCATTAAAAATATATGCAGGCTAAAAGTTAAAGTTCTTAAAGAAAAAAAAAGAGAAAGAAAGAGAGTAGTTGGGTGTAGTAGTACACACCTTTAATCTCAATGCCTGGGAGGCAGAGGTAGGTTGACCTCTGTGACTTCAAGGTGTGGTAGCAAACACCTTTGAGCCCAGCGCTGGGGAGGCAGAGACAGAAGGATCTCTGTGAGTTCAAAGACAGCCTGGTCTACAGAGTTATTCCAGGACAAAGATATATAGAGAACCTGTCTCAAAAAGTAAAAGTAAAAATGAAATAGAGGTTAAAATAAAGCCATATAAAGATGGAAAATACACAGAGAATCTTGATACTGTATGCTATTATGCTCTCTTTGAATTGTTTGAATGCTGAGGAAGGAGCAACAGCTGCTAAAAGACATTTGCTTATAAATGCTGCTGAACTAACCCAAGATAGGCATTTTGAAAATACCTTGGCTTCAAAACTGAAGTCAAAAGGTATATTACTTTGGAGAAGAGATTTTGCTTTTGTTTCCACAGAAAATGAGAGGCTGTGGATTCATTCAGAGTTAAGAAAAATCAGGTTCGATAAAGGAAGACCACCTGAGAAATCTCCGATAGAAACAGATGGCCCAGATGACAGAGTTCTACATCCAGAACAGATTCAAGACTGCTGCCTGAGATGATCAAGACTCACAGGATACTCCAGTCAGGACTTGATTATAACTCTAAATTTTCTTTAGGTCCCCATAAGATTATCAGTGCCCCCAACCAGCAGGAAGTAGCCTGAAATACTACGCCCACATTCCCAACAAATGGACTATGAATATTTTCCTTTGTTAAAAAAAAAAAAAGAGGGAAATGGTGCAGGAGAATTATCTGTATTCTGTCAATCATGTATTTTAATAAAACGCTGATTGGCCAGGCAGGAAGTATAGGCAGGAAAACCAGACAGGAAGTTAAGGTGATGCAATGAGAACAGAAGAATTCTGGGAAGCAGGAAGCTTCCTCTGCCATTCCTTCCCAGATCACCGAAGAGGCAACATGTGAACTGACAGCTAGAAAAGGTACCAAGCCATATGGCTAACATAGATCAGAATAATGGGTTAAGATAAGTCATAAGAGCTAATAAGTAGCCTGACCTAATGGGCCAATCAGCTTTATAACTTATAAAGATCTCAGTGTGATTGATTTTCTCTGGGACTTGCCGGTTGTGGGGTACCAGGTGGGAACAGAAACCCCAACAAGCCGGCCCTGCACGTTACAGACTAGCACAGCAACTGACTACAAGCAGCAGAAGACTTTGGGCTAAAATCTGATGTCTGTCACTTGCCAGCAGCGCATCTGGGGCAAGTCGTGTAACTTCTTGTCCTTCTGTCCCGTTTTACAAAGGTGAGATAGGAAGCAGTAAGTACTGCAACCCCAAAACTTGGGAAGTGCAGACAGTAGCACGAGGCGTTCAGGGCATCCGTGGCTGCATTGAGAGTCTGAATCCGGCCAGGGTTCCAGCACAACCTGTCTCAAAGTCAAGCAAACAACATGGTAGCTCCCTTGGGCTTAAGTCACTGTGTGCCTCGGAGCAGTGCACAGAGGCAACGCTCCTGAACAGCAGCGAACACAGTGAGTATCGTAGACCTGCTGGTTCATGGCAAGGGGCTGGGGACGGGTAAGACAGGACTCCAGACTGACAGACACACAAATGCAACAAAACAGACACAGAGGCAAAGACTCGTGACCTTCGTGCCCTTGCTACCGAAAGTTTTTGAGGCCGCGTTATCTTTGATATTGTAGGTTATGAGTTAGTTTTCTATTCTCCTAAGAAAATACTGCAGACTGGACACTTTAAACAACAACAAATTCTCCCACAGTCCTTGGGGATGGCAGCGTCAGCCAAGGATCAGCAGAGTGGCTTCCCTGTGAGTCCACTGCGTGGTTTTCAGGAGGCCTCACTCCCTGGCCAGTCAGATTGGATTAGGAACCAACTTCATGACCTTGTTATAATTCAATCGTTTTAAGATTCTAGCTCCAAATATAGTCAAGTTCTGAGATCATGACAGTTGGAACTTTATAGCCCTAACAGGATTTTATAAATGTTCTTGAATTCATGGGAAATGTGAAATTAACCAGACAACCATGAAGTTGTCCGATGCAAGAACATCTAGCATTAAAATCTGCTTAGGGACTGGAGAGCTGGCTCCATGGTTCCAGAGGGTTTGACACCTTCTTCTGGCCCATAAGGGTACCAGTCACACACAAGATTCACATGCATACATTCAGGCAAACACTTATATTTAAGAAAGAAAAATAAACATTTTTTAAAGATTTGTTTAAATTACTCATGAGGTACATTATACAGTCATATAAAATATACCTGACTTTTATGGAGAACCTCAACTTTCACAGAAAATAATAGATTATCTAACAATGATTTTTGCTTTCGTCTGCAAAGTTCATTATTCATTTTTGAAACAGGCTCTCTTTTATCCCAGGTTGTTCTCAAATTTGGTATGAATCTCCAATCCTACTGTTTCTACTGCTCAAGTGCTGTAATTATGGGTGTGTATTATGGCACCATGCGTGGTGTATGTGGTGCCAGGGATCCAGCCACAGGGCTTTGTGTGTGCTCACCACGCCAACTGAGGTCTAGCCCCAGCCCTACCTCAGAGGAACTGGAGATGAGGAATAAGCACAGAGATATCCAGGTCTGCTTGGGCGCCGTTTAACAGGAGACGGTCCAGACCCCTGTGGACTAGGGTCATAAGAAGCAGGTGACTTGAGAGAGCCCTGAGATCAGAGGGCCGAGGAAGGCATACTGTAGTCTGCCTTGAGATTTGGTTAAAGGGGAAGATCTACTGTGGATGAGGTGCCCACGGTGAGATTTACTCAGCTTGTTCCATCTGCAGCAGTAGATGCAGCGGGCATTGGCTGGATGAGTCTGCACTAATCCATGCGCACTGCCCATGGTAAATACACATTTTGCAAAGGCCGTGCACATTCAGAGGGGATATTAGGAGCCAGCATGCCTGCATCTCTAAAGTCTTCAGTGGTGGCGATACTCTTGGGCTCCCACCTAAGGGCTTCGGTTTGACCTTCCTACAGCGTTAGCTCTCTCTCCACACTGCGGTGGCAGTTAGACCAGTTTCTGCGTGTTTACTTCAGGCTTGCATCGAAGAATGAAGGAGATAACTGCAGAGTGGGTCCTGCAAGGTAGACGTGAGCCCAGGCTTTATTACCCGAGCACTAGACTGCCTCTCTTTGACTGCTCATCTCCTGTGGTGTTTGGACCCAGGAATTAGCATCCATTCAAAACCAATAACTAGAATTCGTCAAAGACCTATAAAATCTTTGATTTCCCTCCTTATAAAGGTGAAGACTTCACTAGATTCTTATAAGACCGCTGATCCACCTCACTTGTTTACAGGAAGTGATAGTTTGTATGTGTGTCTGTGTGGATACATATGCCCGTGTGGATGTACATTTCACTCCAAAGGAGACTTCAAAGGAGGTACCATTCAGATCTCGCCCCCAGAGACTCCAATGGGCGGGACAAACGGGCAGACAGCCTCCAACTAATGACCAGTGGGTCTGCTGCAGCCTCCCCTCAGGCTGCGCTCTCCTGCTGCTGACTGGGCGCAGTGGGCTATGAAGTCACGCAGTCTAGACCTGTCATTACAGGGAACCTTTGCTCAGGCCTTCCCCCTAGTCATACTAGCCCAGACTTTGTCAGATTAGCCCTTCAGGCCAGGGTCTTCTCTGTCCTCCTTTATTCTTTCTTTTGTCTTAAGTGTCAGATTGTCACTGTGGTCACAACCCCCCACCCCCAAACTCTCGCGCCTTTGTGCCTCACAGCTGTTTTCCTGATGTGTTTTTTGCACATCTAGCTCCTTGGCGTCTGTTCCTAAAGGCCCTAAACTGACACAGAAGCAACTGCTAAAAAAAATTAAAGAAATTAAATAAAGAAAAGAAAAAGAAAGAGTAAACCTGAAGAACTTTGGGGGTCAGTTTGCTGACAGACACAAGGCTTCAGAACTTTGAGGAACGTGATTTTTTGTTTCCTTAATAATGATTTTCACTTTATCTCTGTTCCTCCTTCAGTTTTTCATTTTTGAAAAAAATATGCTTTTTATTTGTATTTTATTTTATTTTATACTCTACAAGAAGGCAGCATTCTGGGCAGTAATTAGTTATTGGCTGCAGCCAACAATATGTTTTCTAAAACACAAACTACACATACCATGTGTTTGGAATACAATTGAAATTTTTGGCCTAGAAAATGCCTGTGATCTTGGGCGCACATACAATTTTAATAGAATTTCTACCTGGTAGTCGTCAGTTCTCTCTATTTTCATTTGGGGACTTTGGTAGTGTTGGGGGTTGAACCCAGAGCTTTGAGCATGCTAAGCAAGGGCTTTGCCAGTGAGCAATTCCTCCTTCCCCCACCCCCAGGTCACTGAATATACCATTTTAAAGTGGATCCAGAGCAGAGGTTAAATTGTCGAGATGGGGAGCAGCAGCCAGGACCGTGCAAAATGTGCACGCGATGGTTGATCTTGGCTAGCAAGGCCATACTCTTTGCTTCTTGCTTTATATTATAAAGTGTTAATGTGTCAAAAATGAAAAATCTGGGGTTTGTGTGGTCCTTTCAACAGGTTGCTTAAATAAAACCAAACCAAACCTTCCTCCCTTCAAAGATCAACTGAAATTGAATATAGCGTGGCTTGCCCTTTGTCGCTTGGGTGTTGGGGTCAGACTGTTGTCTGACCGAAGTCAGGGGTGATGGACAGTTCCGAAGTGGGCATCATCACATCCTAGTCAGGACATCTGCAGGCAGCATTGTTTTAACTCCTCCCCCACGGCCCCTGCTCTCAGTCTTTTCTTCCATTTTTGTGTTCAGCCTGCTCTGTGTGTATTCGGGATGGTGTAATTTATTGCTTTCAGTGAGACGGAGATAGGGATGACAGCTTTATGGGACAGGAGCCACGAGCAGTGTCTGTAATCCTCAGCCGTGGTCACTTCTAATCCTTCTTAAGGAGTGCAGGAGTCGGGACCCCACTGTTCCCTAGATGGGTTTGCTTCTCACTCAATAATAATCCTGTGTTTAATTATGAAGGAATCTAAAACATTCATCTTGTAATGGTAGCAAAACCTAAGTCCCAAATCAACGGGGACTTCATAAAAATTACTCAAACTGAAAACAGCTAACAACGATCAACTCCTAAAGGGAAAAAAAAATCTGTTTAATTTTGCCAATTAAATAGCAAGAGATGAAGGAAGAATCGGCCTGCTGGGAAGTGAGCATGCGATGACAATACAGACTAGACAAAGTAAAGTCGTGATGCAAGACAGAGAGCTTGCATCCCTGCCAGAGAGCGAGGCGGAAAGTAACGCTACACCCACGCTCTTTCTGTGTTATCTTTGGCCCCCGCCCTCCCCGAGCCCAGGGAGTAAGCATATTGTCTCATTTTTTTTTTTAAAAATAGAATCTCCCTATATAGCTCAGGCTTCACTTTAATTCACGATCCCCTTGCCTTAGCTGTGAGTATGGGCATATGTGCCACCACAGCCAACATCATCTTGGTTTCATCAGTGGCCAAACTGGAATTGAGAAAAGTTCTCTGAGCTGCCGGAGATCGCACGGTCTCTATGATCACATGATCATGGTCTCTCTGGGGTCCAAATTCAGGTGTGTGTGACTTTACGGAAGAGAATTTTAGAATATAAAGAATAAGGCAAATCCGTACGGAGGCCGGGACTTGAGCAATCAACTTCAACCAGCTCTGAGGGAGGGAGGGGCTTTGAGAGCAGTCACTGGAGCTGCCTGCCACGGGGGACTCCGTGAGGAAACAGGAGGAGGCTCGGTGTGGAGGTATAGCCCTACCTTTTGTAAACCTGGTCAGAACTTGATTAGGTTAGAATTTGATCGGCTCTGAGATTTCCGAACCCGTGGTTGCCTGAGCTTGCAGATGTCAGCGCCAGGGTTGTGAAGAATGACTGGGTTATAAGCCTGATGTCCAAGGACTTCATACAGCTTCCTGCCACCTGACATTGGAAACGAGAGTGGAGATTTGGGTTTGCTTTGTGGTGACTTATCCTAGGAGATGGGACAAAGGGAAAAGAAGACACTATTTGGATTTACAGAGTGGACATGGGGCGGCGAGCTAGGCTAGTGGGAGCCAAACCCCAGTGACCGGCTGAGAAGCCAAGACTCAGCCCCTTGGAAAGCTTGCTGTCAGCTACAAGGTGCGGTGACATCAGAAGGTGGGATTCACTTGCAGCAGGGTGCAGCAAAGTTGGGGAATGGGGAAGTGTTCTGCATGGAGACGACGTTTCTACACATCACTAGTGGACACAGAGGCTGTTACAAGTACGGGGAGCATCTTCTAGATGGCACCTGCTAGAACTACCAGTTCCCAATCTCTGTAACCCAGAACTACCTCTGCCAGGGTTTGAACCTGAGGACTAGTCAGTAGCCTGGACTACACTAACACTATGTAGCCTCGACTGACCGCAAACTCATGGTGTTCTTTCTGTCTCAGCTTCCTGAATTGGCATTACAGGCACAAGCCATTGTGTGCAGCAGTTTAGCATGCCACCTTTGGGGCAGAATTTAGTCCACCTAATGCACCCCCTTTTGTGTGCCCTGAAAGGGACAAATGTCCTGTGAACCAGGAGACAGCTGGTGAGTTCCTGGGTGTGGCTCCCTGGAGCAGGTGGGGAGGCTGGAGAGATCGCTCAGCGTTAAGAGTGTGACTGCTTTTGCAGGGGACCCAAGTTTGGTTCCCAGCACCTACATCCGGCAGCTTACGTTTGCCTGTAACTCTGTCTCCTGGGGGAGATCACTGGCCTCACACACAGACACACAAGTTTAAATTAAAATAATAATAATAATAATAAGCTGATCCAAAAACTAAGATAGCAAGTTCCTGATTTGTGCATCGTGCATCTTAAAACTTATTTTTATTTATTTCATCCCCAACATAACTGTGGCAACAGGGTCTCAGACCATTCCTCGCTACCCTTGCCTTTTCAAATTTGCCTCTCTCCCATGCAAATGACTTCCTCTGCCGCTCTCTCTCTCTCACATGCCACCCTGTACTCACCCACTTCTAGGTGAGTCCTGTCCCTGCCAGCCTTTTGGAGTATCAGGGAGCTGTTACTGTATCCTGGTCCCAGACTAAAATCCCCTGATGGCTGCCAGCTGAGGCCAGCCCCTGCCAGCTGCATGGCGCAGCGCGGAGCTGTCGGCAAGGCTGTTGCTGTGCTACAACCCAGTGGTGGAGACCCCACAATACTGTTTTTACGACATAAAACAGATGAAGGAAGCTGCCGCTATTTTATGCAAGTACACACAGAAGATGTGAGACTTCAGGATCAGAGACTTCTCAGAGACAAGAGGGTCTTTAATTTTTATTAGTATTTTGCCATTTCTACTTTTGTGGAATAACTATTTACACATTTTTTTAGAAATGAGTCAAGTCAGGCATGTGGCGCACACCTTTAATCCCAGCACTTGAGAAGCAGAGGCAGGTGGATCTCTATGAGTTTAAAGCCAGTCTGGCCTACATAGTGAGTTCCAGGACAGCCAGAGTTATGTAGACAGACCCTGTCTCAGTAAACAAACAAACAAAAAGTCAAAGAAGAAGGAGGAGGAGAAAAGAAGTGAAAGAGAGAGAGAAAGAAAGGAAGAAAGAAGTGAGTTTAGTGGACACTTGAAAGCTCTAACAAACATAAAGTAAAATAATAAATGTGGGATATGTTTAGACTCTGCTTCCCACATCATTCTTTAAATACATATGCATCTAGGACATGTAAAAACTCAAGATACGAAGGCTGGCCTTGGGAATGGCGAACTGTGAACAGAAAGAGAACACGAAGCAACAGGCAGATCACCTTAACCGAGTCCTGGCACTGAGTTCTCTCTCAGTTCTCCAGGAGGACGAGCCCAGGGCGGGGCACCAGCTGCAGTCCATCTCCCATGTTGTCATCGACCTAGCGTGCTATGGTGAGGAAAGGTTATAGGACAGGAAAGGTTCAGTAGTGGACTTTCTTGGTGTGTGTGTGTGTGTGTGTGTGTGTGTGCGCACGCGCGCATGCTGAGATGTGTGTGCAAGTGTGTGTGTGTCCCTGTGGGTGCAGGTGCGTATAAAGGCCAGAAGTCAACCTCCTGTCCCATTTTTCACGTGTCTTCTTCCAGACGGGGTCTTGTGTAGTCTAGGCTGATCTCCAGCTAGCTAGAGAGCTGAGGATGGCCTTGAACTTCTGGTCCCTCTGTCTCCACCTCCTGTGCCACCATGCTTGGTTTATGCAGGGCTGGGGGTCAGACTGAGGCTTCCAGGCAAGCCCTCCACCACCTAAGTCACTGCTCTGCCACGGTCTCTCTCACTGGTCTGGAACTCACCAACTAGGCTGGATGGCCACCAGTCATCAGGGATGCCCGGCTCAGCCTGAGCATCTTATTTTGTTTTGTTTTGTTAATGTGCTTCTGGGGGTGGAACTGGGATCCTTGTGCTTATGTGGCAAACACTTTACCAACTTAGCCATCTCCCCAGCCCTCTGCTGCTGTTTTCCACAGTATTCTGTGGAGCCTGTGGTCCGTAGTCAGTACTAAACAATGCTACCTGAAGTTTTTCATTCTAGAAATCACCCACATAATCCTCCCCATATTAGCCTTTTATATATTTTATTATTTTATTTTTTGAAATTAATATAATTGCATTATTTCCCTCTTCCTTTTTCTCCCTTCAGCCCCTCCTATGTACATGCCCCACGCACTGCTCTCTTTTGTGTTCATGGCCTCTTTATGTGTGCGCGTGCATGCGTGTATGCATGCGTGTGCTTGTGTGTGCGTATGCATGCGTGTATGCATGTGTGCGCTTGCGTGTTCCTAAATACGTAGATAAAAAAAGCTCATGAGGTCTCAACTCTCCACAAAGAGCTACAGGCAGCTGAAGCTTGCAGAGTGGGAGAAACAGTCTTCCCCAGTGACAAGCACACCAACTGCTTATCCAATACCAAATGGTCAGCGTTTTATTTTCCTGAAATGTGATGGCTCTCACGGGCAAACAGCAGTCCGAGGGCAGCTTTGCCAGAAGAATACCTCTGAGAACTGGGCTGCATGCCGAGGGCTACCGATGGGGGGAATGGAAGTTTGGTGGGGACAGCGGGTTCTGAACCTGGAGGCAGCAGTCTCTCAGGGTTCAAAACTGCTGACCTAATTAGGTCCGAGAAGCTTGTGTGCTGAGCACACAGGAGAGATGACCTCCCACCCTCCCCTGGACTCCGGTGCCATCTGCCTCCGTCCTGTGACTTCCTCCAGACTCTGGCCTGAGATATGCTTTTATGGTGTTTTAATGCCGAGCTTAAACATTATTGAGAGACTTGGCCTCCGAGCGTCAGGTTACGGCTCTTCTCGTAAACCAGCTTAGTGGGAACAAAATCTAATTCACCTCTGGACCCCCTCCCCCCAAGTGGGGTCCTTCTGCTTTCTTGTTTCTTGGTTAAAGAAGAGCTAGGGAGAAAGCTTGGTTGTCAGTTTCATTTACTGCCCCAAACAAGCCTGTTCATCTTTTTCATTTCTTAAATATTTCTCTATGTGATTGTACTTCTTTTGGTTGTCTGAAATGCCTTCCTTTTTTCTTAAGGCGGACACAGCAGAAGATTAAGAACTAGGATCTATAGTCTGTCCTTTCATCTCTTAATCCTCCATTTATAACCTTGTGCATTAGGATAATGCCTCCGGGAATGTGCCGTAGGCTTCCTGTGACATGTGGAACTGTGGGGGAGCTGGGACAGGCTCGCTATGGTGTCTGTGAGTCTGGAGGTGCTGTGAGTCCAGGGAGCTAAGTGAGGATTAAAGGTATGAGAGAATGTTCGTGAAATACAGCCACACTAGTCCTAAGGGCTGAAGCAAGACAGTGTCTGGGAACAGTTCCTAAACTACATGGGATTGGGTTTTCGATGTGCAGAGACTAAAAGATAGAACCCCCACCCCTTGGGGCAGTGAGACCATTGTCTATCCAAGGCCACACAGAACACAAAACACTTTAAGATTTTGCTTGGAAAAAATCTGTGTTCAGAGTAATTTTTCTTTTTCTTTGAGTCAAGTTTTTGTTGTATAGCCGAGTTGGCTTCAGTTTTCCTATCTCGACCTCTGTAGTGTTGGGATTACAGATGTGTGGGCTACTGTGTCTTCCTCAAAGCCATTTTTACTGCTCAGTTGTAGTAAATGTATTCATTCAAAAACTTTTACATGATTGTCTTGCTTTTTCTTTCTTCTTTATCAAATATATAGTAGTATTGATATGTGTTTACATGCATAACTAAGTAAATGTGTGTGTGTGTATATATATATATATATATATTCTTACGAGGTTCTCTGAAATAAGGGAGATATAAATATATGTGGAAAGAGAACCACATATGATATGATATGATATGATATGATGTGATATGATATAAGTGGTAAAGAACATATGCTATCTAGTCTTGGTGGTACACACATGTAATCTCAGCACTCAGGAAACTGAAGCAGAAGGATTGCAAGTTTGAAACCAGCCCATATAACAAGACCCTGCCTCAAAACACGAACCAAAGCCCGAGTCAGATAGATGATATATGCGGGCTGCTTCCCTGTATGTCCATAAGCTTCCGTCAGCATTTTCCTTCATATTATGGGAACACCCGAGCTCACTCTAAACAAGGAGATTGAAAACACAACACAGAACAAAAGAAGTCTCAGCCCCATCGAAGCTCCCAGAGGTGGCAGAAACAGCAGCAGCTGTTGACTTCCCTCCGTTTGAATCCCAAGAATTTCCCTCTAAAACTGTAGTTGAGACCAGCTGACTTAGAGACCCCACATCTGCTAGCAAAAACCCAGAGGCCTGTGGTTACAGTCTGAGCCCTGAGCCTCCATGAGTGGGCCTGACATTCGAGAAAACAGACAGGCTCCACTTTCTTCTGAAGTCCATGCCCCTGTGCCCAGCCGGGCCTGACCTTTGAAAATGGCCTGCAGTCCACCCAGCAGAATAAAGATGCCCGAGGCGTGTTAGGAGGTAAAGTCCCACGTGGGAGTGACAGCCATGTCACGTGGTAGAACGCATCCCCTTCTCAGGTCACAGTGGATGCCGGCTGTGTTCAGTCCTGTGCTCCGAAGAGTTTTGGAGCGGGGATAGTGAATGAGGGCCAGCCATAGCCTGGGAATGGGTGAGGTAGCTTTGTTCACCTTTGTACTGAGGCTCTGGTGCTTTATGGAAAAGAGCTACATGTGGTGAGCATGTGAGCCAGCCGGCATCAAGGACTGGAGAAGTAGGTCTAGCTTGGGTGAGGCAGCCCCTTCACACAATAGTCCGAGGAGCAGAAGCAGAAGCGGCTTTGGAGAACAATAGCTTGGCTCAGACCCATGCTCAGCTCCCCACACCCCCCCCCACGCATTAAACATCCTCTCTTTGTTCTTTCTCAAATCATTTGAAAAGGAAATTAAAAGGAAGAATAATGAAATCTGGGGCTCCACTTTTATTTATTGCTTGGAAGATGGGCTCCTCCATTTTTCTCTGTTTGTCAGAAATATGTCCTAATTGTTACAATAACAACAAAAGTACAATTGAATAAGGACTGGGGCAAAGGTCGGAGTTAGAATGAGTGTTTAGTATTTGAGTCTCTGACTTCACCCCCCCCCCCCAACTCCTTCCCTAGAAAGAAACCAGCCAAATAGAACAGATCCTTTGCAGAGAGTTCGTCCTGTATGGGATCCTAACACCCTCGTGGTTTGGTTATTTCCTCCTCTTTTTCTCCCCTCTCGATTTCCCACTCCAATACTAAGAGAATTCCACCTACCCTACCCTACCCTACCCTACCCTACCCTACCCTCGTCTCCTCCCTCCTCCCTTCCTACCTTTGTTTTTGCATTTATCATTCTTGGATGGGACTAGCTGCTTCCTTTAATCCTAGCACTGTTCTACAGAGAGAGCCCCAGTTCAGTTAGGGCTACATAAAGAGAATCTATTGCCAAAGAAGGGGAAGAGGTAGAAGAAGAAAAGGAGGAGAAGCAGGAGGAGGAGGAAGAGGAGGAAGAGAAGGAGGAGGAAAAGGAGGAAGAGAAGAAGGAGGAGGAAGAGGAGGAGGAGAAGGAGAAAAAGAAGAAGAAGAAGAAGAAGAAGAAGAAGAAGAAGAAGGAATTAATTACCTTTGCATGAATATCAATAACTTCCATCTTTGTGGGGGGCAGGGCATGAACATAGATTTTTTTTCCACACATATGTATACTTGCTTTGCTCCTTATACCTATCTCAAAGCACAGACAGTTGTATCTTATTTGTTTATTATAATTATGTGCTCTTGTGTGTATCTGGGTGCAGGTATATGTACATGAGTGCAAGTGCCAGAGGAGACCAGAAGAGGGCGTCAGATCCTTCTCCCTCTGTACCTGGAGTTACAGGCAGCTGTGAGCTACCTAATGTGAGTGCTGGGAACTGAATGTAGGCTCTTAAGAGCAGCAAGGGTGCTGGTGGTTTGAAAGAAAATGGGTCCTCAAAGGAATGACACTATTAAGAGGTGTGGTTTTGTTGGAGAAAGTGTGTCACTGTGGAGGTGGACTTTGAGGTCTCATATATGCTAAGCCATACCCAGTGTCTCAGACCGCTTCCTATTGCCTGTGAATCAAGATCTAAGAATTCTCAGCACCTTCTCTAGCAACAAGTCTGCCTACATGTTGTCATACTCCCAGCGGCCATGCTCCCCAGCATGATGATAATGAAACTAAAGCTCTGAAACTGTAAGCTGCCACCTCAGATAAATGTTTTCCTTTATAAGAGTTGTCATGGTCATGATGTCTCTTCACAGCAATAGAAACCCTAACTTAGATAGGCAGTATCGGGGACTGGAGTATTGCTGTGGTAGTGCTGACCATACCTTTGTCGGAAAGAATATGGACCTTGGGATTGTGGATTAGGAAAGCAGTTGAACACTTTAAGTGCTATTTAATGGGCCATCCTAGTAGAAGCATGGAAGACAGTGGGGCTGAGTGTGATTCTAACTGTGGGCACCTGGATCAGGAGGTTTCAGAGGAGAAGAATGGCCTACAGGTCAGTCTTGTGATATTTTGGTAAAGAATGTGGCTGCTTTTTGCCCTTGTCCAAAGAATCTGCCTGGGGCTAAAGTGAAGAGTTTTGGATTAATCCCTTAGGCAGAGGAGCTATCAAAACAGCCTAGTATAGATTTTGTAGTGTGGTTATTAGTGGTAACTCTAATGAAGATTTATAATGAAAAGGAGCAAGCTGAGCAGGGTAAATTACAAAATGTAGAATTTGAGGAGAAAAAGAGCACCACGAAGTAGAATAGAGCTAAGTTCTGTGTTCAAGGAGATAAATGGATTAAGAAATGAGATAAAGGGAGTGGTGACCTCAGGACAAGATCCTATCCAACTAAGTTTTCAACTTGTGAAAGGAAATTAAAGAAAAGCTTAGGGCCAGGTATGATGGTCCCTGCCTTTAATCCCAGTATTCCAGAGGCAGAGGCTGAAAGATCTCTGATTTTGAAGCCAGCCTGATCTACAGAGAAAGTTTCAGGACAGCCAAGTTTAGGCAGTGAAAGAAACCAAGGAAAACAGAAAGCTGGTGAAGATGTAATTGAACAAGGGGCCGTATTCCAGCCCCAGTAAGCAGCAGGACTTGGCAGCTTCGGCCACAAGGTTCTGGCTTTAGAGTTAAGGATGGAAGAAAGGGGTTATGAAATTTGCCTTTGTGACTAAGGAAAGTGACTGAGGCCAGGTTGTTGGGGGCTGTGGACCACCAGATCTGAATTTCTTGTGAACAACTTGTTTACCTATGCTTGCAGCTGCTCTGAGCACAAGATCATGATGGCAAGGGAGTGAGTTCTGCTGAGGCCTGAAGCTGAAAGATCCCTAGAGCTGGGGCATGGCTATCAGTTAAGGATCCCTATATAAGCTTCACCTGAGCACAATAAAGGGTGAATGTCCCCGTGTCTCTGTCTGTGTGCATGTGTTTTTAAGTCTCCAGCTTGGTTCCCAGCTCACATACCATTCCATAGTGCAGGAGCTACAGGTGGAGGCCCTAGTGGGATCAGGAACCAGGGAACCCTGAGAGATCACCCTCGGGAATGGTGAGGGTGGATTGAAGATGGGTATGTGTCTATATGTGTATTTTAAAAAAAACGGAAGAAAAAGAGTAAGCTTTTAAAGAGAGAGAGTGTAGACAGTCAGATCAAAAGGAGAAAAAATGGAATGTGTTCAGATGTATGTTATTGTGTTGTCTTTTGGTTGGTTAACTAGAGAAAAACATTTGATTCTGGGAACTGCTAAGAAAGGTATCTTGACTTTAAAATACAGGTCTAAGGATTTGTTGTTTTAGAAAAGAGGTTCTGCTTTTGTTTCCACAGAGGATGAGAACCTGTGGATTCATTCCAGGCTAACATGGTTTGATACACTAAGACCCCCTGAAGGTTGCCATGAACACCCCCCCGCCAATTACATTGCCCAATAAACAGCAGGAAGTAGTTTACAGAGAAACAATGCCCAAATTCCCTAAATGATTATTTACTGGAGGAGGTGGGGCTCCGGAGCCATTGTGGGCTCAAGGAGCAGAGGGTGAGTGGGGACAAGCAGTGTGCAGGCAGTGAGCTCCGGCCCTTTCTGTCCCAAGTGCAAGCCTGCTTCCCAGCAGTGGCAAATGGAGAGGCAGCTGAGCTTTGCAAGGGCAGCAGCCGACTGCTGTGAGGGCTCACAGAGAGACCCAGAAGGCGGCAGTGGGGAGAGAAACCTGCACAGTTACTGCCCGGGAGAAGGTCCCAAGTACACCTGCCATCCAGGCTCCCAGCTGCAGTGGAAGCATGCTGCTCTGGTTGGTTGTGGTGGCACATGCCAGTAGAATTGGCTGAAGGAAGCAGAGGTGGGAGGATAAGTTAAGGAGACTATCTGGCAGTTTGTGTTTTATTTCTGCTGAATTTTCTTTATAGATGTGGCTAGCATTGTTGATTCCCTAGCCAGACAGGTTGCCACTGCCTTAGAGATCCAGAATTCCCTATATAACTTTTGCTAGGGCATTTTTCAATTTGACCTCTTTTTTAAGGAGCATTTGGAGCATGTGGTTGGCTGCTCCCTTTCCTTTCATCAGATTTGTGCCACACCCATGCCAGTCTAGTCACTCTCATACAGCCTAGGCTTGCTGATCAGCTAGGAACTCCTGTAGCTGGAGGGTTTCTATTGTTCTGCCTCTACAACAGGCATTAGCAGCAGCAGCAGCAGCAGCAGCAGCAATGTAAATTGCTATTTGCCCAAGAAAGCGGGCTTTCTCTGAAAGCAGCATGGTTTAGCAGGCTACAGAAAGACCAGTGAGCCAGAGACAGGTAAGACAGGAGCTGGTCACAGTCAACCTAAGACAGAGGCCTTGTGCGCTGAAGAAAGTGTTCTTTATGACAGGTAAGATGTGAATATGCGCTTCTGCAACCCAAGGCAGGCCTGGTCTAATGATATAGAAAAGGAGGAGCTGTTGGGGGCTGCAGACCCCTGGTTCCTTGACTCTCTTTGCCTGCCTCAGACCCTCTGTCTGCTGGAGTGAACGGAGTAAACAACTTGTTTTACTGTGCCTGTCCCCTGATGGCAGGGGAGTGGGTTCTGGTGAGGTCTGCAGCTGAAAGATCTGAGTACTGGAGTGTGGCTATCAGTTAAGGATCCCTATATAAGCTGCCCCTGAGCCCAATAAAGGTGTCATTCTTGTATCAAGGATGACCCATGTTCCCGTGTCTCTGTCTGTCTGTGTGCGTGTGTTTTTAAGTCTCCAGCTTAGTTCCTGGTTTGTGTGCCATCCCGTAGTGCAGGTGCTACACCAGGCTTATGTCAGGGGTGGCCCTGAATGTAGGTCTAGGGAACCCATTGCGTAAAACTGTGAAGGTGAAGCCTGGATTGTATTGAAGACCCCACAGTGTTGGAGATGCCAGAGCCATGGGATACCTGCTAATAGGTTGTGGAACAAGTCCAAAGAAAGAAATGTGCTAATGTCAACCAAGCTGAAAGGAGCTGGAGATCTGAAGAGCACGTTGATATCAGACATGGAGATGCAAAGTTTGGAGTTTGCCCAGCTGGTTTTTGGTCTTGTTTTGGCCCAGTGTTTCCTCACTATGCTCCCTTCCCTACATCTTGGAGCAGTAATGTATAACCTGCCATTATATGTTGGAAGTATGTATTCTGGTTTTTGATTTTGATTTTATAAGGGATTACAGTTAAGAAATTGCACAAATATCAGAAGAGATTTTGAACTTTTAAACATTGTTGAGACTGTGATAGACTATGGGGACTTTTGGAGTTAGACTAGATGTATTTTTGCATTATGATATGGCCACAAGTCTTTGGGATCCAGTGAGTGGAATGTGGTGGTTTGAAAGAAAGCAGCCCCAAAGGGAGTGGCACTGTTAGGAGGTGTGGCTTTGTTGGAGTAGGTGTGACCTTGTTGGAGAAAGTGTGTCCCTGTGGAGGCAGACTTTGAGGTCTCATATATGCTCAAGCCGCACCCAGTGTCTCAGACCACTTCCTGTTGTCTGTGAATCAAAATCTAAGAATTCTGAGCACCTTCTCCAGCACTATGTCTGCCTACGGTGTGGGAGAATTGTTTGTATTCTGTCAATCATGTATTTTAATAAAACGCTGATTAGCCAGGCAGAAAGTATAGGTGGGTCAACCAGACAGGAAGTGGAGGCAGGGCAATGAGAATAGGAGAAGGCTAGGGAGGAGGAAACTTCCTCAGCCATTCCTGTGCAGACCACCAAAGAGACAGCATGTAACCTGCCCAGCTGAAAAAGGTACTGAACCGTGTGGCTAAGATAGATAAGGATAATGGGGTAACATAAGTTATAAGAACCAATAAGTAGCCTGACCTAATGAGCCAATCAGTTTTATAACTTATAGAGATCTCTATGTGATTGATTTTCTCTTGGATTTGCCGGTTGTGGGGTACTGGGCGGGACGGAAACCCCAACAAGCCGGCCCCCTCATGTTACACTACATGCTGCCATACTCCCAGCTGCCATGCTCCCCACCATGATGATAATGGACTAAACCTCTGAAACTATAAACTGCCACCTCAATTCAATGTTTTTCTTAAGAGCTGCCATGGTCATGTCTCTTCACAGCATTACAAACCCTAAGACAGACTCTTAACTGTTGACCCATATCTCTAGTTGTGTATTTAGTTGACAGTTCAGAAGGGCCAGTGCAAACAGAAAGCAACCATTGATAGATTTAGAAAAGATGATTTAGAGTAGGTAGAGAAAGGTTATTTATGAGTAGACAAGATTGTCAGTTTATAGCCATAGGACAAAATGTACCTCTTTCTTAATTATCTGGGCTATAGAGTGAGGCTGTGGGGCGGAGGTTCTCATGGGTTCCCACAGTAGCTGTTGGTGAAGCTTAACTGACAAGCCACTGTCCAGATGCCAATATATTGCCACATTTCCAGTCGTGTGTGTGTGTGTGTGTGTGTGTGTGTGTGAGAGAGAGAGAGAGAGAGAGAGACAGAGAGAGAGACAGAGAGAGAGAGAGAGAGAGAGAGAGAGAGAGAGAGAGAGAGAGAGAGCAGTATGTCCTCATGTGGGAGGAATGTGAAAAAATGGGGGCATTTGACTGGGGGAGGAGCTAATGTCTCAGGACCAGCCAGGACCACCCCTGTGACCGTGTATGTTTTGCTCTGATGGCTCCCAGGGGCACCATTCACACAAATTCCGGAAGGAACGACACCCCCTGTAGTTATGTAATGTCTCAGCTCTGGCAGGCATCTTTTATTTGTCAATTTGGAAATGTTTCCAGAACTTTCCTTTGTGAGGGACAAAGGTCTACTGTGTATCTTATATACTTCTCTATTAACTTTTTAGCTCACTCTGAGTAACTACTTTGTAAATATCTAGTTACTGAACAAGGGTAAGAAAAGCAGCTCAGAGATGCCTTGCTGACATAGCTCGCACACCATAAATGCCATCAGAGCACACAAACTAGTCTTTTCGTATGTCCAGGGAGATATTGTAATCATTATTACTGTAATCAACACAAAGTTTTGGCTTTTCCTCCCTCTCCCCTAAGCCCATATCTACTAGCAGTCATCCGCTGCTTTCCCTTGCCCCAGTTCCTGGCAACCATGAGTCTGGTTTCTGTTCCCTATCTATCTGTCCTCTCTGGACATTTCATATGAATGGAACCACACAGTGCGTGGTCTTGGTGATCAAGTTCTACTGAACATGGTGTTCACAGTGAAGGAGGATATGATCACACTTCATTTATTTATTGCCAGATTATATTCCATTGTGTGACTGTGCTATCATTTGTCTGCACATTCGCTAGGAGTCATGTGAGCTGCTCACATTTTCTTCCTGCTATGAATAATGCTTACTAGGAACATCCGTAATGTATTGTGTGGATATTGTGGAGAGAGAGAGAGAGAGAGAGAGAGAGAGAGAGAGAGAGAGGTGTGTTGGCACACTGGGTTTAAAGCTGTCTGGTTAATGGTATAGGTGCCCTTGGCTAGAACTTTGGGATCCTGCAGCAGCCTCCCCCCACCGTGTCTACCCATGTTGTCAGCAAGTAGGCAAAGCACAGAGAATTGAATTGTACTAACTGTTTGGTGCCTTTGGACAGGGTCGTACTTACATTGAATTCGCCCTGATTTATTGTTTTGCTACTGCACTAAGGACAGAGACAGTATTCACTACGAATAGGAACTATAGACTGGAAACAGAGCTTCCCTGTTTTCATTAGTCAACTCAAAGCATGGATGGAGCCAATTGCAGATTATTCTAGGGCCCATGCTCTCTCCGTGCCTCACCATTCCTCTTCCTCTGGCCTTTGCTTTCCATCAGTACCACTTATTGAGCTAGGAGAGCACAGTTGATTCAGGCCAAGGATTTTTAAAGTCTCCGGGTGAAAAGAACATGGCACACGTGTGTCATCTTGGTTTCTGTGCCCCTTAGAAATCGTGTTGCTTCTCTTGATTCTCTCAAGAAGCCACAGCCCACTTCTTTTTTGTTTCCAGTCAGCATCTAGTAGTGTGCTGCGAGGGCTATTTTTTTTTAAGGGTGATAAAAAGGAATTGTTAATCATTTGAGGCAAATTACTTAAACCTTTTTTTAAAAAAAAAAGCAAGCCACTAAGTAGAAATAAGGACTGCCAGATGTTTTTAATAGGAACTATGCTTGCCATACTAACTTTAAACACAGGTACTGAGGTTATGAATTTGTGGTGTGAATTTCATCTTAGAGTTGGCATCGTAGGACACTTTCGGAGGTCTGATTTTGAAGGGTCCGTTTAAACTACGAAGGTGTTTACACTATTCCTAATGACAGGTGCATTTAGCGTACATGTACACGATACTGTAGGGATGTTGTTTGACTCCTAAAGGGAACATTGTCTCCTTACAGAGGAATAATCTATGGGCTCCCCTGTAGGCTAAGCTGTTGCCAGATCTTGAGAACTTGAAGAATTAGCCCCGCTGAGTCCAGCGTGCCCCCATTTCATTCTTCATGGACTCTTTTCTACACAATAAAATTGCTTGATTCATAGGCCGGCCCAAGGTTGTGAATAGAGAGCTTTGGGGGAATGTTTAGGAAGTGTTCCAGCAAGCCATCAAGACTATTGATAGGTGGCCAAGCCCTGGAAAAGAGTATTGGTAATAACAAGAGCTCAGTCTGGCCTAGCTCTCCATCTATGTCAGACATTGCACCAGCCCCATGTGGGTCTCCACTCGAGATTCTCACAGCAACCCCAGGAACACAGGAAGTGTTTGGGTCAGGTCATTGAAGTGTAGACGGTCTACGGAACTTGCTAGAGGTCCTACGGCCTTGATGCGAACCCAGCTGGTTTAGTGGCCGTGTAGTTCAGAATCCTGGAAGTGCTTTGGGGCCTGTCGAGGGTGCCCAGTCACAGCCCTGGGGAGGCAGAGATGTAGTTCCCAGTCAGCACCCCGCCAGCATGAGTCAGTGATGCGGGCTTTGTTTTTGCCTTTTGCTGCCTGGACAAATGGAGAGGTCGAAAGTGCCTTGGGTGCAGGGAATTCTCCCATGGCGTGGCCAGAAGAAGCTAGTAGAAAAATCAAATGAAGGGCAACTAAGTCTTAAATGTGAAAACGCTGTCATAAGGCCATCACCAAATGAGAAGAGGTAACTTGTATTTCTGTTTAATCCCTGCCATGCGTTTGGATTTCTGGTGCTTCAAACTTAAAGAAATAATGTAATTGTGGTGTTAATAAAGCCAAGACCCGGGTCTTTTCCTCTCTGCCAGGAGCTGGGGATAAGGGAAAGCAGCGGATGACTACTAATGGGTATGGGTTTAGGGGAGTGTGAGGAAAAGCCACTTTTCGCTTGATTACAGTAATATTGCACTACTCCATGTACATACAAAAATACTGGTCTGTGCACTTTGAACAACTGACACTTACGATGTATGAGCTATGTCAACAAAATATTCTTTAAGTTACTTTTCCCTCCCTGGCTCATCAACTAGATATTTACCAGGTAGGTACTCGGAATGAGCTAGAAAGTTAGTAGAGAAGTAAGTAGATGCGCAGGAGACCTTTGTCCCTCACAGAGGGAAGTTGCACAGACCTCAGTGAACTCCAACTCAGGTCCTCACGCTTGAGCTTGCGTGATGAACACGTTATTGACTGAGCCATCTCCCCAAATTATCATTTCTAAACCAGCTTTCACGCCTGAGCTCCTATTCCTGCCATGGCCCTGCCACTCACCACAGGCCCTGTTACTATTCTGGGGGTCTCAAATTTCCCGTGAGTCTCCCCTTACTCCCATATCCAAGCAGTACCCATGCCACCAAGGTCCTCCTACCGAGGAGTTTTACAAACTCTTTCCTCCTGGGGTTCTGACCTAGCGTGTAAATCAGCTCCTCACTGCACAGCCAAGCTAAGCAGCTAAAAAAAAAAAAAAAACCTGCCCAGCCACTGTGCCTCCCTCCCAGATTCTGCTTTTTCTTGTTTCCTATTTGGAAAACTTTCAAAGGTAACCTCATTCGTCCCAGAAGACATTCCAACACCTCGTTTGGATCTTTAAGGTCAGCACAAGGGGACACAGTGAAGATGAAAGCGGGCTTTAAAGTTCAAAGGTTTGTGATAGCTGCTTAATCTGATCCTAAAATAAAAGTGACAGAGCGGAGTGTGAGTGTTTGAGAGTCATAAAGGATAATCTGGGGGCTGGGAGATGGTTCAGTCACTAAAGTACTCATCACGCAAGCTCGAGAAACTGCGTTGGGACACCCATGACCCGGGTAAATCGTTAGTCATGGTTGCGTGTATCTGAATCCCAGCTCTGGGAAGGCAGCGGCTGGAGAGTCACTGGAGCTGAGTGGCCAGCCAGTCTAGAAAACTTGGTGAGCTCTAGTTCAGTGAGAGATCTTGTCCCTAAACAAAAGGAGGACAGTAAAAGAGGAAGGCATGGTGTTCTCAGCTCTGGCGGGTCTGGGGCTTGTGCAGGGCCACAGCAGTGTGCTAACAGGCAGTGTGCCCAGCTAACGGGAAGGGTAACCGCTGTCACCTTGCTGCCCCAGCCTCTGTCCACAAAGTAGAAGCCAGAACTCTAGACACCCAAGTGGATGCTATCTATGAATTTCTGGGAAGGATTTTTCTTTCTGGTAAAAATCTAGTAAGAAAGCCTCTTCTTCCTCAACTTTGGTTTTTAAATGCAAGGATGAGATCTGGGGAGCCCAACAATTGCCACAGCCACTCACAGTCCTATAGGCTGGACCAAAGAAACAGAGGGGAAACTGACTCAGAAGCCAGTCACAGGTGAACCCCTGAAACAACAAGGGGACCATTGCCTCTTCTCTCATGTGCCAGGAAAACAAACAAATAAAAAATTCACCCATATTGCTCAAACACTTTTGTGTGTTTTTCTGTTCTTAAGACAGGGTCTCACTTTGTAGCTCTGTAACTCACTATGAAGACCAGGCTGGCCTTGTACTCACAGCCATCCACCTGCCTCTGACTCCCAAGTGCCTGAGGGTAGAGGTGGTAAGTACCACGGCCAGCTTCTAAGCTCTTTTTGTTTTTGTGTTTTGAGACAGAGTTTGTTTATATAGCTGGGCTGGCCTCGAATTCACTATGTAGACTGGGCTGGTCTGGAACTCACCATCGTCCACCTATCTCTGCCTCCCAAGTGCTGAGATTAAAGGTGTGCACCACCACATTCAGCCTCTACTCAGCCCCTAACACTCTTTAAAATGGTCACTCCAGCCGGGTGGTGGTGGTGCACGCCTTTAATCCCAGCACTCAGGAGGCAGAGGCATGTGAATCTCTGTGAGTTCGAGGTCAGCCTAGTCTACAAGAGCTAGTTCCAGGACGGGTTCCAAAGCTACAGAGAAACCTTGTCTCGAAACCGCCCCCACCCCATTCCATTCTTTGTGGCCAGGGCATCAAAGTTAACAGATTTAATGCAGATCCCAGGTCACCTTGATCTAAGCCTTACTTTATTTTCTCTTTTCAACATTAAATTTGGAAAAATACTGTTTATAGAGATCATGACAATTATCTACTGAAGGTTCCATAATACCAGGATTTATTTAAAAAAAACGGAAATGGAGAGAGTATATCAGAGAACATTTTTAATAAATGTGGACTTTTTAACAAAAGTCTCTAAAAAGCATACACTTGGCCTGGGGCCGAGACCCTGTTTGCTGCTATATGGGAGAGCCTGGTTGGGGTCCAGTATCGCAATGTGATCTCAACAGACGAGAAGGCTCCTTAGTGGAGGACTCATTCTCATAACCCTTAGATACAGAGCAGGCTCAGGAAGCATGCTCCTGTCTCGGAGCCGTGCCTTTTGCTTCTTTGCATTTGCTTCCTCCCACCTTCCCGCAGTTGCTGGTGTCTGCTGGCAGGAAGGCCTGCTTGCCGTGATGGATGTGTGCTGACGACGAAACAGCCCGCATTGTGCAGCCTTTGAATTGCAGCAACTGTGCTGCTCTGGAGGGCTGAATGACTGGTGATTGAAAAGGAATTGATTGCAGGGCTTCAAAATGAGATCCAGAAGGTCCATTGCAAATTAGTTTGCACAAAATCCAGCTTGCAGTAACTTTGCTTTGTGACATGTTTGTTCATTTGTTTTGGGTTTTGGTTTTTCTTTTTTTTTTTTCAGACAGGTTTTCATATGTAGCCCAGGCTGTCCTAGAATGCAGTAGGTAACCCAGACTACCACTGAACTCATGACAATCCCTCTGCCTCAGCCTCCTGAGTGCTGAGATTACAGGCATGAGTGTCACAATTTCCTCTCCAATCAATTCTTTTTCAGTTTTCAAAGTTGTGTTAGAATGTAGCTTTACCAAACGCTTCACATTCCATAGGAAGTTTGTGAGGAAATTCTTGTGAAAGAGAAAGAAGGGAAACAAGCCCGAGGCTGGGGAGAGAGCGCAGCAGTGACTACTGGCTGCTCCCCCAGAGGCCTGAAGTTTTGTTCCTGCCCTTTGGGGTGCTCCCGGTGACCTGGAACTCTAGCTTCAGGAGATCTGATGTCCTCTTCAGGCCTCTGTAGGCACCTGCCCACACATGGCATACACACATGTATTGGCAAACACACGTGTACACAGATATATATACACACATACACAAAGGAAGGAAGGAAGGAAGGAAGGAAGGAAGGAAGGAAGGAACCAAAAAAAGGAAGGAAGGAAGGAACGAAGGAACGAAGAAAGGAAGGAAGGAAGGAAGGAACCAAAGGAAAGAAGGAAGAAATGCATCTGTACACAGACCAGGGAGGTACACCCTCTCAACACAGTGGTTCTTTGATGGTGGAATGATGGGTAGAATAGAATACAGGGCGCTTGGTTCAGTTTGAATTCCAGATTCCAAATATAATTTTTTAAAGTTTTGTATTAGTGCATATTAATTATGCATGACGATGGGCTAATTGTGATGTTTTCATACGTGTATAATGTAATTTTGTCATGTTTACCTCCATTACCCTCTCTCGTTTTCTCTCACTCCTACTGATTCCCTTCCTCATCCCAACTAGTCCCTCTTCTACAGACATTCATCTCTCCTTCTCCCTCGCTCTCTCCCTTCCTCCCCTTCCTCCCTTCCCTTTTTTTTCTTGCTTCTTTTTTTTTTTAACCTGGCGATTTTCCTTTAGGATTACTTAGAGGAGCATGGGTGAGGGGTTATTTACAGGATCATGGGTGAGGGATTATTTACGGGAAGTGCCTCTGACTTCGGAAGCTTCCATGGCTTACCCACAATTCTTTAGAAGGCAGTTTGACAGGCGCATCGTGTCCATTGAATAAAACAGCACCAGAGCTTCTCCCACTAAAGGCTGTGACACTCCCAACCACTAGTGTTTGACCAGGTTTACAATACCAGGGATGAAGTGTTCCCTGTGGAATGGGTCTCAGTTTACCCCTATACCAGCCATGCCACTAATGCACCTGTGAGCTCATCTTACCTCTCATGTCAGTGGTGTCCCCCACAGGGTCCATAGCTCAGCCAGGCTGTCGATGACAATTCTTCCCCAACAGCCTGCATTCTACCTTTTGGTGCCGTGAAGGCTGGGCAGTAGGGAGGAGGCTTCAAATCTCCATTCTAGCATGATTTTTCTATTTCCTGTGAGCAGACTGTGTGGTGCTTTCAGCAATATGGTCTTAACCGTCGAGTTCTGGTGAACAAGTAAGAGCAGTGACAATTGCCTATATTTGGGGGGCCTCCCTATTTTATTTTTAGTGGTATGTCCTAGCAATTGCATAGGGCATACTTATACTAAAGAAATCGGTTACTTATCTGAACTTCAAATTTAACTGGGCATCATGTGTTTGCATATGCTAAGTTGCCAACCTAAACTCTGGGAGGAGTCATAGATAGTAACAGCCCCATCATAAGCTGCTCAATGTGGGGTGAAGGAGGAGCATGGAAGACTCCAGGTCTGATAACTGATGTCCCTAGAGGGGTTTGAGGAATGTCCTCAGAGACATAAATGGGAAGAGAACTCTTCTTCTCTTTTCTGCATATCTCATTGACTTTCTTTTTTCAGTCTTGGCTGGCTTTAACATAATGTAAAAATGTTAATTCTTTATGATTCAGTTCTGGCCTCCTTTCTTCTGGTCCTTGTGCTGGAGTTTGCAGCAAACGAGTTGGCCCTTCTTTATTGTTCTCATCCTCCATGTTGACTGTCCCTTCTCCGAACTGACTTCTGTTCCTGTGTGCCCTACATTGATTCCCCTCTCTGGAGGCCGTTTCTTAACAGGAAATGATTGCCAGGGTCTCACATTCCTTCCCAGCTGTCCGGGCCTTCTCATTTTGGATGTGGGCTCACCACCAGTGGTCTGCACAGCCCCCATCCTCGGGGCACATCTCTAGGGAAGTAGTAAGCAAGACTCCCCACTGCTAACCCAGGAGGGACTAGCCCTGAGTCTCACTCCAGTGTGCATCTCGCCTGCGGTGCTCCAGGGGTGGGGTCAGTGCTGTGTGCTGCTAAGTTTGTTCCTGTCTGTCAGACAAGATCACATAGCACCTCTGGTTGGGCAGCTGTGCTTCCCTGTGAACTAGAGAAAGCTGCTGAACTTAAGACATGGAGCTCCATCTCCCTCAGATGGCAAACATCTAAGGGCACCAGTAAAGTAGCAAGAGAAAGAACGTGATGATAGTGGCACCCAAGTGGCTTTGGATGTCACTCAGGTAGGTGCCTGATGCCTAAGAACTGCTCCCCCAAGCCTGGGTATTTGATTACTCAGTGCAAGAAGAACAGCAGGACGATCTCTTTGTGGTGTCTCTGTGTCACACGTTGAGTGGTTCTTGGGTTGGGGCCATTGGTGCCCAGTGTGGGAGATAAGGACTTGGGCAAGTAGAGGCCATTTGAAGGTCATTGCTCAAGGTCATTGCTAAGGGAGCTGCTGGTTTGTCAGCTGTTCAAAGGGTGAAATAAGATCTCATCTGTTTAAGAGGGGGAAAGGGGCTAGGGATGTAGCTCAGTGGTAGAGTACTCGCCTAACATACGTGAGGTGCTAGGCTCAGTCCCCAGGACCACTCTGCGCGACTGGAAATTCCTTCTGGAAACACCGATGCGCATGATATTCACTCAGACAGCTTTGTTCTGTGGGCTGGTCTCTGGGAACGCTAAAAAGAAAGGATGGGTGCTGTCCGGAAGCTCACACTGAAGTTAGCAGGGCGCTGAAGTAATGGGTGCAGAGGTGAGAGTTCACAGCGGGGGACAGGGAGCGGGTGGTGCAGGGAAAGTTATGGGCTGGGATGTCCTGAGAGCTGCTGGGGACGATGTGTGTGCCTAGGTTCCCAGCTGCTGTGTTGGCTGTGCTCCCGTGGGAAACTGTCCTCTTAGCCAGGCTTGGCGGCACAGGATTGGATCCCAGCTATTGGGGAGGATCAAAAGTTCAAGGGCTGCTGGGGCTGTAGAGTGAACTCAAGGCCAACCTGGGCAACTGATTGACACCCTGTCTCAAAATAAAAGGTAGAAAGGGGTAAGGGATACAGTTTAGATAGTGGGTACTTGCCTAGCGCATTCTGGGCGCTACTTAGCCTCATGAGCCATTCACACATACACAACTCCCCTCCGCATGCGCGCGCGCACACACACACACGCACACACGCACACTCTACGGTCTGAAGGAGCCTTCCTCCAGGGATGACCTTCTTCAACACTTTAATTGCTAAAATATGGCCTCTTGCCTCAAAGTGGATAAATCTTACATGCTATTTATGCCTCGGAGACCCTGTGGGAGCAGGTTGAGAACAAGTTCAGGTGCCCTCACAGTTCAACTTCCAGGTCATCTGCATTCTCTCCTTGTTTCCATCCAGGTTTCCCCAAGCATACCTCTCTCCCCACGAGTCCCTGTCACTGGTTCTACTTCTGAGAACCTCCATCTGGCCTTACAGGAGCAGGAAGTGTATGGAGTTCCCATGTTTGTTTCTCCTGATGTAAGGAGAGCGAGCAGGCAAGGTGGTTGAGGCTACTGTTGGACATCTGACGGGGGCGGAGACTGGGAATGGCACCTGATTGTCAACCTAGTTAAGAGACCATGATATCTGTGTGGGGAGCCAGCCAGGATGGAGGCATCATTTTCTTCAGCATGCCACAGCCTAGAGTATAGAACCCGGCAAAGGGGCTAGAGCCGTGGCTCGGCTGTGAGAGCCCTAGTTGCTCTTACAGAGGACCTGAGTTGGATTTCTAGCACTACCCTGGTGGCTCATAACCAATTGCAGCTCCCGTCTCGGTAGATCTGGTGCCCTCTTCTGGCTGTCTCATGCATGTGGCACATAGACATACATGTAGGCAAAACACTCACGGACAAAACAATAAAGTCAAAAGCAAAAGCCTGGGAGAAGGTGACGCAGGGCTGTCCTTCCGGCAGACGGACACCACAGGAAGTCAAGGATGGGCAAGAGGATAAATGACGTGACCTTATGGAGGAGTGGCTAGTCTAGGGGTAAACAGTGGGGTGAGCAGGCCAAAGACACTGAGAAGGGTCTGACAAGATTGGGGGCTGCGAGAGGGTGTTTGGACTTTAGAATAGAAAGGTGTAAGATGTGAGGGTGAGGGCTGGAATGTCACTCAGATGGTAGAGTTCCTGCCTTGCATGCCTGAGGCCCTGGATTGATCCCTAACACCAAATACAGCCGATACTGTGGTGCAAGCCTGTGATCCCAGCACTCGGGTGGTGGGGGGCGGGCAGGCGGATCAACAGTCCAAGCTCATCTTTGCCTGTATAGTGAGTTCAAGGCCAGCCTGGGCTATGTGATAGTCTATCTCAGACAACCTAACAAGAGTAAGAACAAGTTTGCTTAACGTTGGTCTAGAATGTGCCATGGGCATGGGTGAGGGGCAGCTGGTGGGCGGGGAGCTCAAAGTGCCACAGCGTTAGGGAGTTGGGTGAGCCACCTCTTACCTGCCCCCAGCGTGGGAACTGTGGTCACTTCCTTTGGGTAAACCTTTACGCAGAAGATGAGCTTCTGATGACCATGAGCAATGGCAGATTACTGAGGATATTTCCTACTGAGTGTGCAGGACCCTCAACACTTGTAGTTGCCATTTTCCTGTTCTCATGGTGCCACATGGTCTCTTGGATGAGCTGACATATATTCTTTAACATATCCCGTTCAGAAGAGCTGCAGCCTGTTGGCTCTCACTTTTCCTGCTATCCTTATTTCCTGACAGCTGGCTGACAGGGCCCTGGGGAACCAAAGGACATTACAGAGAGGCAGCTTGGTGTAGTGCAGAGGCCTCATGCTCTGCCCTCTCTGGAGTCTCCCCCAGTCCCTTCCTCCTTCAAATCATCCTTGCTCGGTTCCTGGGCTGAGATGCAGTGTTTGTGTTTGGTTTGGCCCCGAGCATCTCAGGCTTCTCCGCTTGCATAGCTGCACAGGTCACACAGCCCGGTTCACCTGTGGCCTTAACACAGTTGTTGTGACGCAAACAAAGTGAGTAGCCTGTTGCTCAAGTCCCTGTCACCTGATGGAATGTAACCTCGCTAAGGGCAAGGATCCTGTCTGCATCCCCAGTACCTGGCACGGCGCCCTCCCTAAAGAATGCTCTCAGTAAATGTTCCTAGAACAAATCGATTGGTATGTGTGGATCAGAGAGTCCACTTCTCCTCCTAGATTGGTTCTAACCTTGTGTGTGGTCTCGGGCAAATCACTTCAGCTCTTGGGGGGGGAGGGGAATGCTTACTGGTTTTAATATTAAGTGATTTCTGAAATTACAGTGTGCCAGTCAAACACATGGTTCTTAACCTTGAAATACTTCTGGGCTAACCAACAGAGTTCTTGTGGAAATTCTTGTTTATTACTTGTTCATTACTTGTTCATTTTTATTATTTGTTTAGGATAGAATCTCATGTAGACCAGGCTGACTTTAAACTCCCTATCTAAGCTGAGGCTGGTCTTGAACTCTTAATCTTCCTATCTTTACCTCGCAGCTCTTAGAATTAGAGATGTCTTTTAGAGCTACTTAAAGTAGTTCATTTCTAGAGGTGTCAACTTCCTTTGTGGTTTATTGCAAATAATAACACAGGTCAGAGGAAAAAGCAGAGTAAAATGTGGGAAAACATGGAGAGGCAGTGGTGCACTGATGTTTAGGGGACGGACACTCAGGGCAACAATACCAATCACTCGTTTGAGGGCCCTGCACCGTGCGTGGCACGCCTGACATGTTCGTAAGTCAGGACAGAAGCCTCAGTGGTCAGTGAGCATGGCATTGGGTGGCCTGGCCATTCTGGGCTCCTGAGATAGCTCAGCAACTCTGGCTTTCCCTCTGAGGGGGAAGGGAACCACAGGTGGATACTGAGTGGGAATATGGCGTGACTTGAGGTCTTCATTTCCCAGTCGGGGTGGGATGTACTCTTGTTTCTGTTTGTGCAGATTTGTGTTTTCTCGGGTGGTAGCTAGAAGGAAAAATTTAGATTTATACAAACAGAGATAAGTTGCTGCTTTGGTCAGGTTATAAGCTGAGAGTTTGTGCTTGGAAATTTCTACGATGTTCTTGTGGATAGAGGTGACTTCCTTATCCTATTTCTAGTGTTCCTGTCATCCACCTGCCTCTGGAGTGGACCGACTCACAGAAGGAGGGGAAGTGTAAAGACACCTGACGGATGGATAGAAAGGATAGGTTGGGCGGGAGGAGGGGAGCGGGGTGGGTAGGATAAAAGGCCAGCAGACAGATGGGTAGTAGAGGGGAGAGAGGACAGACAGAAAGGGGGGGCATACCTTCCTGTGTCAGACCACGTGTAAGGAGAACCGATGGGCTCTGTCTGTGAATCACAGATGCAGAATTCAGGAGTCGTGTAGTTGGGTGCATGATTCCTTAATCCCAACCCTTCCTCATTACACACGTTCTAGTTTAACAAAACAGAAATCGGATTTTATTTTTTTCCCCACAATGAGAAAGTTAGAGGAAGCTGGTGTTGCATTGAGCAGAGGGTGAGAGGCACATTTGCTGAACAGTGAGAAAACCTAACAAAACTGCACTCTGTCCTCTCGGTGTGGGCTACTCTTTCCTGAACGCTCAGTAATGCCTGGATCTTTTCTTTTGTGTTCTGGTCTTGTGCAAACACAAATTATACTCTTGTTGACTCCACCATAAGCCGTGAAACCGAAGACGGGGAAACCCGAGTCCTATAAAGCGCAGTTTCGCTGGACCTGCTTCCTGGGGTTGTGGAAACTCGAAGCACCTGCCTCTTCATGGAAGAAGAAGTGTCCAAGCAGAAACCAGCAGAGAGCCTTTATAAAAACAGACAAAGCAGCTTCCCTTTTGAGAATTCATACATTCTAGATATGGGAGAAGTCCAGGAGCTCACCCTGCCCTCCCTCATCAGCAAATGTAGAAAGGAAGAGAGCAGAGAGACGCTTGCTCACACCCGACTCAGTGGGTGCAGATTTCTCAAAGTCATGCGCAGTAGTAACACAGGCTGCAAGAGGGGTGTGTTGTGAGAGTCCCAGCTTTCCTGCTTACTAGCCACTGTTCTCTCTCTGAGCCCTACATTCTCTATCCGTCCCTAAACTGGTTGTAAGAAGCACAGACCAGAGCATGTGATGCCCGGGCACAGTGCTCAGTAAGCAATAGTCAGAGTGGTTCTTTGTTGCCAGAGATGATGCAGAATAGAAGCCACCTTGGAGTTTAAAGCATCAGCCAGTGCTGGGCTTGTTTCCAGCAGCGCCCAGTATATATAGTCAAGCAGGTCTCAGGGTGGCCTTGACGTAAGGGATAGTGAGTTCTGCAGTGACTCCAGCCATGACATTTCTGTTTTTGAGGTGATGAGAGCAGACATGTGCACACTCTGATTCAGTGGGGACTGTGTGAAGAGACAGCAGGGAGGTGAACATGGGACTCTGGTTGGGCAGAGGTAGTGGAGAATATTATTTTCAGGTGGATGACTTTTGTTTATGCTACGTTTCTTTAACTCTGTGAAGCTGTGATTCTTTGCCTGTCTAAAACACCTGATGGGCTAATAAAGAGTTGAGACATGAGCAAGGATAGGCGGAGCTGGCAGGCAGACAGAATAAAGAGAAGGAGAACCAAGGAAAGAGGAGCAAGAGAACGAGAGGAGGGTGTCAGGGGCCAGCCACCCAGCTACACAGCCAGCCACCCAGCTACATACAGACAGCCACACAGCCACACAGCCAATCACCCAGCTACATAGCCAGTCACCCGGCTACACACAGCCAGCCACAGAGAAAGAAGCAGAGAAAGGTATACAGAAATAGAGAAAGATAAAAGCTCAGAGGCAAAAGGTAGTCAGATTAATTTAGGTTAAGAAAAGCTGGCAAGAAACAAGTCAAGCTAAGGCCGGGCACTCATAACTAAGGATAAGTCTCTGTGTGTGATTTATTTGGGAGCTGGATGGTGGGCCCCCCAAAAAAACCAAAACAGTAAATCATTGCACAACACAGAGGGACTTTTGTATGAATGGAAGGCTCGGCAAATTCTTCAGGGAGGGAGTAGCACTTAGAGGCTTCTGGAGTTCCAGAGGAAGAGATTGGGCACATTCCGGGGAAAGGGGCTTCTTATACACAAATACAACCTCTTTTTCAGGTTTAATAAACGTCTCTATTTAAATTATCACCAAAAAGGAAAAGAAGAAAGCTTAAGACAATAATAGTAGCTGGGTATGGCAGCACACGCCTTTAATCCCAGTACTCTGTGGGCAGAGGTAGGTGAATTTCTATGGGTTTGAGGCCAGCTCCATCTACAGAGTGAGTTCCAAGACAGCCAAGGCTACACAGAGAAACCCTGTCTTGAAAAACAAACAACTAAACGATCAATCAAACAAAACAATAGCAGTTACGACTTGGGGAAACTTGTTATGTCCTGAATACTTTTCATGTGTCCATTCTTTTGTATACTGTCCATCGATAGGAAGTAGATTATTATTATTCCCGTTTTACAGATGTGAAAACTGAGGCATGGAAGTTAATGCCTTGGTTTATAGAAGACCCATACTCGGACCAAGGCTATCTGCATGGAGTCCGTGCCCCAGTTTTGGCATCACAGACTGTACCAGGCTTGGTTTCCTTTCCCTCTGCGCTCTGTTCTGGTCTCTGGTCTCTAGATGAGCTGTGTAGGCTCTCAGCCGCTGCAGTACCCTCTCCTTCCTGTTGGAAGAGCAGAAGGAGCTTGGAGAGCTACGCTGGGCTGAGGCTGGGCTCTCATATGTCATCGGCAAGTGCTGTGCCACTGGACAACACCCCTAGCTCCTTTTCACGTTGAGGCAGGGTCCTGCTAAATTACCTAGGCTGCCTCAGCCTCCCTCGTAGCTGGGGTTCCAGGCATATACTGCCCTGTCCAGCTTGTCCTGCATGTGCAAGTGTAAATCTTCTAGCTTTCTTTTTAAAAGTTGGCTCAGTTGCTATTCTTTGTCCCTTGCATTTGTGTATGTATTTTAGAGATATCTTGTCAATTTCAACCAAAAAGAACGCTTGAATCTTACTAGGTTGTGATAAGTCTATGTATTGATTCATAGAAAATCGTAACCTTAACACTACTGGGTATTTCAATCCAAGAACGTGGTTTATGACTGCATTTGTCTAGGTCTTCTTCGGTTTTGCCCAGAAATACTTTTGTAGTTATCAGTGTGAAGGTCTTATACATGTTTTATTGGATCTACTCTCGGGTATTTTCTTTACTTGAGTAAACATTTATTTTTGCCATTGCATACACATATAATAATTTGTCTTTTGTGTATTGATCCATTGTCTTATGATCTTATAAGTTCTAAAGCAAAGTATCTGTGGGAGATTTTTTTGTAGATGTCCTTTATTGTTAAAGGTGTTTCCTTCTGTCCCAAATTCCTAAGACTTTGTTTTAAAACCACAGTGACCACGTGTTGTGCCAGCACTCAGGAGGCAGCTGGATCTCTGAGTTCAAGGCCAGCCTGATCTACACCATAAGATCCAGGACAGCCAGGACTGTGATCCTATCTCAATAAAACAAAACAAACGTGAGTGGGTGCTGGCCCTGGTCACAGCTCCTTCCGCACATCTCAGGATGCCGTGTGCTCAGCTCTGGGGTCTAATACAATAGCTTTCCTTGGACTTGGTCCTGCCCCTGAATTCATAAAAACTGTGTATAATGAGAACAGGACATACAAGGGCCTGAAACGGAGGGGGGTGACAGACAAGAGAAAAATGAGGAGGTCTTGATGCTCTGTAAAACATTCTGTTCATCACAAATTGGTTAAAGAGGGGCAGAGCTCACCATTTTAAATCCAAACCTGTTTGCTAAGCACAAAAACCCTCTTATGCTTTTGCTTACTATTTTATTATAGGAACAATAAGTTGATTTCCAAATATAAAATTTAATAGAGTAGACATTTTTTTCAAATTATGATCCCTAGAGTCTGATGCAGCATCCTCAACTCCATCACTATTCTCTGGTTGCAAACCATTGAATCATAGCATCTACGCAACACCACTACACTGTAGAGGGGCAGATAACGTGGCTAGGTGTCTCCGTCACGTGGCTGGTGGACTCTGTGAAATACACTTTGTGAGTTTCCCGGTTTACTTGCACATAGCACTTTAATTCTACAGTGGCTTCCTTCTTCCTTCCTGCACAGGACTGGAGTACAGCGAGCACTGGCGCCCCCATGTGGACATGAGGGGATGTATAACGCGCATTGCATTTCATGCTACAGAACCCCTTTGTGTCCTGCGTCCTGTAGCTAGCCTACGGCAACCCAGATGGCAGGCAGGCTTCCAGTCACGGAATAAGGAGTTGTGTCACCCCTTCCGAGCTCTGTGAATTTAGGGTCCCTGATCAGTGGCACTAACAATGACGTCCTCTCCCTGCGTGTCTCTCAGGAGATGAAAGGTTAAGGAAATCCAATTTCTCATTTCCCGAGATTTTTTATTTGAAACCATGAGTTATCAGATTTAATTTTTAAAAAAAAAACTAATTTGCTTTTTGTGTATGTGGAGGGTGGATTGTCCACGCCACAGCATTTGTATGGCTACCAGAGGACTACTGTGAAAGTCGGTTCTCTCCTTCCATCATGTGTGCTTCTGGGATTGAACTCCTACCCAGGCTTGGTAGCAAGCGTCTTTACCAACAGAGCCACCTCACCAGTTCTAGAGGTTTTGGGGCACATCTTTTACAATGTCTTATTTAACACACATACACACACACACACACACACACACACACACACACACACACTTCTTACAAAGTTGTAACTTAGGACAGAGCTGCTTTCACATTGCTTTAGGCAGCAGTGGTCAGAAAGAATAAAAGTGGACCCATATTGGTACGTGTCTGATCAAACAGGAAAACTACAGGCTATGGAAGATCTGAGGAAGGCTATGAGGACAAATTCGAAGGCGTCTCTAGATGTGCCCAAGTAGCCTGTGCGAGGATTGGCTGTGTAGGCCGTCAAGGCAGACGGCCACAGAGGCCTTCCATCACGGCTACCGGGCACGAGGAGGTCCTTAGGACCATCCTGAGTTCTGGGAGACCCTGGCTCCAAAACATGAGTTGATTGTAAATGTGAGGGTTCACTACTGGGTCCTGTTCCCTGGTGTTGACGTCTGGCCTGTGGTTAATGACACAGTGTCTTGGTGAACATCAGCTTACTGCTGAGTGTGAACCAGGAAGTGTGGTTCTCGTGACTTTTTCTTTTTCTGGACTTGTCCAGATATTCTTGAGCTCCCATATGAAGTTTCTAATCCACTTGTCAGTTTCTCCAGAGGAACTCAATGGGATTTTGGTAGCGACTGCTCTAAATCTGTAGAGCCATTTAGGGACGGTGAGTTTCTTAACAATATTGCCTTTGATCCATCCATGTGAGATTCTTCGTTTATATATTCTTCAGTTTCTTTCAATATTCCCAACTGTCTGAGTGTCTGTTTCCCAGTTCTTACTACTGCCGTGTCATTGCTCGGACTGAGCGGTTTGTACCCAGCAGGAACTTACTGTTCACCGTTACAGAAGTTGTGAGTCCGCGATCTAAGAATCAGTAGATTCATCTTCATGTTGCGGGGGCTGCTGGTCTTAGAACCACATTTTGGGAACCGTGGAGTAATGTGAGACCCGCCTGGGACGGAGATGAGAAGGACAGGAAGTGAGGGGACTCTCGGGGTCACTCCTGCTTGGAAACCTTCCTGTGGATGTCAAGCTACGGATAGCAAACTCGGGGTGATAAATCATGGTAGTTAAGAGCACAGACTAAACCAGGGAAGGCTCGATTGAATTCTCTTTCTGACAAAATGCACTCAGGGGACTTGGGACGAGTTACTCAGCCTCTATAAACCTCAGTTTCCTGAAAAGTAAGATAAGGTTCCCAGTTGTTGTCCTTAGGGACTGGAGGAATCCGCTGAGTTACAAAGCCAAGCACAACACCTGGTCTGTAGCAGATGCTCTGCTAGTTCCTGTTGTCGTGGTGACCTGGCCCAGTCACACAGCACTGAAGTTCCTTGGAAATGTTTCCCTGAGTGAAAGCAACGCACGTGCGTTTGTGCACGCTGGCCTTTGCTGCATCTGTGGCCTTGACTGGAGGATGGGCGTGTGCAGTTGATGTGTTCGTGCATGCGTGTGTGTGTGTGTGTGTGTGTGTGTGTGTGACAGAGAAATGGGTCCTTAGTTCCATCTGAGTTTCCATTTATCTGTGAAGCCAAATTAAACTGAAGCATTTCCAAGTTCTCCCTCGGCGCTGAACTCTGTGGCGCTTGCACTTACCCCTTACAACCACGAGGTGGCAGCAGACACAAGACCTTTGATTGCCATTGGTTCTTAGCCTTCCTAAGGCTGCGACCCTTTAGTGCTCGTCCTCCTGTGTGGTGACCCCAACCGTGAAATTATTTTCACTGCTACTTCATAGCTGTAATTTTGCTACTGTGATGAATCATAATGTTAATATCTGTGTCTTCCAATGGTCTTAGACAACCTCTGTGAAAAAATCAAAACCCCCAAAGTGGTCATGACTCACAGGCTGAGAACCGCTGCCCTAGGGTAATCTGGCATTCTGTAACTTACACCACATTTTACAATTAAGATGCCAAATGATACCTTGGTGGTTTCGATGAGGCCTTAATGTCCCTGGAATAATACATACATGGTATTACACAGATTTTTTTTCTTCCAATCTCAAAACCTTACATCACTGTTACCACTTCCTGGAAAAACTCCTCCGAGTTCTCACTCATAATAAGCCAGGGCACTGGGGAGCAGGGAGGTAGCTGTGTGCTTTATAAGGGGAAAACTTGCTTCTAGAATCAGGATAGTTATTAGGTGTGTGGTGACGGTCACCCTGTGTATTTCATAGAAATCCGTGTGTTGTCAATCTGTTCAAATACGGTCCAGTTACAGATGACGTGATCTGTCGGTTGGGAAGCCTGCTTCTTGATTGAGGTTGGCGAGGCTGGGAGGAGGGGGTAGAAAGGGGGACAGACCACCAAGTGAGATGGGAGCTCTGTGTAGAAGCAGAGCCTCCTCCGAATCTGGAGAAAGTGAGTCTAGAGACATCTAAGGAAGATGTCCATCCGGGGTGCACCCCGTTAGAAGACCCGTTAGAGAAGAACATAGACAAGGCATCAAAGGGAGCTGGCATAAGACCTGTATAAAAAGATCCCTTTTCACCAGGGAACTGGGGATTCCACAGAGTTCCCAGCATAGTGGGGACAGAAGTGAAGGGCTTAAAAGAAAGGCTCAAGAGCCACCTTGAATGGTTCACATGTACCGGAGGAAATGGACACGTCCTACTAGGAGATGTTTAATGTTTTACTCATGTGTCTTGTGACTCTGGCAGCCTCCAAACACCTACATCCTCTGTGATGTTTAACACATTTCTTAAAATGATCATAGGGGAGTGGAAACCTCCGGAGGGAAGGAGGGGCGGGGCCCTGCTTTTCAGAGCAGACTTCCTTCTTTCTCCCTTCTGGGTAATGAGAGCCAAGAGTAGATCAGGAGCCATGCTGTCACACACCCCTGAGACCCCTGAGAGAGCTGTCCCCTCTGCAAGCGGGGCGGAGTAGAGGGATAGATTAACCCTTGAGTTCAGTGGCCTTTTGTGGCAGTTGCTCTGTAAATTGTGTCACTTGATTGCCAGGTGGAGGAGATAAGAGTGAAAGCCTGTTCTGGTCCTTGGGAACCTTAGTGTGAAAGGAGGTAGGGACTGTGACGTCTAACCTCTTAGTGAGGGAGAGTTAGTGAAAATTCAATAATCTCAGATCCCAATCTCGTTTTATCGATGCAGGATTTCACCATGTAGCTCTGACTGTTCTAGAACTCACTACATTGACCAGACTGGTCTCCAACTCACTGAGATCTACCTACCCTCTGCCTTTGCCCCTGCCCTGCCCTGCCCTGCCCTGCCCTGCCTCTGCCCCACCCCTCCCCGCCCCGCCCCCGCCTCCACAAGTGCTGTGATTAAAGACTTGCACCACCACACCTGGGTAATCCCAAATTCTTTTTAACAGTGGAAAGCTTTATGGAGCTAGGGTGGAGCATGGTGAGTTAATATTTCGCTGAAGCACAAGGAGGAAAGCACAGGGTTGGGTCCTAATACACTTCCTTGGCAATGTCATGGAAGCACCCCAAGCTGTGTCGGGTCCTACAATGCCCGCAGCCAGCAAGGGCACGTGGTCACCTTGGTCTGCCTGGAGAGTGAGGGGCTGATTCAGTTAACCCTTTGTCAGAATCCTCATTTCCCTTGTGTTTGGGGGCGTCCTGTAGAACCGTCACACTGCCGAGCCTTTCCTGACCCGCGGAGGTTTCCGAGGAATAGTTCCTCAGAAGGAGAAAGAAAATCATGTTCATACTAACTGTAGGTGTCAGGGTGGGAGCCTGGCAGGATGGCACATGACTATCAGTACAAGAAACCGATGTTCATACTAACTGTAGATGTCGGGAATGGGAGGCTGGCAGGATGACCACGTGACTATTGACCCAGCAATTGAGAGCCAAGGCAGCAGGATTATGATGTTAAGGCCAGCCTGGGCAACAACTAAGTCCCCATTTAAAAAAAAAAAAAAAAAAAAAAAAAAAAGTAGGAGACAAGGAAGCTGATTGCTGGTCCAGATTCTGTGGGGCTGGGGTGTGACTTCTGTAGTATCACATTATAGATAAAGAAGCTTCAAGGGAAAGAAGCTGAGTTAGTGCTAACTAAAGCCTTTAGAAGAAAAATGGCCTGATCAGGGATGGCAGCTCAGTCTCAAGTCCCAACACTTGGGAAGTAGAGGTAGGAAGGTTATGAATTCAAGACCAGTTTCTGCTACATAAGGAATTTGAGGCTGAGCTGAAGGGCATGAAATTCTGTCTTCCTCTCTCTCCCTACCCTCCCTCCCTCTTTCCTTCCCGCCCTCCCTCCCTTCTTCCCTCTCTCCCTCTCCTTTTCACACACACACACACATGCACACACACACACACACACACACACACGCACACACGCGCGCACACGCACACACGCGCGCACACGCACACACACACACACATACACACACACACACACACACACATACACACACACTTTGATATGCTAGGCACTAAGGTGAATGCTCTGTCCCTATCTGATGGCTCTGGAAGGATATCAAGAACACAGGACAGATGACTTGGGCTGATTTACCTGGGCAGACACTGATCTTTAAAGGCCTCTTTAAAATGTATAGTGATTAAATGATGGCGTCAAGTGTTCTGTTGCTACAGTCCCCAGAGTAAGGGGCATCTTGGCATTATGAGTATTAGTGAGCTTAATTCACATTTTTTTTTAAATTTCTAAAAGCCTTTCACTAGATGCCTGTTTGAGGGAAAATTTGCAAGCCTAATAACCTTGGCAGTCCCTCTGGAAAACAGTTTGGGATTTCTCAGAAAGATGGATTCCATAGATTTACTGTATGAGGAGGAATTCCTCTAGATATGTTCCTGAGAAAATGAGACCATGCTTCCAAACAAGTGTGCATGTGAATGTCTGTAGCAGCATAATTCAAAACGGCCCCGACTGCAAAGGCTCCACATCTCTGGTAAGTGTGTTACAGCTACAGAATGGGATGTTTTACCATGGGAAGAATGAGATTGTGGTACACGCTACCTGTGGAGGGACCCTTAGGAGCCACTGCCGAGGCTGGAGAAGTGGCTCAGGAGTTAGGAAAGCGTGCTGGTTTTGCAGGGGGCCTGAGTTGGGCTCCCAGCACCCGTGCCACACAGCTCACAACCACCTGTAACTCCAGCTCCAGGCCCTCTTCTGGCCCCTGTGGGCACCAACACCCATGTGCACATACCCCTCTCCCTCACACATACGCACATAAATAAAAATAAAATAAATCCTTTTTAAAATTGCTAATCAGAAGCCGCAAACAGAAGGCTACACATTGTATGATTGTACTTATATGAAATGTGCAGAGCAGGCAAAACCATAGAGACAGGTGATAGATGGGTAGGTGCTGGAGGCTGAAGGTAATTGGGGAATAACTGTAATGCAGTGGGTTTTGGAGAATTGAAAATATTAGATAGTCATGATAATTATACCGCTCTGTGAATACAATAAGATCCCTTGACTTGTACAATTTAGAAAGTGTAAATTTTATGGAATGCAAATTAAATTTTTGGGTATTTGAGTTATATCTTATTAAAATATAAAGCATAAGCCTTATTCTAGATATATTTCATGGTCTGAGGTTGTAGCTGCGTGGAAAAGCTTAGCATGCAGGTCTTGGGTTCCTTGTATTCACATGCTTGTACACACACACACATACACATGCGCGTGCGCGCGCGCGCGTACACACACACACACCATATAAAACTTAATCTAGTTATGCAATTATAGTTATAAGTGAAGTGTGCTGAGGGAGAAAAAGACAATGGAAAAGATGGGAGAGAAAAACCTTGACTCAAAGAAGAACGGAAATGAAAAAAGAGAAGGGGACTTGTTCCCCAAGCCTGATGGCCCAGGTTTGGTCCCCAGGATCCACGTGATGGAAGGAAAGAACCAACTCCTCTGACCTCCACACAGGCAGATTATGGCCCACGTCCACCTCCCCCACATACAAAATAAAGAAAGCAATTAAAAACTAAGTGCGGGTGACAGTAAGTTGGCTCAGCAGGTCAAGGCTGCTGCCACCAAGGCTGATGCCTGGGGAGCTGATACCCAGGACCCATATGGAGGAGGAAAGAATGGACTCTTAGAAGTTGCTCCCTGACTTCCACATGAATGCTGTGACCCCCACCACCACCACAAATTCAAAATATACTGGAGATATTTTAAGGGGGGAGAGAAAGAGAGAGATTAATTCCATGATTTTTAAAACAATTGGACATTTCTCTCAGTCTCTGAGCTTTTGGGCCACGCTCTTCAGAATGCTATTATCCATCGATTCACTTCTGATTCATAAGTCGAGCATTATTTTTAGATTCCTAATTGTCTGTTGCCCTTCACCTCTCATGTGGTTTGGATCTGGGAAGAGGGGGTTGTAGGGATTAAACCTAGGGTTTCATGGATGCTAGATCAGCGTCCTACCACTGTGCTATGTCCCCAGCTCTCTTCTTACATTTTAAAAAATATTCCAATTTCTTAGGGTAGCCTTGAACTCACTCGGTAGCCTCTACTTCCAATCCTCCTGCCTCGGCCTCATGAGTTGCTGGGATTGCTGGTCTTCACTACCAGGCCTCTCACAGTGACTTGGATCTGCCCTCCCAATGGAATTAGTGAGCTAAGAATATAAAATGTCTTGGGTACACAGTGCCAATAAATGACTGGGGTTGGATTTTACATCTCAAAATCAATTAATGGGGCTGGAGAGATGGCTATAGGTTACATGGACTTGTTGCCAAGCCTGGGATCCACATGGGAGAGGGAATTTGCCACTTTCTTTCAGTTGTCCTCTGGCTTTTACCTGGAAGTACATGTGTACATAGACACACAGACACACACACACACACACACACACAACATAATAAAAATAATTTTTAAAACCATGCCAAGCTAAAGCTTGGACTTATTGAGATATAGGTTCTCCACTGACAATTTACAGTGACAATGAGAAGCTCGGCAGTTGGTCTTCTTTTCTAGGATGGACGTATCACTGCCATCTACCTGTAAATAATTAATTTGAGGTCTTGAGCATGATGAGTTGGTCTTGACCTAGTCTCAGACTCTCGATGGGTAGAAATCACAGGGTGTTGGCATGGAGCCTGACACAGAACATAACTGACATGGAATAGAATAGCCACTTCTCATGATGGAGAACGGCTCTCACACTGACACAAAGGTAACGAGAGGTTGGGAAAGCTCAACTCGGTCCAAAGTGGTGGAAACTCGCCAAGAACCTTCTTGGAATGTGCATTCAGAGCCTTCCTGGAAGTGACTGATCCTTCCACCCATCACCCTCTCTGTTCTGGGCCCCAGCCTGCTGCTTCCCCTCCTACCGAGACTCAATGTATACTCTTTCTCCATCTTTGGTCCCTTAGTCTCTCTCCATCTCCAGCCTGGCCTGTTGCAGAAGGTTACAGCACATTTCTATTTACTCTGCCAGCTTCTCGCTCCAAAATAGTCAATCTTTCTAAAATCCAAGTCATGCCTCGGCCCCACCCCACACTGTCCCTGTGCTGAGAGCGGACAGAGCGGAGCACAGAGGTGATGCTCATGCCAGGAAGGACTGGAGCTGTGGTAGGGGCATTGATTTGACCTTCTATGTCCCCTGCAGGAGCCACAAGAGACACAGACACAGAATAGCAAGTCGGTGGACACCCTTAGGTGATTGCACTTGGCCCACAATGTATGGGGAGAATTAGAAGAATTCAAACAAACACACAAAAAAACAGAAACCCCCAGCTGAGAGGTACTCTGTGGTTAGGACACCTTTTAGTTCCACAGTGCACTGCTGGTGCCAGCTACCAGGGAAAGTTCTAGGTAGAAATCCGGATGGGTCTCCAATTCTGGTTGCCTAAATTTCTAGGTGCTTTCATGGAAGTTGCTACCTCCAATCTCAGCCCTAACCTATGGATGGAAAATCTAATGGAGTGGGGTGTAGGGGTGGGAACTCCCTCCGAGCTATCCCAGCTGAATCGTATATTCATCTTTAGAGCACATCAGAACTTTGTCTAGGTTTCTCCTCCTCTTCCTCTCTCTCCCCGGAAATCCCACACACACCTCCTGCCCAGCTATTGGCCATTCAGCTTTTTATTATACCAATCATAGCAATGTGCCTTCACACAGTGTGCAAATGTCCCAGAACAGACAATCTCAACTATCCTAGTGCCCAAACACCTTTGCAAGGACAGAAATGAGGCTTTTGAGTGACAGCTGCCTGTCCTTCTCTGCTGTAAGAAACTCTCAGGGGAAAATGTGGGCTGTGGGCAGTGGAGAGGAAGATCAACGTGTGTGGCCATCCTGGGTCCCACCCTCCTAGTCTGGGAACTGACAAGTCATCCAGTGTACTCGATGTGGCCCCTAATGGGTATTGGCACCCACAGTTACCCGGACTGTTAAACACAAAATGAACTCCAGAGGCCCAACCCTACCATTACAGCCGATCCCAAGTGTAGAACAGCCACCTGTGGGCCCAGTGTGCACAGATCCACCACCTTAAGCTCTCTTGGGGTCTCCTCAGGGGTCTAATCGACTTATCCCTTTATAGAGAATATGCTAGAAACATATGATTTAGCCTCTCCCTCGCCCTGGGACCTGGTCTCATGTATCCCAGGTTGACCTCAAACTTTGTGCAAATGAGTGTGACCTTGAATTTCTGACCCTTCCGCCTTGCCGTTCCAGTACTGACACTGAGGGCACTCAGTGCTGAGGGCTAACCCCAGGCTTTATGTATACTAAATGTACTCTACCAACTGAGCCACGAGACTCATGATTTTTATCCATGAAATTGAGGAATCTCTCCTGCTTGCCTCACTGGGGGGATTTGTGGAGGGCCTGTTTTGGGACATTTGGGTTAGGCAGGAGTCTGTTTGTCTGTCATTTTACAAATTTCTGAACTATGGGTTCTGGTCTGTTAATTTCAGATCAATGAGAGCCGATGTCTGTTAGTGGAGAGAGGGAAAGACCCAGTGTTTGCAGATTTGGACCCTGAGCCAGGACATGTCACCAGGTGACTCTAGGTCACAACCTGTTGTTGATGGAGCCTTTTCAATGGCTTTGAAATGGAAGCAAAGAGCAGAAAGGTCTCGTTAAGGTGTAGGGTTTTCCTTCATGTTCTCCTCTCGCCTCCCTCCTCCCTTCCACTAAATCATCGGTGTAATTGAAAGGCCAGGACTGGTTCTTCATGTTCAGCAGTATTCTGGGGAACTTGTCTGAAAGTAACTGTTTCTAAGCCTGTGTTCTAGCAAGAGCCAGACAAGGCATCCAAGTCTATTTCTGTGGGTTCTCATTTGTTAGAGAACATTGGAATTGGAACAGGGCTTTGAGGGCTATAGTTAAATCCCTTTTGTTATTAGTGAGGCAAACTCACTCAGAGCGGGTTCACAGTGGGAAGCAAAGGTCAAAGAGATCGTGGACAGCAAAGGTCACAGGATCTGGGGCAAAGGTGAAGCTAAGAACCCACTGTCCGTTTCTCCATACCGTGTCTCTCTGCTGGCTGTCTTCTTGTGCCTGCAGACTGGGAACAAGGCTGCCAAGCTCCGGATATAGCACCCTAATGGAACGGAGAGGGACATCTGTTTGGAAGTACAGAAATCCCGAGGGAGGTCTCTGGTTGGCTCTGCCTAGGCCGTAGGCCCACCTGTATGACCAGTACTGTACTTGGATTTCCAGTGGCCTCTGAGAGCTGCTGCTGGCTGCAGAGAGGAGGAGCGGTGTCATCAGTGAGGGCTGCCTGTTCTCAGAAAGGAGCCTGCCGGGTGAGCAGAGAACATTTCCAGGGGCTGGAAGTTAAGTCGTCTTTGAGAGTGAAGTAAGAGACGGTAGCTGGCTAAGAAGCCCGTTTGGCTTCTAGGTGTTCTGAGCTCTTTTTCTTCCAGTTCCTTCGATCACTGAAGTGCCTTGAGTAGCTGGGAGCTAGAGAAGACACAGAAAACACAGCAAAGAGTAGACACAGGAGGCCACAATTCTGGGAGCCCAGGCTCCTACTTACTGAAGATGTCCTAAAGAGAGAACCAGGGACTACATGAATTTCCCCTGTCCTTCTTTCTCAAGAAACAAGCATATTTTCCCACTGAGAGAGAATTCACACACACACACACACACACACACACACACACACACACACACACACACACACATACACACACACACTATTATTTAAATCCCACCTAATACCTTCATCTGTGCTAAATCAGAGGCCTAGCCCAATACTAGAGGGACAGTAACTCTGCCTACAGAGAGGCAGGTGCCGAAGAGGGGCCTCCTAGGAGAGTATCCAGGGCTGTTTGACTGTGTGTGATTTTACCATACACAGTGATGAGTTTTACATCTGAAAGCCCTATAACCGGTTCCGGTTCTGTGCTTTTCGTATGGGCATCTGAGCACCGTTTGGAATGAAATCCCTTTGCTGAATCGCGTGCCTTCTCGTGGCTCTGGGCAGACCTGGCAGAGTGCCTAGCAGAGGGTGCAGGGGACAGCACTGCAGATGCTTTCAGCATCTTAAATTTAATCATTCACCAAACTGTGGTCCAGGGGTTGATTGATGTAGTTTATTATGGACTGTATTTCTCTGGGTCAGCTAACTTAAACGCCCAGCTAGTTCTTAAATCCCAAAGAACCATTCAAGAGTGAGATTGAATATTCCAGTCCCCTGGGATGTCTACACCCAAAGCAAGCCTTTGATCTACAGATAACTCTATTAAAATTATGCTTCCCCTATATATGGATCTCAAATCTAGATTCCTATAATTTATACTCCTTGATATTATAACTACTTCCCGGGTCAAAGAGAAGACATCTAATCTCTCTGTCTCTTGGCAGTGTTTCAAGACTTTGAAGAGCCCAAACATGTCTCTACAAGTCTTGCTTAGTTTTTACAAACTGTTGATGATGAAGATGTTAATAATGATAGCAACGTTAGTAGTAGTCAACATTTATTGGGTGTTCAGTCAGATGTGTGCTCTCGGCTCCTGCTTCTGTACCATGCCTGACTGCTTGTTGCCATGTTCCCTGCCATGATGGCCGTGGACTGATTCTCTTACTGAAGCTGTTAGCAACCCCCCAACTAAAGGTTATAAGTTGTCTTGGTTATGGTGTCTCTTCATAGCAATAGAACAATAACTAAGCTATATAGCATCAAGCTATTGGAAAACTTGATGGCATTAACAGAAATGTACAAAATAGAAAAATGTAGCTCATGGGCAGACAACATGGATGTATCGACTGAATTTCATTCTGAGAGATGTGGGGCTTACCTGGTTCACGAGTAGAGGCAAATCTTTCAGCAATGGTGTTAACAGAGAAGGCCTAGAATAATATGGTGCCGATTGTTGGCTCACACTAGAAGGTTCTGCTGTAGACTATGATATGCTAGGTGTTATCCTAATCAACATATATGCATGTTTTTATTTGAACATGTGTGTTAATTTGAATCACACAACAATAATATAAGGAAAATAGTATCTCAATTTTCCAGATAAAATGAGGCCTAGAGAAGTTAAATGTGCCAGAGTTAGATAGCTGTTAAGTAACAAAGTCTAACTTTGAACTAAGTTCCTATCTCTGTATGGCCAGCCACTTTCCCACTAGCATGGGTCTGGGCCCCTGGCAGTGGTGGCTCACACCTTTAATCCCAGCACTCAAAGACAGGCAGATCTCTGAGTTCAAGGTCAACCTGGTCTACAGAGTTCCAGGACAATCAGGCCTACACAGAGAAACCCTGTCTTGGAAAAAAAACAACACATACATACATACATACATACATACAAACATTGAAACCCAGTCTTCAGCATTCCCTTTAAGGGTTGATTAAAGTGGAATGACCTTGACTTGTGACTGAAAATGGTAGGGCAGAAACTGATTTCTAAGCAATAAGTTAATAAGCTCTGGGGTTTTAAGATGTCTGATGGGGAGAAAGGGGATGGGTAGAGGACAGATACACAGGTTTCAGAAATATTTTGTAATGTTGCCTTTACAGGCATATTAGTTAATCCTAGAAACTGGTCTGAGTTGCTAGAACCTAAATAAAATACCTTGAAACAAAATATAGTGCTCAAATCAGTAAGACACAATTTAACTTTAAAAATTGTATATTGCCATCTTGCTAACTCGGTCCTAAGAGCCTGAAATCACAGTTGGATGCCGCGCAAGTTAGGGCCTCTGCTTACATAAGTTTCACGTTTCATGCAGAATGTGAACTTTGTAGAAGTGGAGATGACACCATCCTTGTACCCTGGGGATGTGATCAATAAGAAGTAATGAGCCAGGTAGTGGTAACACACACCTTTAATTCCAGCACTTGGGAGGCAGAGGCAGGTAGATCTCTGAGTTGGAGGTCAGACTGGCCTGCAGAGAAAGTTTCAGGACAGCCAGGGCTACACAGCAAAACCCTGCCTCAAAAAAAAAAAAAACAAAAGGAGGAAGAGGAAGGAGGGAAGGAGGAGGAGGAAGAGGAGAAGGAGGAAGAGGAGGAGGAGGAAGAGGAGGAGGAGGAAGAGGAGGAGGAGAACATGTTACCCAACTTAAGTCTTTTGGTTTCAGTACAGACCACTATAATTCATGCCTCTCTTTATCTATGTATTCAAGCGTCAGTAAAGGACTTACAAGCCTAGTAAGTGTTGTTACATTCCTTTGCTCTAAAGAACCTACCACCAATGGGTGTTGGGAATCAACTCACACATAAGTGCCTTTTGGTGTGATGTACTCAGAAAGGATGCGTCTTAGTTACTATTGCCGTGAAGAGATGCCGTAGCCAAAGCAACTTATAAAAGAAAGTATTTAATTAGGGGCTTGCTTAAAATTTCAGAGGGTGAGTCCGTGACCATCATGGCAGGGCGCATGGCAGCAGACAGGCATGGGTGATGGACAGTTCCACCAACTGGGACTCAAACAGTCAAATATGTGAGCCTTCGGGGGCCATTCTCATTCAGTCCACCACAGGATGGTATCACCTTTGTGATTGGGCTGGCTACTTTGTGACAACTTTGACACAAGCTAGAGTTGTTGAAGAGCAAGGAGCCTTAATTGAGAAAATGCCCCCATGAGATTTGACTGTAGGCGAGACTGTTGGGTGTTTTCTTAATTAGTTATTGATGGGGGGGGCCCAGCCCATTGTAGTAGGACCACTCCTAGGCTGGTGGTCCTGAGACCTATAAGAAAAGAGGTTGAGTGAGCCATGAGGAGAAAGCCAGTATACCACATTCTTCCCTGGCGTCAGCTCCTACTCCAGGGTCTTATCCTGCCTAGGTTCCTGCCTCATTTGAGTTCCTGTCTTGACTTCCTTCACTAATGAGCAGTATAGAAGGTAAAAGCCAAATAACACACCCCACCGCCACAAGCTGCTCTTGGTCATGGTATTTTATCACACCAGTGATAACCCTATGACTCGGTTCTTTGCCAAACATGTTTAATCGATTCTAAGCAAGAGGAAATGATAATCAAATACAAGTTTGGGGACAAATAAAATTAAACAACTAAACTCTTTAAAGCAATTAATGTCTGGTGGGAAGTTAACGTTTGGAAAGGAAAAATATGATAAAATCAGGCTATTGCTGCAGAATAGGAAGCCTTAGAAGTATGGTATTTAGGAGCTAGAGAACAGACTCAGCCCTATTGCTTTTGCAGAGGACCTGAGTTCAGTACCCAACACCCACTTTAGGCAGTTCACAAGTACCAGAAACTCCAGTTCCAGGCACTCTGATGCCCTCTTCTGGGCTCTAGTGGCACTTGTACTTAGGCGCACACACCCATATATAGATAAACACAAATATACATACTTATTTTTAAATTGAAAACAAATATTTAAAAACATAATAATTAAATATGATAAATGCTCTTTGATTGTATCCTAGTTTTGTTTGTTCATTTGTTTTACTATAAAAACCATCCTTGGGACTCTTGGGATGTTTGAACATATACTGTATGACATATGACTGTATAATAATAATGTAAACTTTAATGGGATACTACAATTGGGTGAGAGAAATGAAGTATTAGGAGATTATAGAACATAGTATGAAGGTAAATCCTTCACAAACTAGAACCAGAACTACCATATGATCCAGCAATTCTGCCGCTGGTCTTAGATCCAAAGTTGGTGAAATCAATTTGCCAAAAAAGGTGCTTGTGTTCCCATGTTTATTGTAGTGTTATTAAGAATAGCTGAAGTATGGAGTCAACCTAGATCCCCATCAGCGAATAATGGATAAAGAATATGTGCTACAGGGGCTGGAGAGATGGCTCAGTGGTTAAGAGCACTGACTGCTCTTCCAGAGGGCCCAGGTTCAATTCCCAGCACCCACATGGCAGCTCACAACTGTCTGAAGATCCAGTTCCAGGGGATCTGACACCTTCACACCAATGCACACAAAAATAAAGTTAAATAAACCATAAAAAATATTTTTTTAAAAAAAAGAATATGTGGTACATATAGCAAGTGGGATATTGTTCATCCAAACAAAAACTGAAATCATGTCAACTGCAGCAGTATGGATGGAGATGGAGGCCATGATAGTGTCCTTGGGCTCTGATGATCAGTCAGCTGGGTGTATTGAACGCATTTTGGCTTAGAGTATTTTGAACTTACGCTGGAACTGTCAAGATGTAGCCCCATCATAAGTCAAGGGTCACCAGCATAATTACTTTAAAGATGGAGAAGGAAAAGGAACATGCATGATGTAGCAACATGGTCTGTTTTCTCTTTCTGTGATGGAGAGCAAACCTGGGGCCACATGCATAGTAGCCAAAGGCTCTACCACTTCCCTATATCCCTAGCCTTACATGGCAAATTTAGGTGAAAAGTCTACAATGTTCATTGGGCCTTTTCCTTTTCAAAGGCTTAAAATATTTTTTAAAAAAATACTTCAAAAAATATAATAAGAAAGAAAAACATTCCTTTGCCTTTGGGGCTGTCAGTGTTTAGGCTGTCAGGGCATTGTGTTGGTAACTGTGCAGGTCTGTGTTGGGGACAAGCAGTGCTGGGACAGCTTAAGAAAATTAGTTTCCACGAAGAGTGGCGCCAGTAGATGACTCTTCAGGGCCGTGGAGGAATCAGCTGCCACAGTGAGACTTGTCTGAGGAGCTGCCATGCTTGGTGCAGACGCAGGAGTGCAAACTGGAGAAAGGCAGGCAGTGTTCTGCAGGGAAGCCTGGCTTTTGCCACGAACACCAGTGGGCTGTGGAACTTCAGGGGATCTGTGGCCCGGACATATGGTTGCTTGAGGGCTGGGGGATGGAAAAACTGGAAGATACATAGCTATATAGTGGGTGGAGCAAAGGAGCGAGCCAGACGCGAAGCAAGACTAAGAAGGGGAGAGACAGGGCAGTCGTTAGTGGGGAGCAGAGGGGTACAGTCATGTTTTTGCTTTTGTCTGAAGAGAGAGAATGTATACCCAGGAGGAGTGTGTATCAGTCTGGTGTGTACTTAGGAGGAAAGGCTGTCAGAGGTCTGGAATGGTCACCACAGAGCGCTGGTGGTGGATGAAGCAAGTCCTTCGGCACCCAGGGCCCAGAGCTGAGTGGAAAGAGCCCCCATCTTCGTGGGGACGATGAGGCAGAATTCTGAAGAGAAGACATAAGGAACCTTAGACATTTTGGGCCTTGGTGAGAGCCAAGGGAGTGGTGGACCTAGGCTAGGCAGGGTAAAATCCCGGGAAGTCTGCTTGGGCAGCTCAGGAACAAGCAGATGAGTCAGCCAAAATGAGGTCGCATCGCAAGGAATTCCCAAGCCGAGAGAGAGAGAGGATCACCAGGGACTGGGATGCGGAGATGGAAAACCTAAGTCGTATTGATTCTCTGGACTGGAATCCTCCTGTAATTAATGAAACAGTACTCCCCACTGGATGCACCTGCGTGGAGGGTGTTTGGTTTCAGCACCAGCCCTTCCAAGAGCAGCTGCTGTGACTGTAGCCAGAACTGCTGGGGAACAGGTGTCCCTGCCACTCATTGTTCCTGGGTGATGGGCAGCTCCTGAGAGCTTGGGCTTTGAAGAAGAGAACATCCCTCAGCTGTATTGGAAGTCCGAGGCCAGCCTGGGATGCATGAGACCGTGTATCAGAAAACATAAAATTTAAAAATAATTTTAGAGGTAGAAGTGGGGGAGCAGGGGTACTACCAGAGATCTGATGTGCCCTTTACCTTGCGGTTCAATCTTGCAGAATTGTAGAACAATTTCAAAGCCCGGAATTTGATGCTGGCACAATGCATGCGTGTAGTTCCATGCAGCACAGCCAGCACACGGGACTGCCACTCACAGCAAGTGACTCCCTCACGCTACAGCTGTGCCATGTGCTCCCTCCCTCCAGTCCCCGTCCCTAACCCTCACCACCACTCTTCCCTCTTCTCTTCCTAATTTTGTCATTTTTAAGATTGTTGTGCAAATATTCCTTTAAATTGCTGAGGAATATGTTATGGTGTGAGTGTCAGCTGTTTGTTTGACCACTAAACTTTTGAGGGACATCTTGGTTGTTCACAGTTTGTACGGTTACTAATACGGCTGATGCCAGACTTGGTGGTCCACTCCTTTAATCCTGCACTTGGGAGGCATGGGCAGGGGCATCTCTAAGCTCTAGGACAGCTTGATCTATATAGAAAGTTCCAGGCCACCTATTGCTATCTACATATGTGTGTGTATGTGATCTGTTATGTCATATGCATTTATGAACAGATAGTTATGTGTGCATGAGTTTCCACCCCTCTGAGGTGAATATTCAGGAGTATAGATACTGGATCATAGAGTAAGTATATGTTTAATTTTCAAAGAAACTACCAAACAATTTCTAGAGTGACTGTAACATTTTAGGTTTATGCCATTAATGTGAGAGACCAAGTTTCTCCCATATTTGCCAGCCTTTGATTTAATTAAAATAGAAGTTTGTATTTTAATTATTCTAGCAGGAATGTAATAACATCCCATTATGGTTTTAATTTGCATTTACCGAGTGTCCAATGGCATTGAATTGATGAAGACAAATATGTTTTCATGTGTTTATTTTTCCATAATAAATCCTTCACATCTTTGGTGCATTTTCTAATGGGATTGTTGTCTTTTTAAGATTTATTTTTACTTTATTTTATGTGCGTGGGAGTTTTGTTTGCATGTGTGTCTGTGTACCATGTGCATGTCTGGTGCCTAAGGAGGCCATAGGAGGCTGTCAGATCCCCTGGAACTGGAGTAACAGATGGTTGTGATCTGTCACATGGAGCTGGGAATCGAAAGCTACAAGTGCTTTCTCCATTATCATTCGAAGCACTAACTGTCAGGTGTTGATTCCAAACCCATCATTGCTTCAACATGGATGCGAGCCCAATCTTTCATTAGTCAACACAGTCATGCCCTAGCCCCAAATCACAGAGGAGACAGTTTTTCTGACTCCCCTTTCTCAGCTGTTTCCTGAGTCTTGCTCGGTGCTTACATCCCCAGAGCAGCCTGGGTCTTGTGTCTAAGCCTCTTCCTGAACTCATGATGCTTTGTGAGTTGCATACATGCTTTGGGAATTAGATGCTTCCCCTGAACCCAATGTATTATGAAATAAAATATAAAAGCTAGGTAGTTCCTGTGCCCTCATCCCAACCCCCGCCTCTACTGCAGCAACCAGTGTGATGTGTTTATTATCTGGAGTAGACAGAAAAGAGGATGTGGGGGGATGAATGAAAATGCCCCCCATAGGCTCATATATTTGAATGTTTGGTCCCTAGTTGGCGGAACTATTGGGAAGGCTTAGGAGGTATGGCCTCCTTGGAGGAAGTGTGTCAAGTGGGTAGCTTTTGCTGTTTCAAAAGCCCACACCGTTGCCAGTTAGCTCCCTCTACCTCCTTCTTGTGGATAAGGATGTGAACTCTCAGCTACTGCTCTGGCACCATGCCCGCCAACCTCATGCTGTGCTCCCTACCAGTATGGTCATGGACTCACCCTCTGGGTCTGCAAGCATCTGTAAGTCCTTTCTTCTATAAGTTGCCTTGGTCATGGTAAATTATCACAGCAATAATAGAAGTAACTAAGACAGACATGAACCCTGGAAGCATGGCCCTCTGAAAATCATGGTTGCCTTTAATCATCACCAGGCAAGAAACTATCCAAGTGTGGGTGAGATGGCCTCAGTGGAGAATATCAGGCGTACTGCCCACCAAGAGAGTAGCCCTCGCTGGGGCATCAGCACTCTGGAAATATATTCTTAACTGCCACATCATAATGTAAATGCTTGCCCTTTGATAAGTGCCCTGTCCACCGGCTTGTTCTGAACTCTGGTCAGAGGGATTACCAGAAGCCCAGGAGTGGTGTGAAACGAAAGCCTGGGCCCGAGCTGCCAGCTGAGATGCCCTTGACAGAGCAAGTGGTTGTTCTGAGCCGCGTGCACTGTTTGCGTCACCTGGGCACGAGCTACCGGCCGTGGAATTTGAGGAATGGATTGTTCTCTTGGAGTCACCCCATATCCCCGAATAATAGGAGCACACATTCTTGGTTTTATGTGAGAGCTAATGAGGACGGCTCTGCCCAGCTGAACAAAAGCAAGGCGCAGAGCAGCTGCCCGCCCACCCGCTGACCCTCCTTTCTTTCCCTTCTTCCTCCTTCTCCTGTTCTCCCTTAACCCTAGGGGGGAAAGAAGGGGACAGAGAGCAGAGAAAACATAGACCCACGCTAGGGGGGTCATTAGAAGTGGGACACCACAGTTGGAGGATAAATATGGAGTGTGCAGATGTAGCAGGCTAGGAGTCTCACTTCATAGACCGAATCCTCACGCCCCGCCCCGTCCCTTCCTCCCTCCCTTTCTTATCTTCTTTCCTTTAGCTTGGGTCAGTGTATCCACAGCTGTCCCCAAGCTTCCTGTGCAGCCGAGGATGACACCTTCAGTTCTGATCCTTCCGTCTCCACCTCCAGAGTGCTGGGATTGTTGTCCTGGTTTATGTTGAACATGGAATCCTAGGCTTGATGCAGCCTGGGCAATTAGTCTACTGGCCAGAACTTTCTTTGGTTTCAGTATTGACTTTTCCTCCGTTTGTAGCTTTCTAGAACAAAACACTGAAGGATGAGGTCACTGTTATGAGGTGAGATCATGTATTTACATGTAGGAGCTGAGAAAGCTGCCCTCTCTAAATATAACATTTGAAGGGGATTTTCCCCCTGCATATAATTAAAAAAGGAGAAACAACTCCAATGGCTGAGACGATACAAGACCTTGACTAATTCAGCTCTGAACCACATGGAGGTAAAGGAGCCAGGGTCGCTTTGATTTAGGAAATTTCCAGCCACGCTTTGCCTTGTGTATTATTGTCAACCTAAGGCCGGCTCCGTGTTTCAGCGTCACCTCCCAACAGCAGCCTATTCTTCCATGACTCCTGAGAGGGTCACAGGGCTGTCTGGTGGCCTAGAAGGGGCCGTGTGGACAGGGAAGCAGCAAGGGCTCGTTGGCTGAGGCTTGTCCTTCTGAGCCAGGTTCTGCAGGAGGTGGCGGGATTGCTCTGTTGATTTGGGCACCGTGAGTGTTCCTGGCAAAGGGACTGCAAACAGACGCTGGGGTCTGAAGAGTGATCACCGCGTCCTCTAACAGGTCAATCCCACCTCCTGAGCTGAAGACAGATCCTGTTAGCGGGAGAACTTAATAACGCATTCCGAAAGGTGAGATGAAGCATGTGAGTAGCTAATTTACCACAGAATATGTAAACATGGGCATGAATAAACTTGTACAATTGCAAATGTCAGGGGAGCTAAGACGTCATTCAGTTTCTCTGTGACTGAATTGGATTCACTCAGAAGCCCCTACTCCTTTCTATTTACTGATAGAAAACTTCTCTCCTGTTGAAAATAGATCCGATTACTTCTTGTTTAAGACTCATATTTTGTGAGTAAATCCTTAGTCAACTCAAATTTTTCCTTTTCTTCCCATTCATGGTTCTGCAGGTCCTTGGGTAAGACTGTGACATCAGAGGCTATGAAGTCCCCTTGTGAGGAAGTCTCTCTCTCTCCCTTGTTCTTGCTCATTTGTTTTCGAGACAGGGTTTCTCTGTGTGTGACACTGGCTGCCCTGGAATTTGTTCTATAGCCCAGGCTAGCCTTGAGCTCACAGGGGTACACCTGCCTCTGCCTCCCAAGCGCTGGGATTAAAGGTGTGTGCTACCACCACCTGGCTCAAGGAAGTCTCTTTTATTGGCTCCCACTTTAGAGTCTGTCCTCATGGTGTTGGAGGTCCTTTTGCCTATGTGTTGCTTTTATTGGTTAATGAATAAAGAAACTACCTTGGCCTGTTGATAGGGCAGAACTTAGGTAGACAGGGAAGATGGAACTGAATGCTAGGAGAAAGAAGGGCAGAGTCAGGGAGTCGCTATGGAACCACTGGAGATAGATGTGCTGAAACTTTGCTGGTAGGCCACAACCTCATGGTGATATACAGATTACTAGAAATGGGTTAAACTAAGATGTGAGAGTTAGCCAATAAGAAGCTAGAGCTAATGGGCCAAGCAGTGATTTAATGAATACAGTTTCTGTGTGATTATTTCGGATCTAAGCTAGCCGGGCAGCCAGGATGAACAAGCGGGCTCTCTTCCAACACCCCAGCTAATGCTCACAGTCTCACACTGCTTTCAGCTCCCAGGCCAAAGTCCATCAGTGCATTCTCAATCCCCTGGCATTTTCTCAGCCAACAAGGAGGATGTTGGGAACCATGAATGGCTGTGGAAAAGCATGGGCTGGAGCTGTCTGTCAAGTCCATCACTCACTGTTACTCTCTCAGCCACTCAGACTGACTTGCAGCGCCATGAGAACATTTCCTTACAGAATTTCCCGTGGGGAGTTGAGGCCCGAACCCTATTCTGAGTCTTGATTGCTTCCATCCCTGGTGTTTGGATCTTGGAACAACCATCCTTATTCTTTCACTCTCCTTCATTGTACTCTTGTATTCCGTCCACTCGATCAGCTTTTGGTGTTGTTCTTTTTTAAATTTTCAAGACAGGGTTTCTCTGTGTAACCCTGGCTATTCTAGAACTTGCTCTGTAGGCCAGGTGGGAATTCATCTGCTTCTGTCTCCTGAGTGCTGGGATCAAAGATGTGCACCACCACTTTCCAGCTTCTATCAAAGATTTAACAACCACACACACACACACACACACACACACACACACACACACACACCTTCTATTTAGTTTGGAAAGAGGTCTTATTTCTTAGTTGTGGCAAAACCAAATTTTACCTTTTAGTATTTCACTCTAGGTTGAACAACACTGACTGAAGTCATGTGACTTGGTGTTATGGGAGTAACTTCCGCTGCCTCAACCAATAGTCGCTGAAATACGAGCCCACAGAGCCCACAGTGTCAGCCAATAGCTTCTGAAATACCAGCCCACTGGGGCGTGGTATATTTCTCTTTTAAAAAGAGAAGCAGATCCGGATCAGGCTCTCTTGGTTCCGGTGCTTGGTCCCGGCTCCTGCTCCAGCGACTAGGCTCCCTTCCTGACGGTTTATGGTGTATGTAAGTTTTACCCCCCAAAATAAATAACCCCTTAAAACATAACTGGTGTGGGATTGATTCGCCGATAACTTGGAATTAATGGTTCTACTTTGACAATACAAGAGAAGTGTCCTAGAAATTGAACAACGTGTTTCCTTAGGACTTTGTCTCTCGGTAAATTTTAGGTTAGCACAGCCCATTTGGGCGAGTCGGTCCCTTGATGATGTTATGGTCAGAATCTGGCTTTCTGGTAGGCTCAGGTTCGGAGCACTTGGTCCCCAGCTTGTGGTGATATTTTGAAGATTGTAGAGTCCTAAGGAAGTAGGGCCTACCAGCAGAAGTAGTTCACTGGGGACAGAGCAATGGGGTTACAGTCATTGCTCCTGTTCATGGCCTGTTTTCTTTGCTTCCTGGTTCATTTTAGGTGAACAACAGGGATCTTATACTATGTAAATCTTTTCCAATAAAAAAAAATTGAGATCCCCTGAACCAAAAATAGATCTTTCCTCCAAGAAGCTGTTTCTATTGCTGTTTGGTTACAGTTAGGTGAAAGTAATTAATGAGGAAAATTGATACCGGAGGTGAGTCCTGTGAAGCCTACCTGGTTTCTGGAGAACAATGGCATCTGGAGCTGTGAACAAGCCCTAGGATGCAGTAAGCAGAACTTAATGGAGATTCCTGGAGGGAGTCTGAAAGATAAGAACGCCAAGAGAATCTGGGCAGTGGAGACTGCCTCTGATGTTCCATATGGGAATAAAGACCTTATTGAAAGCTCAAAGAGAAGAGTTACATCACATTCTAGCAAAGAATACAGCTATGTTCTTCCCATATCCTGACATTTTCATTGAAGCCAAATGCAAAAGTTATGGGATAATTAATTTGACTGAAGAAATTTCATGAGTGTTGGTGGAGGCCGCTGGTTCATTCCCAGCTGCCCAGACTCAAAATAATCACACAGAAACTATATTATTTGTAATACTGTTTGACTAATCCTTAAGCATATTTCTGGCTCACTCTTATATGTTAAATTAACCCATTTCTATTAATCTGTGTATCGCCACATGGCTGTGACTTACTGGCAAGGTTCCAGCACATCTGTCTCTGGGAGAGACTACACAACTTCTCCCTGATTCTGCCTTCTTCCTCCCAGCATTCAGTTCAGTCTTACCCACCCAGCTCTCTCTATTCTATCATATCACAGACAAAAGCAGCTTCTTTACTCATTAACCAATAAAAGCAACACATAGACAGAAGTACCTCCCACACCACATGAGAGCATAACACATGGGCTGTGGCATGGTTATTACTTGCGGCTTTTAGGCAGATTTATAGAGAAAAATAAAGGCAGAGAGCAGAAAGATGTGAAAAACAAACACTTGAACCAGGAAAGGAGTGGTTAATGCAGACCAAGATCACTCCGAGTGAAAGTGCTCCCCATGTAGCCCTGACGACCCCAGTTTGGGCCTCATAACCCAAATTTATAAAAAGCTATGATGTGGTCTGAATGAGAGTGGCCGACACAGGCTCATATATTTACATGTGTAGTCCCCAGGTGGTGAATTCTTTAGGAAGGATTAGAGGGGTTAGAAGGATTAGAAGGTGTGCCATTGTTGGGGGAGGTGTTGACCAGATGTGGAACCAGCCCAAATGAGAGAAATATGTTGCAGTCAGCAAAGCTGGAAGAAAAGAACCATCTAAGTTCATTGTAACTGGACAGAAAGATACGGGATTTCAAGTATACTGTATTTTTTTTTTATCTTGATTTGGTCCAGTATTTCCTCACTATGACCCCTTTCATCCCTTTGGAATGGTAATGTATAGTAGATGCCATTGTGTGTTGGAAGTGTGTGATCTGCTTTTTTTATTTTGATTTTTCAGGAGATTAGAGTTAAGAGATTGCCTTTCATCTCAGAAGAGACTTTGGACTTTTAAGGAGTCTTGAGACTGTGAAAGGTTGTGGGAACTTTGAAGTTGGACTGAGTGCATTTTGCACTATGATAGGTTACAAGCCTTTGTGGGTCAGGGTGTGGAGAATGGGGGTCAGATCTGAATGAAAACGCCCCCCCAGGGGCTCATATAGTTACATGAGTGGTCCCTAGTTGTTGGTGAACTGGTTAGGAGGTGTGGCCTTGTTGAAAGAAATGTGTCACTAGGGGTGGACTTTCAAGTTTAAAAAGCCCAAGCCAGGCCTAGTGGTTCTCTCTCTCTCTCTCTCTCTCTCTCTCTCTCTCTCTCTCTCTCTCTCCCTGCTGCCTGTGAATCCACATATAGAATTCTCAGCTACTTATCCAGCACCATGTCTGCCTGTGTGCTACCATGCTCCCCATCATGAGGATAACAGACCGCACCTCTGAAACTGGAAGACAACCCCAAACAAATGCTTTCTTGTATGAGAGTTGCCAGGGTCATGGCATCTCTTCATAGCAACAGAACACTGATGAGGACAGGTGTGCATGACCATACTCATTGCAATCGTTATTGCAAAGATTAGCATCATTAAAAAGTAGCTTTTCAAAACTTGTACTGATGCCATAGGAACAGTGCCTTAAGGATGAGCTATTTCCTGCTGAAGGCTCCAATAAGAAACAGAAAATAGAAAAGTCAAAGTGGTGCCCTGCTGGAAAGGGTCTGTTCAAGATAGCTCAGTTCAGGGGATGGAGAGATGACCAAGGGGTTAAGAGCCCTGGCTGCTCAGCAGAGGAAATCAGGTTCAATTCCCAGAACCCAGATGTGACCCACAACCATCTGTAATGCCAGGCACAGGAGATCTGATAACCTCATCTGGTTGTCATGGACACCAGGCACACATGTGGTGCTCAGACCTCTGTGCACGCGAAGCACTGGTGTAGATCACCTTTGGAGCAGTTTGTAGTCTGTAGATGATTTCTGGATGGTGTCTACCAGCCGAGTGCCACTCTGCCAAGACAGATGTAGGCTAGGGACAGAAGTTAAAGAACTTAAAGGAAACATACCTGGAACTTCCCCTCAGGAAGCTTAGGATGTTGATTGACCAGAGTGCTCCTCCAGAGTCCATTTGACCTGTGAGAAGTGGATCCAAATCTTAGGATTTCATTGACTAGTTGAAGCTTACATTATCATTATTTATAATTTATATCAAAATCCGCATTGTGGAAAAGTAGCTAACGGGTATATTTATAAGTGGTTGATTACTAAGAGCAGTCTTTGCAAAGCAGGTTTGGAAGTTACGGCTGCAACCTGTTGATCCTTTAATAGGAAGCCTGTTAGCAAGGCAAATCTGCCACAGTTTGACTTTTAATCCTTCGAATCATTCCTCATAGGCTTGCACCTCAGTTCAGTGACTACCTTAGAGGATTCCACGCAAACAGGTGGTGTAGGAAAAGGTGCGTGGCTGCCTTTCACTTAGATCATTGTTTTTCTAGGCATAAATGACAAACACAAGGTAGAGCGTGTAAACCCAGAGAAAGTCTGTCTCTAGGTAAAGCACAGGTCACAAGAGAATCAGCTCGCACCTCTATGCTTCCCTTGCAGGGATTATGCAGCAGTGAGGACCAGATTAACAAGTGTCCCAGCCCAGAAGTTTCTCCCTGTGCCATTGTCACATGAACAGGAGCTAGCATGCTCTGGGGACCTGGCACTGCATAGCTGGTGTTTGGAAGAGGTAGACTTAGTATGTATGAAAGGAAAATTTACTGAGGAGTGCACTCGCTTTCCCGTATTAGCCTGGGGCACTGTGACAACCTATGTTTCCGGAGTAGTGACCAATAGCAGTACTGTTTGCTTAGCTTTGCAGTTTCTACCTTCAGTATTCTGAATGTGGCATTTGGTGGGGTTTTTATATAATAAATGTACCGGATTTTTTATTAAAACATTAGCCAAACAGTGACCTTGAAATAATTATTTTGGGGGGCACTTGAAAATTCGATCCTGGGACATAGCTCAGTGGTCAGGTATGGATTTAATGAATTTAACATTTGCAAGACCCTGCTCAATATCTTACATCAAAAAAAGTAAATAAACATGAACTAATATAACCAGGAGAATGCTTATTATCCTAGCTACTTGGGAGGGTGAGATAGTTTAGGAATTCAAGAATAGTCTGGGCAACACAAAAAGAAACTTTGCCATGTATAAAACAAAAACAGACATAGATCAGAAGTTCAAGGTCACTAAATAGCGAGTTTGAGGCCAATGTGAGGTACATAAAACCATGTCTCCCCACCACCACCACCAAAGAAGAGCTTACCCTATGGAGATATTTGTGAAGATTTTGCAATTGCCTGCAGATAATTTAATGAAATCCTGTTGCATAAAAAGTGTTCTCTTTGAGGAAACAGTTTGCAAATGAATGTCTCTCACACGGAACTCTAAACTGACCCTGTATGCAGACCTTTTCCTTGAGTGCGTGGTGAAGTGGTTTATAGACATGCTGGGAGACTGAATCCTTTGCTCTCCATGAACTGCCATAACATGCAGGAGATGAGACGTCCCAGCTTTCTTATCTGTCAGTCATAATTAGGTTTTCCTCATGGAGATAAAATGCAGATTCCCTCAAGGCGTTCAGCGTGGCACTTAGTAAACGGCTCCCAACTGGCAGGATGTATCTGCAGGCCCTCACAGTCCCCCACCAGCCATCTAATCTGGTCCACATGGGGGGGACATGTCTGAATGTGAGTCACACACACACACCCCCTCAGGGTACAAAGGGAAGGGTGAGAGCCATGAGCAAAACCATCAAACAATCTGCTCTTTCCAGGAAGGCCAGGCCATCCTAGATGGAATGTGATAGCCTTTGGGGCAAACTCCAGCGCTGTCTGCCAACTTAATCTTGAAGACTTCCTGCCTTTTGCAGTAGGTAACTGGGAAAATATGCACCCTTCAATTCCTCTTCCCTTGAGAATAATATAAATCTCTCAAATTTGTGATCCTATTATACTCTGTGTCTGGTAAAAATGAAGAGTTGAGGTTGAGATTGTTCTGATTTTTATACATGTAACCTGTCTTGAGAAACAACCCCATGGAAGTTTATTCCCTATTCTACGTTAACTGTGGGGACAGAAACATCAGGGTCAAATAGGTGCTAAGACTATTAACAAAAGGCAGAAGTCTATCTTACATTGAAATGGGTAGAGACTGTAGAGATGACTCAGCAGTAAAGAGTCCAGGCTGCTCTTCCAGAGGTCCAATTCCCAGTACCAACATGGTGGCTCACAACCATCTGTAAGTCTGATTTCAGGGATCTGATGCCCTCTTCTAGCCTCTATTGATACTAAACATGAACATGTTGCTTAGACATACATGCAGGCAAAACACCCATACACATTTTTTTTATATAATTCTCAAAAGAAATGTTTAATTGTAATGGGCACTTGAAAATGGAAGATGGTCTAGGTGCGTCCCAGAGACACTCAATGGTGGTTGTCTCTGACCAAAAAAAAAAAACCAGTACTTTCATGTTTCCAGACATTCCCTTTGGTTTCGAGCAGCTCATCAGCTCCAAGGCAAAAGACAGAGCCAAAGAATCTCTTGGCCGGTTACACGTCATCTTGCAGGATGCTGTTGTCCTAAATCAGGGATGAATTTAGGAGGACAGAGAATATTTAAAACATACCCACCCTGCTAAAAAAGAATTGTATTAAAAAAGAAGTACAATCTTGTAAAGTAAGTACATCAAAATCTACCTTTTAATTGCTTGGACATGAAAAACAGCACGCAGGGCCCAGTGTAGAAGCACACACCTTTACTCTCACACTTGGGAGGCAGAGGCAGGTGGAGCTCTGTGGGTTTGAGGCCAGCCTGGACTACTACAGAGTGGGTTCTAGGCCAGCCAAGGCTGTGCAATGAGACTCCATCTCAAAAGAAAAGAAAAATCACAAACAAATATTATTTACTCTTCTTTTAGTTTGGACACATTATGGGCTGCAGGTGTGTGAGGGTCTGCACACAGGGCAGAAGTCAGTCTCAGATGGTCCGTAGTTACTATTCACCTTGGATTTCTCTTGAGATGGGGTAGCTCACTGGCCTGGGATTCACCAACTTAGTTAAGCGCAATGTCGGGCAAAAGCCAGTCGCTCAATAAGTGTTGATTATTGTCCTTGGCAACAGACAATAAATAGACTTATTCAAAGGAATAGAAAGTTAGCAAAAGAGTGATGTTCTGATGGAGACAATGGTGGCACACCAGACAACAAATACATGTCATTGTCACCCAGCCCCAGAGGTGGTCAGCATGCTTGGCTTGCAGTTTTTACCATGATCACAAGAAAATGCATTGTGTGACGGTGTCCAGCACCATGGTGGCAGCTAGCACCGTGGCGGCAGCTAGCACCATGGCGACAGCCAGCACCGTGGCGGCAGCCAGCACCATGGTGGCACCCAGCACTCTTCCCATCGCTGTCCAGAAGCTCACCCCACAGGCTGTGCTCCTCTATCTTCGAGGCAATAGGAGATGGATGTTTGGAAAGTGAGAAGGCCAAGTTACGGTATTCCTCCTATCTGTTCCCAGTGTGGGTCCTGGGGCTCACTCCCATCTGGGCACTCCATCTTGCTTGCCAACCTCTCCAGCCTGGGGTTGTGGCTCTGGTTTGTGAGATCCCCCACCTGCTATGGAGCCAGTTCTGTCTGCCTATTCTGCCCTAGAGGATAATTTTATTTCCTGCAGTTACTCTGTCTGGTCAAGGACAACACTCAACCTTCCCACCCTGGCAAAAAAAGAATTCTGGGATATTTAGTGAGCGTTTCAGATAAACCACAAGACTGTGGTAGGCCCTATGTAATCCGACAGGGCGTCCCTGCCCTGGAGGAATTCGGTCTGGTTGAGAAGACAGACACACAAGTGAAGAATGTGAAATAGTCACCCACAGCTCCTCCAGTTCTCAGTCTTTGAGCCTGAGTGAGTGGGAGTCTGGAAGGGAAGCTTTTTAAAGAGGTTACAGTGTAATAAAGTCGAGAATACAGACACTGGGGGCTGGGGAGGTGGTAAGTAGTCTGGCCATTACACCCAAAACTTCAGCAGACAGCACTTAACAACTTGCACATTAACAAGGCGCTCCTTTATTGAGCTGATTAAATATGCATAGAAAACCAACTAACAACAGAAGCTGGTCTTTCACCCCTCATTAACGGACACTTAGCAGCTAACCCATCCTCATAAAGTAGCAGGGAGGGTGTCTAGAGCCGGTGAGAGACTGTAGTGATACCAATAGCTGGGTTGACATCGCTTCCCCGTATTCCTCTCTCACGCAGCACCAAGTTTTAACTGATTAAGTTATTTGGGCCACAAATTCCACACTGCAAAAAGTAAATCAGAGTTCCAGGGGGTCAGGGGAGAAGAATAGGTCAGAAAAGAAGGGAGAAATGGCAAGCTGACAAAGATGACAGATGTGGGGGGTAGGGACACCCCAGCAGCTGAGCAGGACCCAGAGCTACAGCTCATGCGAGGGAGGTCTCAGAGTACAGGTTTCAAAATGTTTGGGCCACCCAGTGTGGAGTTTTAGGAAAAGGTCCTCTTAAGTCAGGTCACTGAGCAATTGCTTTCCTCTCATTTTCTCGCTGGCAGAGCCCTCCTGGTGCCTCCTTAATGGCGAAGAGAAGCAGCAAGTGGCTGATAAACATCAGCGGGCTGGGCCACTTGATGGAATTTTTATCTTGCAAAAAGTAGGTCCTGGATGATGAGTTGAGAGATTGCCAGGAATCCCTGGAATCTAATTAAAATCTCAGTTGAAAACATAAAGGTTCCATTTTAGAGTCATGGTGGTGGTGGGGGGGGATGGTATTGAATCCTTTACTCTGGCAAATGTTTGAGTTGTTTAACAGTCATGCATTCTTAGCTTGCTGTCAATTAAATGCGGGGTTGGGAACCTGTGATGCGGTGGCTCAAGCGTGGTTCTGAGGGTATCTTTTTTATTTTACACAATATTTTTGATCGTGTTCCAGATCCTCCCCACATCCTTACCCACCCGACTTCATGCTCTCTCTCTGTCTCAGAAAAACTGAACAACAAAACCCCCAGAAAATAAAAAATAAATAAATAAAAATTAGAAAGCATAAAAAGACCACTAAACAGGGGATTCGTTGGCCAGCTGCTCCTGGTTGTCATGGGGTCTGCGCTGAGGCGTGGTTGGTGTACACAGGGACACGCCATTGGAGAAAACTGGTTTTCACTTTCCCTTCGTTATCTCTGCAAATAGCTTCACGGCTCGTGTTTGGCTTAAACCTGGGCTGGTCTTGTATGTGCTGCTGTAATCTCTCATGAGCATCAGTCCTGTTGTGTCTGGAAGATGTCTGTTTCCATGGAGCCATCCATCCCCTCCGGCTCTTACAACCTTCCCACTTCCTTTTCTGCTTAGACTCCTGAGCCCTCAGGGGAGGAGTTTAATGAAGACATTCCACTTGGGACTCAGTGCTTGAAAGTCTCCCTCTGTCCTCACTGTCCAGTTGTGGGTCTCTGTTAATTACCATCTACTGTAAGAAGATGTCAACAAAGGCTGCACTTTTGTTCCCGGCCGCTCAGACCTGAATAATGACACAGAAGCTATATTAATTACAACACTGTTTGGCTGATGGCTCAGGCGTATTTCTAGCTAACTCTTACACCTTAATTCAATCCATTTCTATTTTTCTGTGTATCACCATGAAGGTGTGGCTTACCGGTCAGGTTCTGGTGTCTTTCTCCTTCAGCAGCTACATGGCATCTCCCTGACTCTGTCTTCTTTCCTCCTCTACCTCTGCTTGGATTTCCCACCTTGCTATATTTAGCCCTGCCATAGGCCAAAGCAGCTTCTTTATTAATCAATGATAATAAAACTTATTCATAGCATACTGAGGGGAATCCCGCATCACCAAGAAGCTTCCCTGATGAGAGTTGTGTGATACACTGATCCATGGATATAGCAATATGCCATTAGGAGTCATTTTATTACTATGTTCTTTTATCAGAATAATAAGTTTTTCTCTAGGTCCCTACCTACAAGTCTCAGGTTCTTGACTACTTCGCAGTGCCAGGTATGGGTTCCATCTCATGGAGTGGGCCTTAAATCCAACCAGAAAATGGTTGGTTTTACCCATAATGTTTGTGTCACTATTGTACCAGGATACCCTGCAGGCAGGATGCTATTATAGGTTACAGGATTTGTAGCTGGTGATCTTGGTGATTATTTTTCTCCCCTGGTAGTTTGTAGAATACCTTCCAATACCACAAATGCTAGTCAGTAGGGGATGAAGCTTCTAGCTGGGCGCCAGCTTGGTTTTTCCATACTCTGTGACATGAATAAGTGTTGTCTTCAGCAATATGGCCTTACCATCAGGTTGTGGAGATTAATCAATAGCCTTGGCAATAACCTATGGTATTTGGGGGAGGGGTTCTATGGTAATTTGGCCAATGACTCAACAAAATGTAACCCATTCCTTGCACTGGAGGGGGTTCTGCTCAATGGCATACAATGTCTAGTTGGGGCTTTGTCTCCCTCATTATATGGTGACTCCATTTAAATTCCTGTGCGTATTGTGTAAGCTTCTATAGTAGTGCATTTCCATATGGTTTTGTAGTGTTAGTTGTGAAGGTAGTTTTTTCTTAAAGATTTATTTTGTTGGTATGTGTGTCTGTCTGTCTGTGTGTGTCTGTGTATGCCCATGTAGGGTAGACACATATATAAAAATGTTCTCAGGTGCCTGACAAGGGTATCAGATTTACTAGAGCTGAAATCATAGGTGGTTGTTTGCTTCCCGGCACCCATATCAGGAGGCAACTCCAGCCCTCTACAGGAACAGCAAATGCTTTGAATCACTGAGCAATCTCTGTAGCCCTTGGGTAGATTTTTCATTAAACACTTAGCAATTACTAAAGATTAAAAAAAATCATGAGGGGGCTGGAGAGATGGCTCAGAGTTTAAGAGCTCTGCCTGCTGTTCCAAAGGTCCTGAGTTCAATTCCCAGTCAACCACATGGTGGCTCACAACCATCTGTAATAGGGTCTGGTGCCCTCTTCTGGCCTGAGGGCATACACACAGAAAGAATATTGTATACATAATAAATAAATAAACATAAAAAAATCATGACTTCAATCTTATTCTGTGCCCCAGTTATCTATAAAAAATAAATGTAATTATCCTTACCTCATGAGTTCTAAGAACTAAGCCAAAATAAGAGGTTCCTGGCCTTAGGAGAACTTCCAAGTTTGAATGTCTTTCTCCTCCCTCCTCTCTGTCACTCCAGTTTCCAGATCACCGTACCATTGCCATTCTCTGGAAGGTCTCCAGGAAGCAGTGAGGCCAGTGTAAAGAAATCCGGGGTGGGGCAACGCAGGAAAAGAGGTTACAGAAACAGAGAGACTGTGGTCAGCCTAGGAGGGAAGACGGTGGTGTAAACCCATAAATTCAAGACCAACCTGGACTACAATGAAGTAAATTCATGAGCTTCTAAGTGGATTAAGAACTACTCATGGTTCTTTACTGATTTTAGATTAAAAAAATTGAATTGTATGTGTCTTAGTATGACTGTGTGTGGGTATGTGCTCCGAAGTGCAGGTGCCCACAGGAATCAGAATGTGTCAGATCCCCTGGGGCTGGAGTTACTGGCCAGTGTGAGCTGCCTGATTGTGGTGATGGGGACCAAACTCAGTTTCTCTAGAGGAGCAGCGTGTGCTCTCAAGCAATGGATGCAGCATTTCTCTGGCTCCTAGATATTTTTTAAAGACAGTGTGGGCATCTGTTGGGTTAAAAAAGCTACTGAGGTGGTATGTGTAAGAATCAGAGCTTGCCTTCCACGTACAAACCAGAGTAGTTACAGGGTAGAAAGGGCTACAGGAAATGAGACTGAGAAGCTGCCCCCTTTTTCTGACCCAAGATTGACAGTTGCTAGGAGTGAGCAGTGCTGTGAGCAGTGAGTCAAGGAATGTCAGGTGACCAGTGACATCATCTCTGATGGCCAGCATCATCAGGGGGCTGCACAGCTGGGGTCAGCAGCAAGCTAGGCTTTAGTTCTGGAATGCTAATTAATTACTATGATTTTGGAAAATTGTTATTGTTTAACCAAAATGGAACAACTTCTCAAAATGACATGGTCATGGCTAGCATTCTGGACTTTTATTTCTATAGACAGATGGAGAAGGGGGCATGATGGAGCAGTTAGCTCATCCCTCCTGGGAGAGGCTGACATCCTCATTAGGGGGTTCTTGATATGGGGAATTGTGGAGGAGGAGGAAACTATGAAGAAGCTGGTTTCTTCCTCAATGGTCTCCAAACCTACCAATGTCTATCTGGCTACCTAACATTCTCCCCCAAGTGCTGAGACCCTAAAGTCATTTAGAATATGAACATCAAGTCAGTCTGACTGCTTCTAGTGGCATTGGGGGTGTAGAGATGTTTAGGGTCCCTACGTGTATTGACTTTCAGGTCCTGGAGGGTCAAGGAGACTCAGATAGAATCCATTTGCCCTGGGGCCAGCTGAGTATGAATCCACTGTAAACAGTAGGTAAGATTAAGACAGCAGTCGAGTACACAAGGTCCTTAGATTAATAACATCAGCACTAAACATTATAATAGACTCAACACATTTTCATGATGAAGATCCAGAAGTCCAGGTTCATAGCTGTTGGGCAATGACGTGGTGGTGGTGGTGGTGGTGGTGGTGGTGGTGGTGGCGGTGGCGGCATCTATAGTGTTCAAATGAGAATATCTCCCCATAGGCTTGGATGTTTGAACACTTGTTCTCCATTCAGTGGTGCTTGTTGGGAAGATTTATGAGGTACAGCCTCAGGGTGATTGATGGGAAGAAGGAACAGAAGTTCTGGTAAGTGCAGGAGCCCCTTGGGGTCAGAACCCCAAGTGGCCAAGAGTCCTGTAAAGGCACAAAGGGCTGCCAGAACCCCCAGGGTGGGCAAAGCCTAAGGTACTGCTAGAACCCTGATAGACTGTTGGGTTGGTAAGGGGAAAGAGGACATGCAGGTAGGGAGACGCGTATCTGCAGATGGCATGACCTGACCCTCTGAGAGGACAGAGGCTGACTCCAAGAGTCGATAGCAGAATGGGTAGCAGAGGAGAGCATGGCTCTAAGAGTTGGGGAGTTGGGGAGGGGGTAGAGGAGGTTATAGGGAAGGCGTCAGAGAGTGAAGATCGTTTTTATTGGACTCATTATGAAATCGTCCTGAAGTCGGTCCCCTTAGTAGTTTTGGAGCAGAGTATTTTTCAGAGGAGTCACAGAATCGAAACAATCCCAAAGCCCGTATCTCTCTACTCACAGGATACAGCTTGGTAGTGAAAAGCCACTTTCTTCCTGCTATCGCTTGGTTAAAACTTGAAAATATTGTGCTAAGTAAAATAAAGCCAACCATAAAAGGCCATGTCCTATATGACGTAAATATTCTGAATAGGCAAGTTTATAAAGATAAAAAAAAATAGATTTGAGAGGCCCAAAGAGATAGCTCACTGCTTAAGAACACTTGCCACCCTAGCAGAGGAACTGGATTTGGTTCCCAGCCCCATATGGCAGTTTATGCCTGCCTGTGACTCTTAGTTCCAAGGGATCCAACACCCTTTCCTGACCCCTGAGAGCACCAGCTGTGTGTGCTGCATTTGTAAACATGAAGGCACTTACACATACACATTGAAATTAAACTCAGTTTAAATAGACTTGTGTGGAGCTGCCAGCAGTAGGAAGATGGGGGGAGGGCTTGTGAAGACCGTAGGCACAGTGGCTCTGGGAACAGTGTTAAAAATATTCCGAAGTCATTTATGGCGATGTTTGTACAACTCCGTGAGTAAACGTAAAACCCACCGGGTTGTGCGCTTTACAAGGGTGAACTTTACAGCATCTAAATTATATCATAAAGCTGTCAACAACAAATATAAACCAAGATAAGAGGAGGTGGTCAGAGAAGCTCTCGAGGTTGAGAGGGGATAGTGTGTTTGGCGGTGTTCAGAGCTAGAACCTGACCATGGAAGTGAGTAGCAAGGCTAACTAGGCAGGGGGCCAAGAAAGACAACGAGTGCTAGGGGGTTGTATAGGTCATGGGTCCCGAGGGGGATAGCAGGAGTCACCCTGGCAGTAAATCTGCCAGTGAGCCAGGAGGGAGAAGTCTCCACAGGATGAGGAGGGCAGCCTGTGGGCTTGCAGATGGCCACAGGGCAGCCTAGCATGTGGGGTTGGGGTACAGGGCGGGGGAGAGAGTGGTAGAGTAGGGAAGTGGGTGGGAGGGGACTCTAATAGGACGTTCAAAGCCGGTGTGTGGTTAGAGAGGGGTCTGGAATTTGGAACTTGGAAAGGATTCAAAGGCATTCTCAAAGACCTGGGGCTGCTGGTTGCTCTCCCTTTTATTCAGCCATGCAGCGCAGTGTACGTTTGCTCTGTTGCTGTCACTGCTGTCTGCTCACGGGGTCCTCTCAGGAGGTGATGCTGGATGGGGCCGAGAGGACTTTGGTGGCCTCTGTCTGGTGACTGTATAATGACTCCCCTTCCAGCAGTCTTACCAGCACCTGTCGCCCTGAAGGTGGTTGGAGGGCTATGCTGACCAGTCTGCACCCACTGTGGACGCCATCCTGGCCTTCATTATTTAATTACACCATGGAAGCATCTGCCTCAATTTCTTTATTGATTCTTTGATAATCACACATTACGCACCCCAACCCTGCTCCTTTTGCAGTCTTTCCAAATCTGCCCTCTACCCTTACAGCCTCCGGGCAGAAGCAAAACAAAGCAAAGAAAGAAGAATAACAGAAAAAAACTTTTCGCCGACACCCCTGGGCCACGACCTGCTCCTCTATCAATCCCTGCCTTCTCTCGGAGTTGGCGCGTCTCCAGCTCCGCCATACACGTGCCGCTCTGCTCCTGTGTCCTCCCACCTCTCCATCACGTGTTGGTTGCAGTGGCACTGGAAGCTGCGGCATGCCATGCAGTAGACCCTTTTTCCAAACAGCCTGACTTGCAATGGTCATTGCATTGAGTCCTTGGTGTGGCTCACGGTCTCTGGCTTCTGCTATGCCATCAATACTGGACCCCTCGGAGACTTAGCTCACACATCCTGCCGTTGCCCAGGGTCATGGAGATCCTGTGGCTATGACCCCATTGGATTGGCTCCTTCACCCGCTCCAGCAGCTCAGTGGTGGGTGTGTGTCGAGATGGGCCAGTTCATGGCCCTGATTTCGGGCCTGGGTGGGAGCTGAGCTGATCAGTCCCTGGCCTCCCTTCCCCTCAGTGAGGCTTCCTCAGTGTGTTAAAGGGTTGCCTATTGAGAGCGGAATGGGAGGGATATGGTGGACTTTGACTTCAGGTCTAAGGCTGCTCTTGAATTTTGGCTCTGCTATTTCTAACTTAGTCTACGTGGGCGTCGTCTTAATTAGAGTTTCTATTGCTGTGATAAAACAAGACCAAAACCAACTTGGGGAAGAAGGGAGTTGTTTGGCTACAGCTTAAAGTCTGTTATCCAAGGGATTCATGGCAGAAGCTTGAGTCAAGGACCTGGAGGCAGGCACCAACACTTTTTCCTCATTGCTTGTTTAGCCTGCTTTCTTATAGCACCTAGATCTCTCAGCTACAGTGAACCAGACCCTCCATATCAACCATCAATCATTAATCAAGAAAATGCACACAGACTTGGTGATGGGGGCATTTTCTCCATTGAGGGCCCTAATTCCCAAATGACTCTTGCTTGTGTTGAGTTGACATAAAACTAGCCAGCACAGGCGCCTTACTTAATATTGCTGGGCTTAGTTTGGTGATTGACAAAATTTGTGTTGGTGAGAATGGATTCTCAAGGTGCTAACAGGTGATAGACACAGCTGGAAACTCTCTTCTCCTCCTCTTCCTTCCCTTGCCCCCGTCCCCCGTTCTGTTGTTGCCCCACCTGCCTGCACCTCCAGAAACCCTGTCTGACCGGATGTCCTCTCTAGGGACGATTGAATGATTGAGCTGATTTTCAAACTGGCAGGATCACTAGAATCACATTATTTTACTATGCCTTATAACATTTCTCAAAGTTTGGGTTTGGAGAGGGGTTGTTATTTTTGTTTTATTTTGTTTTTAATTGGACTGGAGGTGTGGTTCACTGGTAGAGTCTTTGCCTTGCAAAACAAAAAACAAACACCTCAAGTGTTTTATAAAATATTTCTGATCTTTTAATGTAGAATATAGAAAATAAGTGTTTGCATTCTTGATTTACAAAGAAAAAGATAAATGAATATTCTTATGTTTACTGGGCCTGTTTTTCTGCATGCTTTACATGCAATCATTGATTTAATGCCCCTAGCTGTTCTGTGGAGTAGTACTAGCTTTATCTCACATGAAGGGGAACAAACCAGAGAGATCAAATAACTTGTTGAAGGTCACATAGCTTCTCAGTCTGGGGGACGATTTGAACCCGACCATCTGGCTGTGAAGCCTAACCTCCCTATGACCACTGATAGATGGCAAGGAAACAAATCATGTTGGGAGCTACAGAGAGAAGAAATCTTTCTCCAGTTGGTGCTCGGGTGTCTTTCTGGCCTCTGGAATCTCTTACAGTGTGTAAATATTGGAGGCTCACATTGATGACTAATAGGATGCTATTGTTATCCTAGACAGGCCTGAGAAGTCCTCGAGAGCTTTATTACCCCGTTTCCTTAGAGCTCAACTACCTCAGCCACCTCTGAGAATTCTTTTGCAGAGACAAAGAAACCATTTCCTTGGAGACAATGGTAGACACCCTTGTCATATGACATTCCTGTCCGCTGCAAGCCAAGTTCCAATAATTAATATTAAGCCATGTGTGGTGGTGTGTACCTTTAATCCCAGCTCTTGGGAGGCAAAGACAAACAGATCTCTCTCTGAGTTCAAGAACAACCTAGTCTGTGTAGAAAGCGCAGGTCAGCCAGAGTTGTTGAGTGAGACCCTCACTCTCTCCAACAGACAGACCAATATTAATATTAAAAACAATACTTTGGCCAGAAATGATGGCACACACCTTTAATCTCAATGCTCCACTGGGGAGGCAGAAGCAGGTGGATCTCTGTGAGTTTGAATCTACGTAGTAATCTGTGAGTCTGATCTATCTACATAGTAAGTTCCAAGCTAGCCAGGACTACATAGTAAGAACTTGTCTAAAAAAAAGTTTACTTTATAATACATGCTATATACATATAAAGCATATAAAATACATATGTAATTTAAAGATTTGATTTCCTTCCCAGACTGAGCTCTGTTGATGCGGCATGTGATTCTTTATGTTTTGAGACAGGGTCTGGCTGCTATGGCACTCACTGTGCAGTCCTGGCTGCCCTAAAACTCTCATCATTCCCCAGGCCTTGGCTTCCTTGGTGCTGGGATACAGGAGTTTATACCACCCTGCGTCTTCCATGTTCTATGTATCTTACTCATGCACATAATAATAGCTGATCTGTGGATAAACACACGGCACATGTAGAATGGACTGAAAACATAAATATAAACAAACTAAGGTGGTGCAGAAGGTCTTTCTTTAGGAACATGGAATAAACATGCTAAGAATCCTGGAATTACTTCAGAAATGGTTATAAAATAGAAATAAATGCCTTTGAATATAAAGGAACCATTTGTCATAGTCTCCTGTCTGAGTGGGAAAGAAATGGTGTCTCATCAGCTTAAGAACAGCTTTATCTCTTGCTCATTCTTTTTGTTTTCATTGGCCTATGTATGACTACATGTGTGTATGTTTACATATGTGTGTGCAGGTATATGTGCACATATGCATGTGAAGGCCAAAGGCTGACAATCAGTTTCTTCTTGATCGCTTTCTGTTTCATTCACTGAGGCAGGGTCTTTCAGTCGAGCCGAGTGCTCACCGATAGGGCTGGTCTAGCTCGCCTGCTGGCTCCAAGGACCCCCTATCTCAGCCTTCCCAGGGTTGGAATTATGTGGGTACTGGGGGTCTGAACTTGGTTCTTCATGTGTTCACGACAAGTGCCTCACCTGCTGAGCTGTCTCCCCACCTCCTATTTCTTGCTCGTTCTCATATCCATGGTGTGTTGGGACAGTCGCTGGCCTTCATTACTCAGCCGTCGCTGGCAGAGTAACCGGTCTCTCCAGCGTGCTCAGTGACGGCACCAAAGGAAAGGACGCCTGGAGAAGTGGACGCAACATAGCTTCCTGAGCAAGAATCATCAGCCGGAAACAGCTTCCTGGTGCCACCCCACTGCAAGGCTTCCAGCCTCAGACCAAAGGAAAGAAAGTTTCCTTCATGGCCAGGGTGGGAACTTGGGGACTCATTTTTTTTTCTTTTAAGTATTAGGGATTGAATTCAAGGCCTCCTGAACGCTTACATAAGCACTCTACCACTGACCACTGATTTGTAGCCCCAGCTTTTTGTATTTTTAAAATTTTAAGACAGAGTCACGCCAAATGGCCAAGCCTAGCCTAGAACTCGCGATCTTCCTACCTCAGCCTCTGGAGTAGCTGAGCTCATGGACCTGTGCCATCTGACCCAACCTCAGGAATTCTTAATGAGCAGCATCGGTGACACCCCTGGGCTCCTCAGATTTCCAGTGTTGAATGCTTTAAAACAAACACAAAGCAATTGAGAAGGACATCTCTGCCTTTCAGATTTTGCGGTGGCCCTTGGGGCTCAAGGCTCCCCACTGGCCGTCCCCTGTGTTTTACAGTGCAACTGCAGAACTCCTTTGTAGATTCACGTTTCCTGCGGCTTTTGTCTCCAGGAGCTTTAGAGCCAAAGATGAGTTTGTCTAAAGAATCTTGCGTTAAAACAGGGGCTAAAATGTGATCTAAAATGATAGAAAGTTGAAAACCAAGGTGATGATTTATGCAAAGAAGTTTATTTAACCTTATCTGTGAAAAAGCAATAAAAATAAAAGAAATTAAGATACAATTGTAACCCTGGGCTAATCCTCAGAATAATGGACGAAGATGGCTATCCCATCCTGACTTCTTTACAAACTTTTAAGATAATGCTTTATTTTTGTGTTTTGCCTTTTTTAGAAGATGTTCAAGTTAGCTATTCCATTGGTTAACTCCATACCCTTGTGTAATTATATCATTGGTTAATCATAGCATTGGGTAATTATATCGAGGGGTAAGTACCGTGGGTTTGCGTTTCCTTTGCTTGTTGGGTTATCTGTCGTCCCACATCCAAGCTGGCCATGATGGAACTGTTGGAGATGGAGCTGGACACCAGGGGTGTGGGACGCTCACAGCTGCTTGCCTCAGTTGTGAATATCTGTGAGTGAGTTTGGCCGGGCCACCTTACAGAACCATGTACCAACAGTCACATGGGTAATGAATATTCAGGTGGGTGATGAGACTTCCCATCCACGGAGTGTATTCTTGGGTTTTTTTTTTTTTACTTTATTGTTTTTCATTTTGCTCCGATGCCCGTAGCTGCTTCCTCTGTTCTTTAGTGTTGCTAAGGAGTGCCTCAACTCCATTGTACGATGAGGAGAAGAATAAATAAACAAATGGAGACAAACACTGACTGCTCAACTTTCTAATCACCCCCAAGCTGGTTTTATTGAAACCAACCACCTTGGAGAAGCCAGAGTCAGGCACTTTCTTGCAACGAGGACAGCTGAGCGGGCACGTTTTCCCTGGTGAAGCTTAGGGGTTGGCTATCTTTGATCAGATCTCTTCTCTTAATGAGCAGAAAATCCTAAACTTAAGCATGGCTTGGTTTTCAGCCACTGCAGCTATTCAGATGTTCTATGGGGGTGTTGCTGAGTGACCTTCCACCCTGGGACCTCTCTGGGAAACAAAAACTTCCTTCTAAAGCGAGACTGTCCCCTGAGCCTTTATAAATCAAATTAACTCTCAGTCGTAACTTAAGGAAAGTAAACCCTGTCCTGTTTCATCAGTAACTGTTGTAGGAGAGGCTGCTTGTCCATTTCCTGAAATAACCACACAGAAACTGTATTAATTAAATCACTGCTTGGTGCATTAGCTCTATCTTCTTATTGGCTAGCTTTTACACATTAATTTAACCCATTTCTAGTAATCTGTATATCTCCACGTGACTGTGACTTACCAGGTAAAGTTCCATCATCTGTGTCCAGCGGGGCTACATGGCTTCTCTCTGCTTCTGCCCTTCCTTCTCCCAGCATTCAGATTAGTTTTCCCCACCTAGCTCTGTTTTACCCTATCAGGCCAAGCCAGTTTCTTTATTAACTAATGGTATTCACAGCATGCAGAGGGGAATCCCACATCAAGCCCCTTCCCCCTGGTGTCTCCAGATGCCAACATATGCATTCTTCCAGTGGACATGGTCAGAGAAGAATAAAACTGACCTAGCAAAATTGAGCAATCCATGAAGCATGCCTCAGGAGCCCTTGCTCTGTGTGGTTACTCATACAATTCTCACATGATCTTAACATGGTTTGCCTTGTGGTCCCACATTAGGGTAAGGAAATGCTTGTTCAGAAAAGATGCACATCACGCAATATGGGGAATGACTTCATCCTGTGCTGGTCCGACCCCAGAGCTCCTAGTCTTTATTCACGGCGCTGCCTCTGCCCCACTTCTTTTGTTTCCCATCTAGGTTATTCGACCTAGGGGAGGATAATATACCCTTTATCCTAAAAATAACAGAAGCAAGTTTTTACATGGTTTTTCATACTATCTTGGTCACTGTTTTATCGCTGTGAGGAGACACCATAGCCAAGGCAACTCTTATAAAAGAAAGCATTTAATTGAGGACTTGCTCACAGTTTCAGAGGTTTAGTCCGTTATCCTGGTGAGAAGCATAGAAACACACAGGCAGACACGGTCCTGGAGAAGTACTTCATAGCTGCATCCTGATCTATTGGCCATGACAGAGAGACTCTGGGCTTGGCAGGAACTTTTGAAACCTCAAAGCCCATCCCCAGTAACACACTTCCTCCAACAAGACCACACCTCCTAATCCTTTCTAATAGTGCCACTCTCTGGTGACCAAATATTCAACTCTATGAGCCTGTGGAGGCCATTTTTATTATTTTTGATTTTTTTTTTTTTTGAGATGGGATTTCTCTGTGTGACTTTGGAGCCTGTTCTGGAACTTGCTCTGTAGACAAGGCTGGCCTTAAACTCCTGAGTGCTGGAATTAAAGGCATGCGCCACTACCACCCAGCACTATGGAGGCCATTTTTATAAAAATGGTTCCCAAAGGTCCATATGGAATGGCACTATTAGGAGATGTGACCTTGTTGGATGAAGTGTGTCATCGGGGGTGGGCTTTGAGATTTCAGATGCTCAACTAGGCCCGGTGTTGTTGGGAGCTGTGACCCCCCAGATCCTGAATTCCTTGTAAACAACTTGTTTTCCCCTGCTCTGAGTTTCTACAGTTGCTCTGAGCACAAGACCCTCAAGAGTTCCTGGTGGCAGGGGAGTGGTTTCTGGTGCATTTGGCTGGGGCGTGGCCATCCCTATATAAGCTGCCCCTGGACACAATAAAGAGGGTATTCTTGGAGCATTCTGGCATCAAGGATGATCTGTGTTTCAATCTCTAGCCCCTTGCCCCATTCACAAACTGTGTGGTGGCACAGATGGGCATGGTGCGCCGCACAGTGTCTCTCTCCTCCTGCTGCCTGCTGATCCAGATGTAGAACTCTCAGCTCCTTCTCCAGCACCACATCTGCCTGTGTGCTACTGCACTCCTTGCCATGACGATGATGTACTAAACCTCTGAACTCTAAGCTAGCCCCAGCTGAATGTTTTCCTTTATAAGAGCTGCTGTGAGTATGGTGCCTCTTTGCAGGAATCAGACCCTAACTAAGGCACATACTAAAGCAGCAGACATGTATTTCCATCTAAACAAAGCTTTAGAACATCATAATTTGTATCTGAAGTGGGAGGCAACATTTCTGTGTGTGAGGCTCTGCCCCATAGTACAAAACAGGCATTACCCCTGGTTCATAGATGAGAGGCCCATTCAGGGCCCTGTGATGGAGGGACAAAGTTGGGATTAGAGCATTAGATTCGTGAATCCCAGCCAACTGTGCTAAGCCATGACACATACCACTGAAGGACCCAGAAAAGAATTCATCAATGAAGGAGACCTATGGATCCAACCCTAGATGAGAGATGGATGGGAAATGAGTGGTAGGTGCCGTGGCAGTGTCGTTGTTATGCCATTCAGTGCCCAGAACCCTATCTGTCTGTTTTGTGACCCAGCGGTTAGCATGGGGCTTCTCAAAAGGCTGACTCATTGCACAGAGCATGGGAGGCTGAGAACAAATAGATGCTGGGAGGATCTTTTTATTTATTTCATTGTCCAACTTTGTGTACGGTTCAAAACAAAGGATGTCCAGTGGTTTATGAGTAATAATGACTCCTAAAGAATAGAAATTAACAGTCAAAACAGTCCAAGGGTTCTTGATTTATTTTTTATCTACTAAATAACTATATATATAAAACTTGGCTACTATGACCAAGAAAAGTAAAGGTTTATTCTGGATAACAGTTTGAGGGGACACCATCCCTCATGTTGGGGAAGGTATATCAGAAAGTGGGTGAAGTGGCTAGTCAAAAGCAGAGAGCTTACAGGAAGTGGGGCTGGGCTACAAAACAGCAAGGCCCTCCCCCAGCAACCCACTTCCTCCAGTGAGGCTCCACCTCCTAAAGGTGCCACACCCTTCCCAAATAACGCCATCACCTGAGGACTATGTGTTTAAGCACATGAGCCCATGGTGGGGGGCACTCACAATCAAACCACTAGATCCTTTTTCTCTTTCAACCTGCCCTATTTTGCTTATCACTTTAGCATAATTATTGCTCTCAACAGAGGGCATGCCTGTTCTCAAATCACCAAGAAAATAGCAAAAATGTCACTGCACACTACATAATATGAATTGTAGCTTTAATGAACCACCCTCCCTTCCTGGAATCCTACCATGCCACAATGCAGGGGGAAAAAGCGAAGAAAGGAAAACGAATCCATCAAGAGTTTAGACAGCACATGCAGGTGTGATTCAGGTGTACAGGCAGACTGGCTGGTTGGTTTCCGGGTCACCCAGGCCCTCCGCGGGATGAGCTGGATTCTGACTGGATTCCATATAGAGCTGAGATGGGCAGGGGCTGCCAGCTTGCTTTCCCATGGCTAATCTGTGGCTGCTGGTAAACCTATAAGCCTACGCAATGGGTTCCGGTGCTTGGATCCCCAGAGAAGGCTGAGAACACAGAAATGTGGAGTGTCGGGTTTCCTAGGTACTCGAGGGATTAGACTGACAAGTGAAGAAGTATTAGTCTGGGGCAAAGATCTGGGGGATTCTCAGAGGCAGCGACCGGGAGGATGTGGGCTTTGAAGTCTGTCTGGAATTCCACGGCCGGCTCTGCTTTCACTAACGTGCGGCCATGAGCAAGCAGTTTCACTCCTCAGAGCTTCAGTATTCTGGTCTAGAAATGAGAACTTATGCAAATTTATTATGAACCAAGTGATTATAATAACCTTACAAAGACCTTGTAACTATCAAGATGATACAGTACCATATTGGAATACGAGGCACCCAATACTTGGTCACCATGACGATGATGTTTTGCTTATCTAGATGATGAATCTTAGTCACCGATCTTTGTCCCTGCACTGGTCTGGGCACTGAGAACAAATTAAGACAGGCATAAGTCAAAGTTCTCACAGTCTAACATTCAAGTGAAAGACAGGTAATCAGTAAGATATATAATAAAAATTACTGATCATGGGTTTGGTGGCATGGCCTAGCAGGTATTTGCTGCCAAGCCTGACTTCTGAATTCCAGCCCTGAATCGCACCTAGTAGAAAGAGAGAACTGGCTTCTCTAGTTATTCTCTGATCTCCGTGCACACATATGCCAACCTACATACATGCATATGTACATAAATGTTAAAAATGTGTATACATATTAAGTGCTGGTCATGGAGTAAGCTAAGGGAGATGCAGTTGGAAGGAAGATGAAGGTTTAGGCAGGCATGGCTGTTGGTATAGCTCAGTACGAGGGCACTTGAATCCAGATGCAAGGCTCGGTTCCGTCTCTAGCACTGGGGGGACATGGAAGCAGTAGGGGCGTAGTTGGGAAATGCCGCTTTCAGCTTGGACATGATGATAAAGTCAGGTGATCACTTGGGCAGAAAGCCTTCCAGAAGGAGGCAACCTCAGACAGATCCTGAAGTGAGGCTATGCCATAGCCCACCAGTCTTCCACCACAAGGAGAGAGCTGACTCCGTGAAGTTGTACTCTGTACTCTGGTACACAGCTTCCCCCCTACCCCCTCCACACACACACACACACACACACACACACACACACACACACACGCACACACGCACACAGGCTGACTTGGCTGTTATCAGTTTGTCACCTCAACAGCTCAATTTATCATTTGTTATGATGGAGACAATATTGATACAGTCAGTCACAGCTGTGTTCTAGCCAGTAGCTTCAACTTGCTTGGCAACCATGTTTATTACCAAATCATCAACAAACATTGAGTCCACTGGCTTGGCGCTAGCAAATGGACAGGCAGAGAAGGGCTGGCAAGCGTGAGGCAGGGAGAGCTGTGGGTGTTCTAAAGCGCAATCAGATAAAACATCAGCCTTCATTTAACCTGAATGGCTGGCATGTGGCAGACATGGGCTCCACACTTATAAAACTAGCTCCATTCAAAACCCAGGCTCGGTCTGCCGGGTGAGACTCCCCTTTTTGGAGTACAGTCCTGGTAGATCCCAGCACCAAGCAGTGTTCCTCCCTTTCCTAGAAATTGCCTGGCCTCCCAGAGAGAGTTGTTTCCACGGGTCAGCTGAAGTGCCCTTAAGATAAGAAAAAAATCCAGCTTGTTTTCCCTGGGCTGCCTCTCTGGCACCAGCATTGTTAGTTAAAGATGTGAACTATACTAAAAATGTTCTAGAATGTAGAGTCCGGGAAAGAGGCTCCTCCCCGGGTCTCAAAGAGTGCTTAGCAATGTTAGATGCTCAAAAAACACGCGTGAATGGATGAAAAAAATTAAAGTTTTTTTTTTCTCTCTCTCTCTCTTTAGTTTCTAACCTGTGGAGTTTAAAACCAGGAAATAGGATGTGGTCAGAAAGATGGAGGGAAAAGGCGGGACCGAGGCTTCTCTCTAGACAGTAGAAGTTGCTCATAGGAGGCGTGGTCGAGATGCATGGAGTCTGTCTGGGTTGACAGGAACCCCTGTCATAGACTAGAAACACGAAAGGCAATAGAGAGCCAGGTACTAAAACTATAGGCTCAGGCTTGTGCAGAGGATCCATGTTGGAACAAAGATTTAAATGTATCTCTGGTGATAGTGAAAGCCCGGAGACATGAGTCACCGAGAGATTGTGTGGGGATGTTGGAGACTGAGGGGTAACCTAGTAACAGGGCACGAGTCTCTGGGATCACTCCCAGCAACACAAAACAAAAGCGTGTAAGTAGCTGCCCAGTGTTTTACTAAGAAATACCTTTTCAAAACACGGTCTCAGCCTCAGCTTCTCCAGTTTCGTAAGTTAATATGTTAATTAACCTTTAAAAAGTAAGCATTTGGGAGGCTGGAGAGTTGGTTCAGTGGTAAAGAGCGTGGGTTCCTCTTGAGTGTGACCTGGGTTTGATTCCTGTCACCCACATGGTGACTCACAACCGTTTGTAACTCTAGTTTCTGGGACGCTGACCCCCTCTCCTGACCTCCAGACACCAGGCACGTGCATAGGGAACGTACGTACACTCGGACAAAACACTGAGGCACATAAAGTAATAAATCAATTTAAATTTAAAAATATATATGTATACTAAGGTAAGCGTCTGGGAGCGGAGACGTAACTCAGTTGGTAGAGGGCTTGTCTAGCATACACGAAGCCCTAAGTTTTCTATCCAGCATCACAGAAACTGATGTGGGACAGCCTCGACCCCTAGCGCTGCGGAGTGGGTCTGAGTTCAGCCGGGGGTATGGTAGATTTTGCCTCAAAAAATAAAACAGGTAAACATGTTGAGTGAAGATGGAATTCAAATAGCACTTACCTAGCGTTGTGTAGGGCCCCGAGTTCCAGCCCCAGCCCCGTAAAACATGAGACAGTAGTAATAATAAAATGTTTGTTTTGTCTTGTTTTCTGGGGTATGGCAGTGAACACCTTTAATCTCAGCACTAAAGAGGCAGGGGCAGGTGATCTCTGTGAGTTCTGGTCCAGCCTGGGCTACATATCAAATTCCAAGTCAGTCAGAGCTCTATAGTTAGAACTTGTCTCGATAGATAAATGACCTATTTAGCTATTAAAACATTTTTTTAAAAAGCAATAAAAAGTAAACAGTTTATACCTAAAAGTGAAGTGTGAAGAATTTCTGGGGAACTCTGTAAATATGAGAAGTGGGGGAGGGGCTTGGAATGTAGCTTAGGCCCCTGGGTGGAAACAACAGAGGACAAAAAAGAGGTAGACAGATGAAGCTCTCCAGCTCTCTTCCTTCTAGTGCTTGTTTTCCTCTCAGCCCTCAGGGAACATGAAGGACACTCTGGCGACAAGCTCTCTCCTGCTCTCCTCTTCTAACTTACAGAAAACGAAGGTTTGCTTTGCTGTTACTGGAGTTTTTGGCAGTCTTGGTGCAAAGGCCTGGGTGCCCTGGTGTTCAGTGTGCAACCCAGCCTGGCCTGGACTTGGAGTGAACCTCCTGCCTCGGCCTCCTGAGTAACGGGCTCACAGGCGTGAACCACCCTCCCGGCTCCTTTGCTTTTTATTGTATGTAATGTACTTTGGTCGCATTCCCCCTGCTCCCCTTTCTGACCCCTCTCTCTCTGTCCCACTGGTCTCTGTTGTCTTCCAAAATAGCCCCTTTAAAAAACTGAGATTCCCCACATGGAAAAAAAGTGTGCTCTCTCTGAGCCTGGAACAGGATGGCGCCCAGTTACCTGAAAGATGATGCAGACGTTCTTCACGGCTGAATGAGACTATTGTGTATGCGGCCCGTATTGTCTTTATCCACTCATCCACTGTGGATTCTAAACTTGATTTTCTTCTTCATATAAATGCTGACCTCAGGTCCATTTAATTCAAATTGCTGGTAAATTACGCAGTCAGAATTCAATTCCACAACCTGCACTTGGGGAGAGCCCGATCCACTGTGGTCAGCACTCTGTGCCCTCATCTTTTATCTGCTTGCTCAGTATTTTGTTCGAATCTTAGACAGCCAGTAACTAAGATGATAAGTCTATCATCTTTGAACAGCAGGGTCTTCACGCTGGGTGACTTGTGAAAACAGTGGCTTCCACTTTCAAAAGTTTCATATGGTGGATCTAGCAGATTAAAGGCCAGCCTGAGCTACATGAGATTCTGTCAAAACACAAAAACCACCTTGACTTCTAAAGGAATAAAAACAGAAACTCCAAGAGGATTTGGAGAGGGGACGAGGGTGTCCAGAGGGCCCTGGGTTTGTGGCCTCCAGGTGAAGGCCACATTCATCCATTCAACTGTTTGTGAGGGCCCTCTGTGGGCAGTCAGGGTCACAGGCGCTGGAGAGAACAGATAACAGGGGCGAGCCCTTTACTTCCTCAAGATTGTGCTTGGGCTGGGTGCAAGGGGCATGGCTGCCGCTCGTCCGCCCTGCTCTGCGTCTGTCCAGGCATGACTCAGAACAGGGGAACTGACCCCAGGCTGGACACAAGTTCACTGTGGTGCCCTCTCATCTCTCTGAGCAGATTGAAGAAGGGGGGAAAGCTGACGTGGTCAACTCCGGACTGCAAGCTGGGGACGAAGTCGTGCACATCAATGAGGTGGCACTGAGCAGTTCCAGGAGGGAGGCAGTTTCCCTGGTGAAAGGGTCCTACAAGACCCTCCGGCTGGTGGTGCGCAGGTAGGTGGGCTGGTACCCCTCCCCCTATCCCTTCCTGCACTGCCTGACATGCTGCATAACCTATCTTTAATGTCTTAGTGAGGGACGTGCTGTCTGGGTTAGGGTGGTTTTTTTTTTTTTTTCCTTTCTTCTTGCCTATGCTGTGGGATGGGACAGAAAGTGAAGTGAAGACATTTGGACACGGTTTGTCTCTCTTCGAAACCCTCCCCCATTTTCCGAGTTAGTTTTGGCTTGTCACAGAGGAACTTCACTGTCCTTCCTAAATTCTAGGTTTGATGGCTACTAGCACATCCTAAGTGTGGCTGAAGCTCTAAGCAGCCCTGTGTTCTGGACCTAGAGAAGGTGGTTGACTAGTTTAGGTGATTTGGTTAGCTGTGCCTAGAACTCAGAGCTGGAAAACTGGTGGAGTCCTCTTGTTTAGACATCTTAGGAGTGATGGATTCTTTTTTGGGAAAGGCTTGCTTGTAATTTTTTAAATTAATTGATTATTTTGTGTGTGTGTGTGTGTGTCTGTGTGTATGTGTACGTGTGTGTGTTTATATTAGTTTATATGTACCATATGCATGCAGGAGCACAAGGAAGCCAGAAAAGGGTATCTTTTAAAAAATATTTTTTATTGATTATTTGGAAATCTCACATGCACCTCTATCATGCTCACCTCCCAGTCTTCCATGTCTGCTCTCCTCCCCCATGACCTCCCCGCCCCCCGAAAAGAGAAAATCATGGTGCGGGAGAATTGTCTGTATTCTGTCAATCATATTTTAAATAGACACTGATTGACCAGGCAGGAAGTGTAGGTGGGTCAACCAGACAGGAAGTAGAGGTGGGGCAATGAGTACAGGAGTATTTTAGGAAGCAGGAAGCTCCCTCCGCAGTTCTGCCCAGACCACCGGAGGGACAAGATGTAAGCTGCCCTGCTGAGAAAGGTACTGAGCCATGTGGCTAACATAGATAAAAATAATGGGCTAACATAAGTTATAAGAGCTAGTAAGTAGCCTGAGCTAATGGACCAATCAGTTTATAATCTTATGGAGTCCTCTGTGTGATTTTCTTTGGGGCATGCCGGCTTGTTGGGGTACCAGGTGGGACAGAAACCCCAACAAGCTGGCCCTTCATGTTACAAAATCAAATCCATTTTATGTTGTACATTTACTTACCGGAGCCTGGTTAAATTCTTTGTAACTGCCTCTTTGTCCACCTGTATCCATGCCAGAAACTATCAACTGAGGAGATCCGTGCAGTGGCTGGAGAGGTGTGGGGCCAACTCTCCCTCTAGGGGCAGGAAAAGGGTATCTTAATCCCCTGGAGTTACAGAGGTTGTAAGCTGCCATGTGGGCGCTGGGAACTAAACCCAGGTCCTCTGCGAGAGTAACCAGTATTCTTAACCGCTGAACCATCTCTCCAGCCTGTGGCTTGCAGTTTTGATGTCTCACAGTAACAAGGTGTTGAAGTCCAGGAATCAACTCTTGGTGAACGGAATTATCTATGGAAAATGAAAGAGACTTGGCTTATTCATCCCTGTTATAAACCAAGCCCATCTGAGTTATATTCCCTATGCAGATTCATTTCATCTACACTAGAAGCCCAAGAGAGGATTCCAGAGGGAAGGCTCAGAGGATAAAGGTGTCTGCTGCCAAGCCTGATGATCTGAGATCAATTTCCAGGAACCAAATGACAGAAGGAAAGAACCAACCAGATCCTGAAAGTTGTTGTCTGACCTCCACACTTGGTGACATAGTACACACATGTGCATACATAGATACACATAAACAAATGTAATTTTAAACTGATTTGAAAAGAAAGGCCTCTTCAGGTAGCTCTCACTATGGCCACTTTGCAGGCAGGAGATAAGATAAGTCCCTGAAGTTTGTGGGGCTAGCAAGGCAAAAAGTCAAGTAGCCCAGACTGCTGGTCCTGTGTCCTCTGCCTGCAGAGAAGCATTACCTGGAAGTCCTGAGACATGAGCACACACATTTGTAAACATCTCTTTACTAACAGAGTTTTCCCTGCCTCCCTTGGAATATGTTACACGATTTGAGAACATTCTCCTGCACTGATTAGGGGACACCAATCAAGCTCCACTATTTTCAAACTGTGGAAGGTAAAGTGGCTTTCTGTCCCCTCAGAGGGTCTCTCATGAGTCACCTTGCTCCTGCCTCAGCTCATTCTGTCATAGGAGTCATTTCCCTGGCGAATCCAGAAAACCTGCACGCTGTGTCTCCGTGGTGATGACTTCGCTCAGTGTGCGGGTGCATCTGCTCGCTCTTGGGGCTGTCAGCCTCAAGTGGCTTCTCTGGCTGTCAGTGGTACAGAGGCTGTAAGGTCAGAATGGAGCAGGGTGCAGATGCTGTGGTCATCACCTGCTGTGCGATTACGTAACTTCAGTGAAGATCCAGTTTCTTCCTTGCTCTTGTCAGTGTTGTTTGTTTGCTTGCTTACAGATAGGGCCCCCACGTAGCTGGCCTAGAATGGAAAATCGAGTCAAGGCTGGTCTTAAACTGAGCTCTGTGTCTTTACCTTCCAGGTGCTGGGATGATAGGCAAATGCCAGCCTATCTCTAGTTGTTGTTGTTTAATATTTATTTATTTTTATGTGTGTTTTGCCTGCGTGTGTGTATATGACCCATGTGCCTGCAATACCTAAGGAGGCCAGAAGAGGGTGTTAGGTTCCCTAGAACTGGAGTTACAGGTGGTTGTGAGCTGCCAGTTCTCTGCAAGAGCAGCAACGGCTCTTAACCATGAAGCATGTCTCCAGTCTAAATATTTATTTTCAGACAGCATCTTACTATAGTTTCTTCATCTTTAAATGAGGCTTAAAATACCTGCTTTATGTCATGAAATGAAAATGAAAATATCATGGTGTGATCTCTACCAAATGAGAGGTGGCTAAAGAAAATGCGGTGTATATATACCAACAGCTCACATTCACATATGTAAATCGTTAATGCATACATACACACACTGGGACACTCTTCTGCACCAAAAGGAAGGCTATTATACCATTTACAACATATGGAAACAGGAGAACATTATGTTCTCCACATACCAAGAAGAATAAAGACTTACTCCGATCTCCTGTAATGAGGAGAATCCCTAAAGGCAGAAAGTAGAATGGTAGCAGCCTGGGCTGAAGCCTGGGGGAACCGCAGAGAGGTCAGAGGGCGCAAACTTCAGGTGAAAGAGGCCAGCGGTGGTGACACTTGTGTCCTTCAGTGGGCAAGTGGGAGTATGATAAGCTTGAGGGCCGTGTAGTGAATCTTAGGCCGCTGGGTCAGCTGGACCCTCCCTCCAAAAACCCAGCCAACTGACCAACCACGACAAGCAAGTTCTAGGGACATGAGACGTAGCCTGGTGACTGCTATTGCTGAGACTGTGTTAAATATTTGCAATTTGCTGGGATAACTCTTAATGTCTTCACCGCGGATAACTCGTAATGTCTTCACTGCAAGAGTGCCCGAGTGCACCGACCACACCCACACGCATGCGAGGATCATAATAGGGGGTGTGGTAATGTGTATATTGATTAATTTGATTGTAGTAATCATTACAGAATGCATACATACACCAAATCATACCATTAGCCATCTTGAATATATATAGTTTCTTAGTAGAGAGGACTCTAAGCATTGAACCTAATCTTCACTCATGTTGAGAACACGCTCGACAGAGCTACCCCCAATGCCATTTCTATACAATATTTGTTAGTTGTAATTCACTAATATTGTTATGGGGGGGTTGACATACTTTACGAGGTAATCGAAAAGAGAGTATAGTCTCTGTGGTATGTGTGTGTGTATGTATATATATATATATGTATATATATATATATTTCTCAAGCTATATATATAAATATTATATATAATACAAATATATATTATATATATAAAGCATAGTCTCTGTGGTAATAAGACATACTTCTACTTTTTATATTATTATTGTCCAACTCTAGACATAAGCATGTTTTCCTAGGTCAAGATTTAAGGGCCCATGAGATGGCTCAGTGGGTAAAGGCCTTTGTTACCAAGGTTTACAGCCTGAGTTAAATCTCTAGGACCGACCATCCCGTGTGAAGAAGGGGAGAGTAGACTTCTGCCGGTGATCCTCTGACCTCTCAGCATGTCATGGTGTGCATACATGCACACCAGCACAGTAAATGCATAGGTACATGTAATCAATTCTTTGAAAGGCTTAAGTGAAGCACACAGCCAACTCAAACATGGTGGCTGAGTTTTCAGATGGGTAGAAAGGCTTAGAATCATGGGGCACGCACCTTCCTTCCTTCCTTCCCTCCTTCCCTCCTTCCCTCCTTCCCTCCTTCCTTCCTTCCTTCCTTCCTTCCTTCCTTCCTTCCTTCCTTCCTTCCTTCCTTCCTTCTTCCTGAAAAGGGTAGAAGGTTTAATCCACCTTTTCATGGACTCCCAACTTGAGAACAGCGGGCTGGTGTAGGGTGACTGGAATCCAGACCCCTGATATGTCTGCTGGTCATAGGTGTCCCACAGGGAGAGGTTCCATGTTGGTTGCCTACGTGTTTCTAGGTGTGCTGTCTGATGATGACAAGCAATTGGAGTTATTTCTAGCAGAACCTTTGTCAATTGGGTCTAACTTAGTAAAAGGGTTGAAATCTGCCCTTGCCACTGACTGATTATGAGATCCTCTAAGCTTTGCATCCCTCATTTGTGTAATAAAACACAAATAGTAGTTCCTGCCTCGAAAGGACATTGTAAGCACTGTGGTGGATAAAAACGTGCATAGAAGACAGGTAGTAATCCATTGATTTTGTTCCCAACTGGTCTAGAGAATCCTGTAGGAATCATGTAGGAGAGGTATCATATGGTCACACATGTGACTGCCTGCTTTATCATAGTCCAGGGCCTGTAATCTGCTTGTAGGTCTAATGTTGGTGCTGGACATCCCAGAGCTTGTGGGATTTAGGAGTGTAAAGTCATTGTGTGAAGGGCTGGAGAGATGGCTCAGCGGTTAAGAGCATTGCCTGCTCTTCCTAAAGGTCCTGAGTTCAATTCCCGGCAACCACATGGTGGTTCACAACCATCTGTAATGAGGTCTGTTGCCCTCTTCTGGCCTGCAGACTGTACAGTACACAAAGACAGAATATTGTATACATAATAAATAAATAAATGTAAAAATATTTGTTTATTATGTATACAATATTCTGTCTGTTTCAGATCTCATTTCAGATTGCTGTGAGCCACCATGTGGTTGCCGGGAATTGAACTCAGGACCTTTGGAAGAGCAGGTAATGCTCTTAACCGCTGAGCCATCTCTCCAGCCCCAATAAATAAATATTTTTTTAAAGAATCATTGTGTGAATCCACAAGCAGCTGAGTATAAACTGCAATGGCCATGTGCTAATTCATTTTGAAATGGACAACTCTAAATGGACCATGAATCAGTATAATTCCTCCCTGCAGGAATACTGAAAGGGAAGCCAACAGGTGACCTCTGCCTGGGTATGGAGAGTGGGCCTGACCACGCTGACACACGTGGCTCCTGTTCTGAAGGCCAGATGCTCTGCCAGCCACGTCAGGACTCTCCCCCTCTGGACTCCAGGGAATCACCACACTGCCAAAGCCCTCCTCTTCATCCTCGGTCCCTCACCCCCAAATCCCCTTTCTGACTGACACATTCTTTCTTTAGATATGTTAATGAAATCGATAAGGTTACCGGCAGTCTTGCGCTGGTGTGGGAAACATTTTTGTTCGGGTGCCTGTTGAATGCACCCCAGCTCATCCATTATGTGCCCGTGTTTAGCACCAACTCTCAGCGTTAGAGGGAAAGCAGCCTGCCTCCCTTTTCCCACAGACGGACTGCAGGAGACATGGAAGGGCCTTTCTTTTCCACACCTCAGGACCCACTACGAGCCCCTGTGCTGTAGTGGGGCTTCATATTCTGAAATCTGGCTTTTATGTCCTGGCCACAGCCTGAGAAGTTCATTCCTTTCCATTTTAACAAAATGATACATGATATTCATTTATTAGCTTGCTTTCTTTCATAAGTAATCTCAATACTACTACTACTACTACTACTACTAATAATAATAATAATAATAAATTTTCTGAAAACGTAACTGATGATGGCTGCCTATGGAGGGGAATAACTTGTATAGTCAGAATTTATATACCTTTTGGCCCCTCAACCTGCCTCTCTTGAAATTATTTTGGGTAGGTAAGGGTAACACCTGTGGGTTGTTCACATAAAAATGCCAAGAATAATGGTGTTTATGTGAGTTTCGGGGTGACTGAAAACAGACTGAAATAGAAACACCTTCTTAAAAGGCCACAATGACCAGAGACACACAAAGTCCCCAGCTGCGGGTCAGAGATCTTGGCATTCCTGCTGACCCATGAAGAGGGCGGAGCTTAGCCTTTCTGGGGCGCTCAAGGGCAGCGTGGAGGCTGCCAAGATGGAGAATGTGGTGCTGTGTGGGTTGCACGTGGAAGGAAGACCCACAGCTGCTGGTGGAGCCTGGCGATGATGTGGTAAAATAAGAAAAGGCCTTCCAAGAGGAGAGTAAACATCTCCAGCTGGGGAAACCTGTATGGAATGCACAGACCCAAAGCCCAGACAAAGAGTGTTAATTAGGGTAAGACACACAGGGAGAGCTAACACCCAAATCCTCTGAAGTCAACACACACTTTATTTGGCAGATATGTGTAAAATACTTGTCTGAGAGCAGGGGGCCTTCAGAAGGAAACCAGAAGACACAGGGGAAATGTCTTCAGGTTTAACTGAACTGTGTATTATGCAGGAGAGAGAGAGAGAGAGAGAGAGAGAGAGAGAGAGAGAGAGGTGGCTCAGTGGTTAAGAGCACTGGCTGCTCTTCCAGAGGACCGGGGTTGGTGTCTCAGCACCCACCTACAGGTCATAACTGTCTGTAGTTCTAGTCCCAGGGAGTCCGACACCCCTTTCTGGCCTCCTCAGACACCAGGGCATGTGCATGATGCACAGATATACCTGCATCTAAAATCCATACACATAAAATAAATAAGGTTGGCCAAGTGTGGTGATGCCTCTGAGCCCAGCTCTCTGCAAGCAGAAGCAGGTTGATCTCTGTGAGTTTTCAGTTGGCCTGGTCTACATAGCAAGTTCCAGGACAGCCAGGACCACAAAGAGAGATAATGTTTCAAAAAGCCAGTAATAATAATAAAAACAACAATAATAAATATTTTAAAAACAACCCCCCAAAAGATTTATTTTTCTTATTTGTATTTGTATGGATAGATGGATGGGTGTGGGTGTGGGGGGTACTCATATATGCAAAGGCCACAAGAGGGCGTCATCCTGGAATTGTAAGCTTGTAAGCATGGTCTCAAAGCCAGTTTGAAATCTTTTTCTAAGACCTCCTCTCCATTGTCTCTCTTCAAATTTGGTAGAAGCTTTGATTCTGAGTTGATAATGCATTATAAAGATTCTCTCTCTCAAGCTGGGTGATGGCGGCACACGCCTTTAATCCCAGTAGTCAGGAAGCAGAGACAGGGGAATCTCTCTAAGTTTGAGGCCAGCCAGGTCTACAGATTGAGTTCTAGGATAGTGGAGGATACACAGAAATGATCCTATTCTCTCTATGTGTGTATGTGTGTGCATGTGTGTATGTTTATGAATGAGCAGTGGTAGAAGACCATGTAGTTCACTGGGAGAAGAGAGACGAGAGAGAAATGGAAGGGCTAAGTAAGAGCAGCAAGTGTGGCCTTCGTATGTGCTCTAGCTGTGTGATTTGCCTGGTAATCAGTGAGACTCCAGTGACCATCTTAGTCTTGTGAGTCCTAGCCAATGGAGGCAAAAGATGCAGGAGCATGGCAGGAGCATGATGGCACACCCCTTTAATCCTAGCACGTGGCAAGCAGGGGCTAAAACAGAGTTCAAGGACAGCCAGGCTGAACTGCATCCAAAGATGGGCGGGGACTTACCTGGAACCACGTGCTGGTAGCTGTAAGATTTGTGCTACTGAAAGAGCAACCAAAAAACAAAACCAGGGGAGACCAAACCCTGACTTTCAATGCATCAGGACAGTATTTTAAAGGAAGAGATTTCCTTCTGACTTGAATTTCCCAAGCTCCCTTGGGACACTCAAATTCCTACCTCAGCCCCTGAAATTAAAAACCTCTGTTCCTCCAGCAGCTGCTCCCTCCTCCCTCATAAAATTGAAACTGAAGTCACTGCTGCCCTGGGGCCCACACGCCCCTGGAGGGACCATCCCACATTTCTGAGGGTTAGGGACTCATTTCTCCATAGAAAGAGTGGGATGACATTATTGGCTTGGAATGACTGGCTCACACATCTGCTGCCTCCATGAGTTAGATCCTTTCCACCTTTTATTTCTAGGTTGATTTTTGAAATCATAACTTGTCCGAGATTTGAAGGTCAATGATCTTGAAATCAGTGTCTTGTAATAAGTGCTATGCTGTTGAAGGCCAGCTTAATGGATACAAAATTAACTCTATTAATTATTAACAAAAGGGGGGTTGGGCAAACCTCTTTCTTGGCCAACTCATAGCTATAGTCTATGGGAGAAAATAATTTCTTAGACTATAACCGTCCTGCATCCTCCCCTGCCTGTCTAACTCCATGCCCCTGTCTGCTCACAGTCACTTGCTCTGATGAGCAGTGTGTTAGTGTCTCATTGCTGTGACAGAATGCCCGAGAAAGCTGCCTTAAAGGACGGAAGGGTTATTTGGACTCATGGTTTTAGAGTTCCAGCCTGTCATGTGATTCACACCCCAACATCAGGCAAGAGAAAGAAAGGTGGGGTGAGCATGCTTATCCCATGGCAGTGAGGAAAGCGAGAGAGAGAACTCAAAAGAAATATATAGCAAAATATAGCCCAAAGGGCAGCCTTCTCATATATGAGACCAGCTAAGTCTCTTCTCAGACACCCCTCCTGAGAGGACCTAACATTGGAACCCAGCCTTCAGACAGCTTTTGGAGGACAGTTCAGATCCAAAGCATTATCAAAACACCTGTTTTAAAGCAATTTGCAATCAGAGTTCATCAAAAGATTTTAAAAGAAATTGAAATAAAGCTACCTTTTTGTTGTTGTTTTTGTTTTTTGAGACAGAGCCCCTGCTACCCTCAAATTCACTGTGTTATGTAGACCAGGCTGGTTTTGAACTCAGAGATCCACCTGCCTCTGCCTCCCAAGTCCTGGAGATTAGGTGTGCGCCACCACCTAGGAAAAGCAAGACCATCTGAAGCTGAGATTCACAACCTCATGTCACAGATGGAGGTCTGCAAGCCAGAAGACACGGCAAGAAGGTACCAGGTGTCTGGTGTGAAATTGGTGACAGCGTGAAGGCGACTTCAGAGATGGCTTCCAGTCTCAGCACTGCTGGATTCTGGCCATGGTGCTGTGGAGACAACCCAATCTCTGCACATTTCTCCTTGCAATGGAGGGACGCAGTAATAACGTCTTTCATCCTGGGGCACTAGGAGACAATTGACGGATGCAGAAATAGCATCTCTGTCCTGGTGCTATGATATCAGATCAAGTGTATGAAAACCCTTCATTGTAATAAGATATCAGTGTCACATGAGGACCTTCTGTTGTAGAATCTCAGCTCATAAAAATATTTTGAGACTGTACTGTTTAGTGCCAATAAATAAAACATGGCAGATCTGAAAGGCTATAACCCATTGTGCTAAGAGGGTTCTTACTTGTGAAGAGCCTGTTTTGGGATGGGAATTTTGACAAAAAGACCACCTACTCTGGAGAACTTGAGTTGAGAGGAACCCTGGGTGGTGGAAATTGAGCTCCAAAAAGAGAAGGACTCACTAGGCAAGTGCTCTTGCTCCTTCTGGGGCTCTTTGGTTCCTAGGATTCATCAGAGGGATGAATGGAGCAGGTTACTCCCACACAGGCAGAGCAATCTGAAGACATAATTTTTGGATCATGCAGATGACGTCTTTGGTGAAATAAAGTATCAAGAGTAAACTACCAAGTGAGCAGGCAGGAGCTGAGGACAAATTGAAAAGATGACAGAATTTGTTGTATAGGCAGCTTCAAAGTGTTCTCACTTTTTAAGATTTATGTTTATTTTATGTGAGTGAGTGTTTTGCCTGCATGTGTCTCTATATCATGTGCATGTCTGGTATTCACAGAGGCCAGAAAAGATGATCAAATCTCCTGGAACTGGAGTTACAGATGGTTATGAGTTACCCTGCAGGTGCTAGGAACTGAACCCAGGTCCTCTGCCAGAGCAACAATTGCTTTTTGCCACTGAGCCATCCCTACAGCACTACAAAGGTCTTCTTGAAGCTCAAGTACTCTTTTATGGGCACAACTATGGCCTCTTCCATTTCACCTGCTCACAGATGCTAAATACTTCTGCTTCATGGAAATTCTAATTACTACCTCACCTCTCATGATGCAGGGAGAGTAAATCCCCCATAGACGTATAGGAAAGGGGAAGGCTGTGTTGGACTTCAGTTGTGGCTCACATGGGCTTGCCTACCATGCATGAAACCCCAGGTTCAACCTGCAGTTCAAAACAGGGTTTGGTAGCACATGAGCTCATGCCTGTATCCCACCCTGCACTTGGGAGGTGGGAGGAGCATCAGAAGTTGAGGGGAAGAAGGAAGGGAAGTGGGGAAAAGTATACAGCTCAATTAAAAACAATAAAGTATAAAAGACAGAGAGGTTCAAGGTCAGCCTGGGCTACCTATCAGGCTCCTGTCCAACTTGAGAACTGGAAATCATAAAGAGGGTGTGTCCATACTAGCCCTCCAGGACTGTGCTGGAGACAACGCCTCATGACTTCTGCTGAGAGCTTTTCAGCTGCTGTGCAATTCCTCTCCCTCGTACACGCCTCTCTGGTGATCGTGTGTCTCCTCTACCCTCCTACCACAAGATCGTGTGCTCTTTGAAATTCTTAATTTGGGCAAGGAACTGGATTGTGAGTGCAGGTTCCAAGCCGTAGCACGGCTTGCACCCCCATTTTAAGAGCCCACGTTAGACTTCCACAGGAGAAGTCAGGAGTACTGAGAACTGTGGTAACTCAGCCCCTCCTCGTTTCTTCCCACTGGAGCCTGCCATTGAGAAGAAGAGGAGGAGGAGGCAGCTGCAGTGGCCTTTGACCCTCGGGCGCATTTCCAAGAGGCCTGGCATCATGGGAATGTGCACCGTGGGCTTTGAGGAGGTATTTCAATCCTGCTGGGACCTTGCTCAGCGCAGCTCTGGCTTCCCTGGCTTCCCTGGAGTTCCAGGCTGCAGTGCCTCTGCGTAGAAGTCTCGGATTTGGTTTCCTAGCCAGTTGCTCCTTGCCGTGGAAAGTTCATGTAACACATTATCGGGTGTCCTGGGAGGTATGCAATAAGATTCCCTTGCTGTAATGAGCAAAGGGACTCCTCCTCCCCCAAAAGCATATAATGATCGCTACTATTTTTATCCAGTGGGTTACATGTGCTCACTGAATGCTAGCCACACACAAAGGAATGCCTGATTGGTCCCCAGCGAAGGAGGCTCAATGATAAAGGACCTGATTCCATTCCTGGGATAGCATGGCTTTACTTCAGACAAATGTATTCCAAATTGGAGTTGCCACTCAGTGTCTGGCCCCTAAAGAAGGACACCCAAATATCTGTGTGAGCCTTTTGAACATGAGGCTTGAGTTCTGAGCTCACACAGAAGTTATGGCCTAATCCTTTCTCCCAGTTCTAAGTTTGGATACATTAGCTAGAACCAGTCAATCTGGTGATGCCAATGGGAATGGAAGCCAGATACTGGGGCAGGATCAAAGCAACCTAAACCTACTTCTTATACTTAGCTGTGTGTTAGGATTGCCTGGACATTTAAAAACAGCAAGGAATGCTAATGCCTACCTCCAGCTTCCAAGGAGACTAATTTCATTGAGATTGATGCCATTGTTGACTTGGTTGGAATATTCAAAAGCACCTAAATGACAGACGTTTCAATTAAATAATAATAAGAAGAAAGATAGATGCTCAGTGGTGTCTGAGAAACACGGTTCTCAGCCATAGGTTGAAGCTGTAATGAGAAACAATGAAGAACCAGAAAGCAGACACAGGAGAAAGATGTGGGGCACAGAGGGAGGTGCCTGAGAATCAAGAAGGCGAGGAGAGTGGAGCCTTGTGTATGGAGGGACAGAGAGCAAACAGTGTACCGGGATCCCCTTGCTAGTGGCTCCGGGCTGGCTCGGACCTGGAGAAGCTGCCTGGGAAGCTTCCTCCAAAAGTAGCTCCTGAGCTTGCTTGCACGTCTGTGAGCTTCATTTTTTATGACTATTAAGTGGAGGTATGGATCGTTAGGTAAAAACTTAACTCTTTTGTGGGGGGAGGGGAGGATATGGTCTCCTGTAGCTCCGGCTGGCCTGGAACTCACTCTGTACCTGAGGGTGACCTTGAGCAGATTTCCCAGTCAAATGCTGGGATTACAGGCGTGAGCTACCAAGCTTGAGTTTTTAGGCAGTGCAAAGGGTTGGGCCCGGAGCTTCAGGTATGCTAGGCAAGCACTCTACCATCTAATCTACACCCTCAGAACCCCACCTTTTGAAAAGAGGTAGGGTCTTACTACATTGCCCAGGCTAGACCCAAGGGGCTGAATTCAAGCAATCATTCTGCCTCAGCTTCCTGAGTAGATATCGCTTCCAGCTACTGTTTTTCAGTTTTTGAAGGTAAATAATGTTATTCGTGACAAATGGACACCTGCAGGGAAACTTGTGGTGGCTCCTTCGTCTCGAGCATCTGTCCCCACGTTCATTAGCACACACCACTGCTCTGAGCCCACCTTGTCCAGAAGATTGGAGCAGGGGAGAAAATCATGCCTGTATACTGTAGTTGCCGTGATGACGTGGCATAAAACTCTATGGCATTTGAGTGGCACCAATAGGAAGTAAATTAAGCCATAAAGGTGACTTGGTATGGCAGGGTACCCTCTTTCTGAAACCACTCAAGATCGTTTCAAAGGGGCTAGGAGAGACTAAGTATGGAGCACCAGTATTTTCTATAAGTGTTTGCTTCAACAGCCCCTGACTTCATAATGGCTCCTGAAAACAGTGTGGTTACCACCTACCCCTCGCTCACGTTCTTAATAGAAAAATCGGATATTTTGATGATGTGGTATTCCCCTTTGTGTGCTGTGAATATGATTGGTCAATTAATAAAGAAAACTGACTTGGCCTTATAGGGCAAAAGAATAGAGATAGACAGGGAAAACTAGACTGAATGCTGGGAGAAAGAAGGGCAGAGTTGGAGAGAAGCCATGGAGCCGCTGTAGGAGACAGATGTGCTGGAACTTTGCTGGTAGGCCACGACCTCATGGCGATGCACAGATTAATGGAGATGGGTTAAATTAAAATGTAAGAGTTAGCCAATAAGAAGCTAGAGCTAATGGGCCAAGCAGTGATTTAATTAATACAGTTTCTGTGTGATTATTTTGGGGCTAAGCAGCCAGGAACAAACTAGTGGCTCCTTCCAACATTTTGAGGTCCTGGCAGTTTTGTCCTGGTCTGAACAATTCCTTTGTTTCTCTGCCTACCTCCTTTTTTTCTGGGTTATGTATGTTAATATCTGGTTGATTGATTGATGATTGGTTGATTGATTAGTTGATTGTGGTGTTAAAGAGATGAGCAAGTGCCTAACCATTAAGCTACAACCTTCTTCTGCCTTTTTTTCTTCTCCCTAGACTATTGCACAGGCTGGCCTTGAACTCACTAGGTAGCCAGGCTGGCCTTGAGCTCACTAGGTAGCTAGGCTGACCTTGAGCTCTTTTATTTTTATTTATGTACAGTGTGTATGCATTTTATGGCAATAGATGCCACGTGTGTGGGTGGGTGCTTGTGGAGGCCGGAAAAGGAAGTCGGATCCCCCAAACTGGAGGTGCATGGTAGTTGTGGCTGCCTGATGTGGGTGCTGGGAACCAAACTCTGGTCGTCTGGAAGTGCAGCAAGTGCTTTTAACCACTGAGCCACCTCTCCAGCCCCTGACCTTAAACTCTTGATCCCCCTGTGTGCTGGGATTATAGGTTTGTACCTCCATACCTAGTCTCTCCTGACCCCTTTAACTTCTTCAAAATGACAAATATTCTTTTCAGGTCTTAGGGAAGATTATTAAAAAATGAGTTTGATTGATTCTTCTCTCTCTCTCTCTCTCTCTCTCTCTCTTCCCCCCTCTCTCTCTCTCTCCTTCTTGCCTTCCTTCCTTCCTCCTCCTCCTCCTCCTCTTCCTCCTTCTCCTCCTCCTCTTCCTCCTCTTTCTTTTTCTTCTTCTTCTGTTTGAGACAGGATTTCTCTATGTAACTTTGACTGTCCTAGAACTCGATCTTAGATGGGCTTCAAATTCACAGAGCTCTGCCTGCCTCTGCCTTCCAAGTGCTGGAATTAAAGGCATGTGCCATCACCACCAGCCAAGTTTGTTTCTAAGAGCCCTTCTTACCCTTCAGTTGGCAGAGAATCTCCAGCTATGACAGAATGTGACCAGTAGGGTCCCTTTCCTTGACTGTGTGCTTGTTTTCATCTGTCTCCTCAGGGTGATCTGCCTTGATCATCTTCAGAGGTCGAAGAGTCTAGTCGGTTCATGATAAAATTATACTATGTTCTTCCTGGCCACTTAAAGCACTGCTGTGTCTTACATCGAGCCCCTCGTAGCTCTGTCCCTGAACTGACTACCGTACTGCTCAGCTCTGTGTCAGTGACACACGCCCTTCTTCCATGCTCCCTCCTTACTGTCACACTTTGCTCTGAAGCTTTGCTTAGTGGCTGAGCTGTGTGCTGTTGTCCTCGGGGAGACGGTTGATCATCTGTTGCTTTCTGTGGCAAGGTTGCTATACTGTTTTCTTGAAGGCCCTGATTCTGAGAAACATTGTAAGAGGATTCTTTAGAATAATTCCCAAAGGTGCCATTTACTGATTATAGACAGGGTCCATAAGCGCAGGACATCTAAAACAGTCTTCCATGGTACTGTCCCAGGAGCTATTTCCATAGCCTCTTGACCTCCATCTTGGGAAGTCAAAGCAATGAAACAGAAGCTGTGCTCCCCACTGGCAGCTCCATGCACGCGGCTTAATCAAATTTAACCTTCGATCGACTGACTGTTGCGATGTCCTTCAGGTGTTTTCACAGCCTTAGCCTTCCGTGCACAGCCAGTCAAGTTACAGCCGCGTCCCCATGCTCCTTACTCTCCTCAACTCTTGTTTTTGTCGCTTCTCATTCCCTCCCTCCCTGCCAGAGTGAGTTAGACATTCTTTTCTTCTCATTGGAATACAAACTCATAATGACCGAGATTTTGCCCAGTGTGCCATCCTCTGTGCTTGGAATGTTTGCTGGCTGTGATCCATGCTCGCTGAATACTTGTGAAATGAACGTAGATACATATCCAATAACAGCGTGCACTTAGCGGTCCCCAGAACCCACATAAAAAGACGAGGCCCACTGGGAGGGGACAGAGTCAGGAGATCCCTCAAAACTCGCTGGCCAGTCAGCCTACCCAAATTGACGAACCTGCATTTACTAAGAAAACCTCAAAAAATAAAGGGAAACAGTAATCTAGGACAGGTACCAGAGATTTTGCTCTAATCTAGAACCTCTCTTTCTCTCTCTCATATGTGTGTTGTGTGTGTGTGTGCGTGCAAGCAGTTGCACACATACACACAAACACATGTATATACACCCACACACACACACACACACACACTTTTTTGTGACAGGATTTCACTGTGTATCCCTGGCTGGTCTGGAACTCAATATGTAGACCAGGCTGGTCTTGAACTCATAGAGATCCACCTGCCTCTGCCTCCCAAAAGGCTGGAACTAGAGGCATGTGCTACCATGTCCAGCCCTTTTAAAATTTTTAAAAATTATTTCACATTTTATGTCTATGAATTATTTCTTTGCCTGCATGCATGTGTGTACACTACATCCAGTGTCCAGTGCCCTCAAAGGTCAAAAGAGGGTGCCCGTTCCCCTGGGACTGGAGTTATAGACAGTTGTGAGCTACTATGGGGATGCTGGGAAGAACAACTGAGCCATCCCTCTAGACCACACTAAAACTTAAAAAAAAAGTGAGTGTTAACTTTCATAGCACCATAAGGTACTGTGTGGGCTGCAGGGGATGGGGGGGGGGGAAGGTGACCTCAGTTTTACTTAGTTGTAATCCCTGTGAGCTCCAATTATGACTGCCCTGATAAGATATGCACACGGGTGCAATACAATGGCACAAATTAGTGACTGTCTTAGGGTTAGGGTTTCTATTGCTGTGAAGAGACACCATGACCTTATAAGGAAACCATTTAACTGGGCAGCTTGCTTCCGGTCCAGAGATTCAGTCCATTATCATCATGGTGGGGGGCATGGCAGCATGCAAGCAGACATGGTGCCGGCTACATCTTGATCAAAAGGCAACAGGAAGTGGCTGTGACACTGAGGGAAGCTTAGCCAAAAAACACCTCAAAGCCTGCCCCCACAGTGACACACTGGGTTCAACAAGGCCCCACCTCCCAATAGTGCCGCTCCCTATGAGCTTCTGGGGGCAGTTACATTCAAACTACCACAGTGACTAGCCCTTTTCTGATTAGATCTAAGACCTGGTCTATAGGTAGAAATAAGTGGCTGGTACTGTCAATGTGTTCAGGAACTCGTGACTGGGAAGCTCGTAGGTCGTAGCATAGATTCGCCGGCTGTTATTATTACGTCACTAAATTGATTGAGTGTGGTATCAAAGTACACTCTAAATAGTAACTCTATATCCATAGATTAGTGCAACTCCCAGGCCTCACTGAAGAAGCATTTGTGTGTGTGTGTGTGTGTGTGTGTGTGTGTGTGTGTGTGTGTGTGTGTGTGTATGTGCACGCATACACGTGCTTGCATGCTCAGTGGATAGCGGCTATCACTGAAACTCATGGACCGGCCAAGGTACTGAGTGCTCAGCCGAAAATGGGACTGGTACATCATACCTGCTCCCCTCAATATTTTGGAAACAAAGAGCAGAAAGATTTTCAGAGCCAGAGGCTGGGGAGGACTGGGGAGGATAGTGTCTTCTGGACATGACTGGACCCCCACACGTGATCTCACAGTCGCTGGGCTGCCGGCACAAGGTCTCCGCAAGGCCAAACCAGTCAGTGTTCCAGCAGGTCGTGGGGAGGGGCTTCTGAGGCCCTACTCCTGGCTGAGGAACTGTTGATGGCTCCTGAGGGAGGGAGAATCAGTTTCTGTTAAGGCCCCTGGTGGATGGACTGTCTTCCAGTGGATAACCTCATACCCTCCACAACTCTTTATGAGCAGTACAGCTGGACCCAGTGGCTTTAAAACAACAACAACAACAAAAACACAGAGCTGGCGGGGAGGGAGTTGGGATGTGTTGGGGTAGGGGTTCTGATCCAGGAGGAATTAGGGGAGAAGTAGGGGAGGAGTAGGGGGAAGTATAATCAAAAGACATCGTATGTGTGCATAATATTCCCAACTAATTAGCAAAAAATATTGCAGTAAAAAAAAAAATCTGTCTAGAATGTCCTCTTTCCAAAGTCATCAGTTGTACTTTAATATAGTTCAGCTCTGGTATCCTCTGGAAAAGAGACTCTGGCAGGAAGCCCGTTTATCATCGTCACTGTCGTGTGTGTGTGTGTGTGTGTGTGTGTGTGTGTGTATGAAGGAGGACGTGGGGGGGGGGCGCATGCACCAAGCACAGTGCAGAGCTCCAAGGGTCATTTTGTGGAGTCAGTTCTCTCTTTCCATCTTGACATTCATTCTGGTGACCTCACTCAGGTCCCTAGGCTTGCAGCAAGTGTCTCATGTACTGCACCGTAATTGCCCAAAACAAGCTCAGGAAGCCTGTGTTTAACAGACTTGCCAAAGAGAGTAAGGCCTGCAGTCTGCAGCCTTGAGGACTCTGTCCTTTTCTTGGCCCACAGAAGATGCAAAGCATGGATCCGTGTCTGCATGCGCGACCCCAGACTTATTTTCAGAAAGTAGTGTGATGATTCTTCTGGCCCCTGCTGCGCAAGGAAAGTTCAAAATTCAAAAACTGAGCGTTGGTCAGGGACCGGGGAGCACTCTTCGCTTTCCTGGATCTGTTCATCGCCGTTTGAGAACACAACCCAAACGCTGTGGGTTTTATCTGGGTGTCGCTTTATTTTTCCTTGAAATACCAAGTGTTTGTAGCTGGCCCTCTTTCCAAGGGCACGGCGGGCAGCAGAAGTTTCTAAAATTAGACCTCTCTGATGCAGGTCACTGAGCAGGAATGGCCTCCTGTTCGCTGTATTTACACAGATTTACTTCTGAGGCCTCCACAACAGGGCTCACTTGATGAGGCATGAGGACCCACAGGAGGCTGTGGGAATTCTTGGTCAAATCCACCGTGGGGTGGAGGGCCGTGATCCCTAGGCACCAGCTCTTCCCCAGCAGTGGTGTTTGGATCTGGGAGCCCTTTCAACCTCTACCGTGTGCTCCAGCTCCCCTCCATCACTGTCCCCCACTCCACCCCACTCCGTCAGGGCGGAGGTCAGAACCCCTGTATCAGTCCATGAGATCCCTCGAGTTAAAAATGAGCTCGTGTTCAGGAATTTAAGAGCCACGGTTTTCACTTTGTTTGTGTAATCTATCTTATGTGTCTGCTCTTGCCAGTTTGTAGGCTTATTGGATATCATCTAGCGGCTACGCTAGTTTAGGAACCTGTCAATATAAAATGCTCAGAAAGGTCTTACTCATTCTTTGCTATGATATTTTCAGAAGAGTCTGAAATTGATCTTTTCTTTTTTGAAAAAAGAAATTAAGTTTATTTATGTGTGTATGTGTGTTTATATGTGTGTGTGCACATGCGTGTGTGTGCAAGCATGCAAGGCCACAAGAGGCTAGAAGAGGGTATCAGAACCCTGGAACTGGCGTCACGGGTGTTTTTTAGCTGGCCTGGTCTGGGAACTGAACCCAGGTCATCTGGAAGGGCAGTGGCTGCTCTTAACCACTAAGCCCTCTCTCCAGCGAGGTTTTTTTCTTTTTATCTAGTAATCTGCATCTCTCCCTCCCTAGCCCTTAAATATTTAGACTGCAGAGATTGTATTAGAAAAAGTTTTGAAATTAACATTCTAAATTTCAACAAGTGAGGGCAAAAGAGAGAGGCCCTTGACATGGAATATATATGAAGTGTCTGGACCGGACCGCCACACACTCAACTTCTTAAGCTTCAAACTGCTTTCTGAAGAAGTAAATTATTTTGGATCAAACTTACAATATTGCTTACAGAAATCAATCTTGATTAATATATTAGCCAGACATTCTCAATACATAGTTCAAATAAGCACTTAAAACTAAGTCTTAAACTGGAGGTAATAGAGCATATCTTTAATCCCAGCCCTCCAGAGGTCTGGAGTGGGTCTCTGTGGGTTCAAAGCCAGCCTGGTTTACATACTGGGTTCCAGACTAGCCAGGGTTACATTGTGAGACCCTGTTAAATTAAAAAAAAAAAAAAAAAAACAACGAAAATTCAAATAACAAAACAAAATGAGCTTCCACACTAATCTCAGAAGAGCAGTGAAAACGTGTTTTTAACTTAGCTTAGACACAAAGCGCAAGTTGGTCCGCCTGTCTGTGGGCAGGTTTTCTGCTCTTGCACAACCTTGAACCAACTCCAGGCTCCAGGTGACCCACACACTCACTTTCCTTTGTTTTCCTTTGTTTTCCTCTGAAAACAGCACAGACTGGACCTTTGTTTTCCTTGGCAGGTTGATTTGCATCGCCTTAAGTAAATTAGCCTTGCTATCTAGTCCTGCCTGTTTAATGGGAACAGGTCGGCAGGCCAATAAAAACAAAGATGGAGGAAGCAACCTACAGAAGGGAGTAGGGCAGGGTGTGGATACTGGGCGCATCATTTTCTCCCATACTTCCTCCTAGAGTAAAGCTGAACAAAATCCTATGGCCTGATTCCAGTCACAGTTTGTTCTGGAAATTTTAAAAAGTATTCTGGAAATCTTAGATATCTCTTTATTATATTAGTGTAATCATTGTATCATAATAGAATATTGAAGACTTCCAGTGAGATTTTCTCATTTCTTTCCCCTAGCCCCTAGAAGGCTGCACCCGCTTATGTCTAGCCCTGCTTCTGAAAACTGGGCTGTCTCAGGCTTAGCCCTTGTACCTGGAAGGCTGCACTCCCTCAGGCCTAGCCCTGCTCCTGAAGGCCTCACTCTCTCAGGCCTAGCCCTGCTCCTGAAGGCCTCACTCCCTCAAACCTAGTCCTGCTCCTGAAGGCCTCACTCCCTCAAACCTAGTCCTGCTCCTGAAGGCCTCACTCCTTCAAACCTAGTCCTGCTTCTGAAGGCCTCACTCCCTCGGGCCTAGCCCTGCTTCTGAAGGCCTCACTCCCTCAGGCCTAGCCCTGCTCCTGAAGGCCTCACTCCCTCAGGCCTAGCCCTGCTTCTGAAGGCCTCACTCCCTCAGGCCTAGCCCTGCTCCTGAAGGCCTCACTCCCTCAGGCCTAGCCCTGCTTCTGAAGGCCTCACTCCCTCAGGCCTAGCCCTGCTCCTGAAGGCCTCACTCCCTCAGACCTAGCCCTGCTCCTGAAGGCAGAGGTGTTTGTCTTTATAGATTGTTACTACCTGTTCCCCAAATTCTTGGCTTCTTCACTTTGTTTCTGCTGCCTCCTCTAAGTCTCTGCTACTCCAAATTGTTCTTTCAGAGCTATTGCTTTCTTGTTTCATACCCCAAACCTTTCTGTCTCATTTCTTGCTTTCCCCTGAACCAACAGGGTAAAAAATAGTAGAAATCTCTTGAAAGTAGTACAATCTTATACTAACTTAAAGTGAGGATGAGAAACGCTATCCCGCACATACTCAGATATATGTATATATCTGACACCGACACACACACACACACACACACACACACACACACACACACACTTGGGAGAGGGGTTTCAAGTAGTCCAGGTTCAACTCTGACTCAGTATGTTGGCAAGAATGATCTTAATCTTTAGATCCCCCACCCTTACCACCCAGTGCCAGGACTACAGTGGTGTGCTACACACTCATTTTAAGTAATACTGGGGACTGAACCCAGGGCTTTGTGCCTGAATTCCTAGCTAGCCCTATCTGTATTTTCAAATGCATTTTTGAGGGTGATCAATATTTCTCCATAAAGAAATAAGTGCCCATAGTATAATTTCAGTGACAAATTGGTTGGTATTATCTGTGTATAGAAAGATATGTCCTATATCTGTGTGTGGGTAAGTGGGTCCTGTCATTGAAGCAACCTTCAAAGCAGGCAGAAAGTGAACTCAAAGGCTGGCTCTGACCGGGTCAGCCTGGGTGTTGGCTGTGTTTGGGGAGCTTGTTGTGTGACTCAGACTTCTCAGGCCTGCTGGCAGAGCTGTCAGCTGCAGCCCTCAGTGGCAGTGGAGGTAGGCCATAGAAGAATAAAGGGGTCTCAGACATCCTGATAGTGGAGGTAAAAGGGCTCATTTCATAATTTTGGAAATAATTTAAAAAGATGCTGTGATGATTCCAAGGAAAATCATCATGAATCTTGAACGTTTTGGGAAACAGTGATTGACATATCCCGGGTCCGGCTCTCTCAGCTCAGTGTCAGGGTGTGACTTTGTACCTCTGTGGACTGTCGCAAGGAAGGACTATCCTGAACTCCATTTCCTCTGCCACCCAAACTTACTGAAATATTAGCACAAGCCAAAAATCCAACCAAGACTGGGTTTAGATCTAGTCATTGTCTTCATTTAGCACAATGTTGAGACCGTAACATGATTAAGATTTGGGGCTGGGGTAAACAGCAGGAGGAAGAGGGACCTGAAAGAAGAATGACCCATCATCCCCTGTAATCATGGACTTGTAGATTACAAGTGAGGTTGTCAGATTTGGCAAATAAGAATAACTTTTGAATTTCAAATAAATAGGGAATCTCTTTGTGTGTGTGTGTGTGTGTGTGTGTGTGTGTGTGTGTGTGTGTGTGTGTGTGTGAAAATACGTCTGCACCCTCATTGCATCGTGTACCCCAGTGAAGTGTCCCCAAAAAGACTGTGTTGGAGGCTTAGTCCCAGATGATGGCACTGTTGATAGGTGATTGGGTATCCATCCTGTTTGCCATTAAAAATTCATGGCTGAAAATGCCACTAGGAAGTGGGATCTAGCTGGAGGAAGTAGGTCACTGGGGTGTGCCTTTGAAGATCATATCCCTTCACGGCTCTCTACTTCCTGGATGCCACAGATAAGCAGCTCTTCTCTGTATCTTCCTGTGACCACTGGCCTCAAAGTTGCCTTAAAGCCCTTCTCTCCCTGCTTCCCCTTCCCACTGTACAGACTCCTGTTGAGATCACATCTATGCACACAATTTGCCCGAAGATTTTGTCACAGCAGTGGAAAGCTAACTAGCATACAGAACAAGCTAGATGTACAAGAAAATGTGGAATTTTCCTAAATTTAATCTATTCTTCTGCACAGACCATCTGTCTTAGTTAGAGTTTCTTTTGCTATGAAGAGATACCATAACCATGGCAATAATTATTATGGGTTTGTTTGGTTTTGGTTTTTTGAGACAGGGTTTCTCTGTGTAGTCCTAATCCTGGCTGTCCTGGAACTCACTCTGTAGATCAGGCTGGCTTCAAACTCACAGAAATCCTCCTATCTCTGCCTCCTGAGTACCTGAGATTAAAGGCATACACCACCATGCCCAGTATCCATGGCAACTCTGTAAACAAAGACTGTACTTTAGTTTTCCTGGTGCCCAGACCTGAATAATCACACAGAAACTATACTAATTACAACATTTCTTGGCCAATAGTTTAGGAGTATTCCTAGCTAACTCTTACACCTTAAATTAACCCATTTTTATTAATCTGTGTGTCACGACAAGGCTGTGGCTTACCCGTGGTAAGGTTCTGGCCTGTCCTACTCCTTTGGCAGCTAATGACATCTCTCTGACCCCACCTACTTTCTCTCATTTCTGTTTGGATTTCCCGCCTGGCTTTGCTCTGCTAAGTCATTGACCAAAACAACTTTATTCATTAACTAGTGGTAATAAAACATACTCACAGTATACAGAGGGGAATCCCACATCATCTCCCTTTCCCATCTAAATAAAATGAAAGGTTTTAACTTTACCATAGTAAAATTACATATAACAAAACAGGTATAAAGCAAGAATTACTGTTGCAATATTTCTTTGTGAGACTAAAATTTCATATTTAATTTACTTTTATCATAACTAAGGAAAACTATAACTATCTAGTCTTCAACTCCATCAAAGACCCCAGAATGATATAATATTACCTAAGTAAACAGGAAAGGCATTGTAAGCAACTTCCAAAATCCTAAAATTGACAGAGATATCTCACTGCCTGGACAGTCACTCAAAGTTCTTTTGTAACATTGGGGAATCCTTCTTCAGCCTACAGGCCCATAGAATCTGACAGACTTTTCAGTGAAGCAGGAAGTTTGAAAATTTGTTCTGCCTTGTACTGGCAGTTTGTCAGTTGCTTTCTGTCCTGCAGAATGTCTAGCAATTTATTCTGTGAAGCCAGAACCCTGAAGGACCATCCCTTCTTTTGGAAAGTCCAGCAGTCACTTTTCTATGGGTCCTGCATGTTCAGGTCATATAGTATACCATTTAAGCAATCCAGGCAAGAGCAGTTTCTTGCCCAAAATGGCTAGCCTTATCACATTGAAGGCAAATTCTACAAATTTCTTCAGTGCCCACTAAATTCTCTGAAGTAGATTGGTGCCACCCAAAGTAGACATGTCTCACTGTTGAGAAAAGTCCAAGTTCTTAAAACAATTTAAGAATTCTGTAGGTCTTTGAAGTGTTGAAGATTATCTAATTTAAATATATCTCTATATATCTAGAAAATCTAACTAATATGACTACAAAGTTTGACTATTATAAATGACTATCTATTAATCTATAATTTTTAATTATATGTTACATTTTTAAATGAGCTGTACAAACACAATAACTTAAATGAGCATATATATATATATATATAGTAACAAAATTGACCTTAAATTTGTAATAATAGACCAAGATCCATACTATCATATCACAATAAGTAATTGTGAGTTTACTACTATGTCCATTTAGCAGCATGATAGTAATAGGTTCTCCTCTAGGGCCTGTGACCTGTTCAGTCATAGATTTTTAGCCCAATAATGGTGCCAGGTATGGGTTTCATCTTGTGGAGTGGGCCTTAAATGCAACCAGGAAGGCAGTTGGTTATGCCCATGATGTTTGTGCCACTAATGCACCAGTGGGCACATCTTGGCAGACTGGTTGTTATTGTCGACCAGGGTTCACAGTTGGGTAAGACTGGCAGGCATGATACCTTCCAGTGCTGTGAAGTTATTGTCATTTCCATTTCATTAATTTCTTCCCTAATTTAAATAATTTCTTTCCATCTGCTGATTTGGGATTTGGTTTGTTTCTCTTCTTATGGGACTTTAAGATATATTATTAGGTCATTTATTTGCAGCTTCTCAGATTTCCTAATGTAGGCATTTAGACTACAAACTCTCCTGTTAGGATTGTTTTTATTATATTCCATAGATTCTGCCATATTGTGTTTTCCTTTTCATTTGATTCTAGGAGTTTTGAACTTTATTTTATTAAATTTTCAAGGAGCCCTTCATCATTCAATAGTGTGCTGGATAAACTCTGGGAGTTTGTGTACTTTCTAGGATTTCTCCTGCTGCTGACTGGTAGGCTTATTCCATTGTGATCAAATAGAAAATAAAGAAACAGATTGGTTTTTCAAAAATTGCTTTATATACTAATCTATTAATGTATAATCTATTTTAAAGAAGGTTCCAAGGGATGCTGAGAAAAATGTGTATTCTGCAGTGTTTAGATAGAATGTTCTGCGGATTTATGTTAAGTCTATTTGATCTATCATAACATAGAACTCATATTTTTTCTCTGCTTTTTGTCAGGAAGACCTGCTTGTGAGAGTGGGGTATGAAGTCACACACTAGCACTATGCTAGGGTCAATATGTAATGACACCTAATAGTATTTGTTTTATGAAATTGTTTTCACCTCCTCACGGGGTTTATGCATTTAGAATTGTAGTGTCCTCTGATTGTTCTCGGAACCAATATGAAGTGACTCTATGTCTCCTCTCCCTCATTTTGATTTGGAGTCTATTTTGTCACATCTGAGAACAGTGACACCTGCTTGTTCACTAGGTCTATTCACCTGGGGGTTATTTCTCCATCCTCTCACCAGGAGGAGGTGTCTATATTTTGTGGTGTGGTATATGTCTTGGAAACAGCAAATAGATTGTTTTTGCTTTTTAATCCAATCTGTTCATCAGTGTGTTTTGGTTGGGGAATTCAGACCAGCAATATTCAGGGTTATTATTGAGATCTGTGTATTTAGGGCTGGAGAGACGGCTCAGTAGTTAAGAGCACTCTTTCTGCTGCCAATATTCTCCTTGCTCTGCACATGCAGTGTGCTAACTGTAGTGTGATGAGGGGAGGTTCTTCCTGGTCTTGTCTTTTCGATGTCCTCAGTGCTCCTTGTATCTGGAACTGGCATCTCCTTTTCTAATTCTAGGAAATTTTCTGTTACCATGCTTTTACAAATGTATTCTCCGCTGCTGGAAAGAGCTTCTTCTTCTCCTATCACTCCTTGATTTGGTCTTCTCAGACTGTTGAGTATATCCTGGAATCCCACTGGCGCTCTAACTATTATTTTATCTTCATCTCTTTTTGATTGTCTTACTTTCTCCCAGCTTGTTGTCTTCGAGCTCAGGGGGTCTCTCTTCTCCTTTCTTTATAAAGCAACAGCAAAATCTTTGATTATTTTCTGCATGTGAATGTTTTGTCTGTGTCTACACCTGGTGCCCTCAGAGGCCAGAAGAAGGTGCCGGATCCTCTGGAACTGATGTTATAGAAGGTGGTGAGCTGCCATGTGGGGAATTGAACCCTGATCCTCTGGGATCAGTGCTCAAATGTGTTGATCCATTTCTCCAGTACCTGTCCACTCCTTGCTCCATTCTCCTGGAGAGTTTCCATGGAGCTTTTTGTCTAACTTGTTAATACATTTTTTTTTTTAAAGGTACAGTGGTTTCCTAGCTTCACGGTGGTTCCGACTGCCTGTCTCCCACTGAACTGCAGCACGAGGTGTATGCTGGGAGAGTTGAGGGGAAATGCTCTTCCATGTCAGTTTCAATGATTTGAAGCAGGTTGTATTTTAGCAAATTATCATCAGGCTAATGGCTTGACAATCTCTCTCCTCACTGCTGGTTGGCGCCACAAAGCTGTTGTACTCTACTGATAGTTGGGTTCAGAGAGACAGGCATAGTCACACCAAGGGGAATTCCAGCACCCCGAAACTCCCCCGAGTTTCAGAGAGCATACCCAGCATGTGTATTAGTGTTTGCAGAGTATATAGTTGAAAATCGGGCTGCTCAGCTTCCGTGTAGAGTTATTGATAAACAAAATTCGGGGTTGGAGACATAGATCAGCTGGTCGAGTCCTTACCTAGTGTGCACAAAGCCGTGGTTTAGTCCCCAGCATCACACAAACTGGTATGGCAACACTTGTGATTGCAGCGCTTGGAGGCAGAAGCAAATGGATCAGAAGTTCAAGGCCCTCATCAGCTGTGCAGTGAGTCTGAGGCCAGCCTAGGTTATGTGAGACACCGTCTCAAAACAAACAGAAACCAAAGCTCTGCTAAGTACTTCATGTCCTTTGATATGGAGTAAGTTCCCTAGGAATAATCAAGAACGCATGTCAGAGGGACTAAGGTGTTCTACTGTTTTTACACCTTGCTTGTTTTAGTGATGTTGTAGGCTTATTCTGTGCTGCTGTTTTTACACAGGCTTTCATCCATAGCACTAAGTGTGAACCTAAGTGTGTTTCTTTTACCCCAATTCTTCGCACTAACCGCAACCTGACTTTCCCATCTGGGATGTCGGGACTTCGAGGGGATAGCAGTTCAATGCCTTTGCTTGCCACCTTCTGGTCACTAACATTCTTGTGCGGAAAGTTCCTTGATTTTCCTAAGAATTGCAGAATATGAACAGAGAGTGAAGAATAGGGAGGGCATGGTTGCTTTGGGTCAGGAGCCCTGAGGCAAAATAAAACTAAATAGTCACCAGACTGTGATGACTTATGTCAGCAGTGAGAAATACGCCTTTTGATTTCTGTGCTATCAGTAGTACGTGTCCTATAATTATTAGACAGGGAAGGAGTGGTACTTTGGCCTTACTCAGCATCTACACATTATCTCATCAACCTTGTTAGTGCTGAGGTGCCTTCATATTGACATAAAAAAATGCTCACTCAAGTGCAAAGGTGCACTAATAAGCCAAAGAGTTCACTCCCCCAGAGCAGCCTGGAAAATCTGACTCCTTGAGATGCTCTGGAGTTCTCCAACAAGCCCAGTGTCCTATGATATTAAAGGAAAATGGACTAGGAGAGGCAAAGTAAGCTCATCTGGTTCCTCTCAGCTTACTGCTCAGGTCCCTTTCAGCCTGGAGCCTGCAGGTGGGCATTCACGATGCTGCACTAAACTGATTCTGAAAGCTACATGGTTTTGTCCTGAAGATGTTTCTCGACTGCACATCGTCATCCCTGTGTCCATTGCCACCCTCACGACTGTGACCCATTCTACATGATTCTTTCTGTCTCCCAAAGATACTAGGAGCTTGGGAGGTGGCTGAGTTGGTAAAGGCCCTGTCACCAAAGTGGGACACATTTAGTTTCTATGGAAAACTTCCTCATCTGTGATCCCAGTGCTGGGGGTATGAGACAGAGATGGGTATGATCTCAGGAACTCATCGGGTTCAGTGAGATAAATGATTTAATAAAGAGGAAGGTAGAGAGAAATCACGGAAGATTCTGGACATAGGCTTCTTGCCTCTACATGCATACACATGCACATGTGTGAGCATCCACATGTACAACATATATGCATGCACACACAAACACACACACAATGCACTGTGAATTCTATAAGTGAGATATGAAAAGTACCAGTTTTTGAATCTTTTCCATGATTTTATAAAGTTTAATCTACTGAATAAGCATCTAATTTATGCCAGCTATTGTTATATGTTCTTGGGACTCAACCGTGATTTAAAAAAACAAAAGCAAGAAACTAAGCAAGCAAGCATGCTTGTCCTCCCGGAGCAGACACTCTTGTGAGAGGGGCAACAGAGAGAACATACAGCATGCACAGGTACGTGTGCCCCGGGCACAGCATGTTGGACGTGGGCGAGGGCTCCAGGCAAAGCAGCTCAGGTCAGATGCCAAGAGGCTCTGTCTGCCTCCTCCATTCATAAAATTCCTTACATTCCTCCCGAGAGTATTAAGGACAAACTTCTCATTTTCCAAAACCTACGGAGGGACTGTTCGGAGCTTTGAGAATATGTCATGAATATTCGGTAAGGAGGACTCAAATAGGCAACCAGATTGACCTTACTACAAAATCCCTCTGTCCCCAACACCTCCAGAAAGGTGACAGTGTTAAGAACAGCCAGCGAGGAGAAAGAAACCAGTCTTGTGTTTTGTGCGTTAATTCCAAACAAGCACTCTGCAGGGACGTGTGCAAACCATTAAGGAAAATCCCCGTCTGAGGCTGTTTGTCATGGGCAGCAGCAGGGTAACATGAAACCCTCCCGTCCTTGGGTTTGTTAGGAAAACAGAATGTGCCAGAGTCGAGGGGCTACTAGGTTTTAGAGAAAAGGATAAAAAACATCATATTGTGTCAAAATCTCATCAAGCATATTGTCTTTAAGTCCGTCTTCAGCACAAATATTGGCCTGGGAGGGTGCGTGGTGATGTGCTGGGCCAGGACCCTCCAAGAATGAGGCAGAGTGTGAATGAGACATGGTAAGTGACTTGTTCAAGTGACTTTTTCTTGTTCTGCCGCTGACTTGTTCCCAGTGACTCAGTCCATTGCTTTAGACCGTTAGAGTCTTCCTCAAGGCTCTACCACCACCAGGACCATCCCACTGAAGACAGAGCAGCTAACACACAGGCCCTGAGGGACACACAGACTGTAGCAGCCACATAGTTGCCAGACAGGAGGACCCTAGGCCTCTTGTCCTTCTGCCTGTGAGCAACAACTACCTGACTACTGAGTGAAGAAATACACTCTACTGCCTCAATTCAGGTTGTGGTGAGAGTGGGGGAGAGTAACTGTTTCTCTCAGGGAACCCCGAGCTCTTCCCACGGGCCAGGCACTATGCTGAGTGGATTACTGATGTTATCAGCTTCAGTTCCCAAATCAGATAGGTGTGTGTCCATTTCAGAGGAAAAGAAACTGAAATTTGATATTCGCTAGTGAATGTCAAAACCTCCATCCTTGAGAGTGGTGGCTGAAGGGTGGGCCTTGGGATCATCTCCCAAAGGCTAGATCTGCCTGTCCCTCTTGTTCCATTGCATGCTGTAGAATGATTGACAGGTTACTCAGCCTCTCATCTATAAGGTTGGACTAACAATTACAGCATTTTAATGAAGATTTGAGAATGTGACATCATCACTGTAGGCATCGTTGCAGTTGTGGTAAGCTACAGGTTTAACCACATGCAAATCATCAGAGATCACATGCTACAGTCTCATTCTGTGACTAGGCACCCCCACACCCCCACTGAAGACTTAGCCCAGAATCTCACAAATGCTAAGCAAACACTCAACCATGTAGCCACACCTCAAGCATCAGCATCAATTCATTGTAGATGCCACAATGGTTTGCTTACTCAGCTCATGATTTGTGAGCTTCAACATAATTTAGAGAGGTTTTACAAACCTGTTTCAATTTCCCTAGAAGCTCACCAAGATTTCTTTTACTAAGACAGAGCATCCATGAAGATATGAGCTGTATATATAGTTCCTGGAACCAAAAACCTATTGAGGATATTGTCAGAAAGAACTTGAAAAGATTTCAAGTGAGCTTAGGCCGGACAGAGCAGGACTGCCAGGGGATGTGGGACTGCTAGGGGATGCGGGACTGCCAGGGGATGCACCAGAGAATGCAGGACTGCCAGGGGGTGCAGGACTGCCAGGGGATGCGGGGCTGCCAGGGGATGCAGGACTGCTGGGGGATGCGGGACTGCCGGGGGGATGCGGGACTAACAGGGGATGCAGGACTAGCAGGGGATGCACCAGAGAATGCAGGACTGCCAGGGGATGCACCAGAGAATGCAGGACTGCCAAGGGATGCAGGACTAGCAGGGGATGCAGGACTGCCAGGGGATGCACCAGAGAATGCAGGACTGCCAGGGGATGCGGGGCTGCCAGGGGATGCGGGGCTGCCAGGGGATGCGGGACTGCCAGGGGATGCGGGGCTGCCAGGGGATGCGGGACTGCCAGGGGATGCAGGACTAACAGGTGATGCAGGACTGCCAGGAGATGCGGGCATACCAGAAGATGCGGGACTACCAGAAGATGCCAGACTGTCAGGGGATGCTGGAATACCAGGGGATGCGGGACTGCCAGGGGATGCAGGACGAACAGGGGATGCGGAACTGCCAGGGGATGGCTGTTGATATAAAAAGGAGTTGGGAGTTGACCCCTACAGAGCTCCTCTTCTCCTGTGAAGATTGTTGTTTGAGGAAATGGTGTTCCCACACTACAAGGCAGCTGGAGATAGACGAATGTCAGACCCAAGCATTTGTCTTTCTGTACCCTGAAGCTGGAGATGAGGTCCCGGTTGGCAGCAGGAAGTTGTTAAGCTGGACACATTGAAGATCTTGAACTCTGGCAGGCCGGGCATAGGAAGGGAATGCGACTCGGGGGTGCGTGGCCTTTGGGGAGGCTCTAATATAGGGAGAGGAAAACAAGACAGTTTTGACTTTTTGCTGTGGGGAGGGAGTGTTAAGATAGGGTTTCTTTATGTATCCTCGGCTATCCTGGAACTCGCTCTGGAGACCAAGTTGGCCTCGAACTTAGAGATCCACCTGCCTCTGCCTCCCCAGTGCTGGGATTAAAGGTCTGTGCCACCACCACTTGGCAGTTTTGCCTTTCTAAAAGAAAAGGGGTATGTGTGTGTGTTTGCTGGGACCCCAACTCAGAGTCTTTCTCACTCATGCTAAACAAACATTGTATCATTAGGCTACCTGCCCCCCACTCCAGAAGACTGTTTTCAAATAAGACTGCATCTATAATGCAAAGTCTATCAGGAGCTCTCTTTCTGATAAGATTTTTATCAGAATTGCCTGGTTGCCTCTTTTTGTAATCCTCGTGCATCTCAATCCTTGTATTTCGCGTTAAGAGCTAAAAATAGCTTTCTGGAGAGACTACCTCTACAGAGAAAGTCTTTAAATGAATTTCTTCTCTTCTGTGAAGCACACTGCCGTCTTGGGGACACTTTCGACTTCCTCCGTGTCTGAATGGTCCTTTGTGGGGGTGGGCTGGGAGTAATCTATCTGTGTGCGTGCTCCTTAAATTTTTTCCTTACCTAAGAAATACTCTGCAAATCCTAATCCCATTCTTTTTCAAGGAAGTTCTCAGATTGTCTGTGAATTTCATGCTTCCCACTCACACACGCCATGGCATCCCAGACAGATAAGAATCCATTTACAGACTCACAAACTCAGACACACTTAGACCCCCGTTTTCTCTGTGTGCTGTTCTCTCTTTCTTTGTGTCTATGGTTACTGTTAAACTGACCCTTACAGTCTGGGGCAAATACCATACTTGAATGAAGGGCTGCCTAGCCATACAACCTCAAAAGATTGCTGCTTTAGGGGCTCAGGCTCCAGTATAATGCCTTCAGCTGGCTGCAATTTAGGGGTAACAGCTCTGCCCACAGGTGGGATGCAACGCCTCACTCTGCTGGGGTTAAAACTGCAGTATGCTGTCTCTTTCATTCTTCCAGGAGCTTTATCTATTTTCACGTCTGAAGTGATTTTTCCCCCCCACAACATTGGACTTTATCATTCAGAATGGTGACTGTAAAAAGATCTTTCTTTGTGATTGTGTCTTCCTGGCTACCAGTTTCTGTAAGCAAGTCTTGCTGGTAAAAAACTAAGAATTGAGTTCCAGCAGCTGCATAGGGGCCTGAGTGTCTAGAATCAGGCAAGAGAGGCAAGATAAACACAAACACAAACACACACACACACACACACACATGCCCCGCGTGCCTTTTGCTTGGCTTTGCCCTCGCTGCACACACAATTGTGTTTGAGGGTCAGAGGACCCTAGGGCGACGCCTTTGGCGGGGCGGGTAGAGAGAGCTTCTAACTCTGACAACAGCTCCGGGGTGCGTGGAGCCGACTGCCCTCCGCCACGGTAGAAAGCGGCTGTGGGTCCTGGCCAGCCAGTGGGCGTCCCTGACATCAGGGGGCCTGCTCCTGTCAGCCAGGCCGGCAGGCGATTGGCTGGGGAGAGGGCAGTAATTCGAACTGCCTTTGTGCTTGGCTAATCAGGACGGCGCAGGTTCCAGGAGCTGAGGTGCCTGGGTGTCAGACACCTGTGACTTAGCTCTGCCTCTCCAGTCGGGAGGCTGCCTCTGTGCCACCTGCTCAAGCCGCCAAGCCCCGTTGGTGGGCCAGCTTGGCTGTGTGTCACACCGGACAGAAGTATCCAGAGAAACTGGGGACAATAAAGGTGCCTGAGTTCCCTCTTCTGTGAGGTAAGCTCCGTTTAAGTCTGTTCTTTCTCCCTGGTTGATCACCACCGAAGTGACTGTATGAAGAAGATAAACTAAAGAGACACAGGGCTTTATGGTGAAACGGGACTTCTCCAGTTGGCAGATAAGCCTGCAAAATAATACAAGCTGTAAAGGGTGGGAGGGACGTGACAGACATCTCTGCCCCTCACCACTCTGTACACTTAGAACTCGTCCCATGAGAGTAAAGAGACTTTTCATTAAGGCCAACCGATCTACATACTGACTCCTTAGAAAATACGGAGTCTGGCTGAACATTTAAGCTGGCTTCCTATCACGGTGTGAGCTACACTGTTTTTATGGTTTTCTTACTGTGAGCTACACTATTTTTATGATTCTCTTACCTTGAGCTACATTGTTTTTACGGTTCTCTTTAATTCCATCTGGTGAGTGCGCCTTCTCATTGTCAGGTCTATTTAGCACAGGTGAGTTAGTGAATTCTTCAGTCAGGGTTTTGACAGTACCTCTGGGCTGAGTGTGTCCCTTGTCCCCCATGTGCTCTAGCTTCTAAACTGGAGCAGTGGAGAAGCTACCCCAGTGGGTCCTGGCTCTTTCTTAAACCCTGCTCTCTTTCAGCGCACGTTGTTGGACAAATCCTTCCAGGGGCAGGTCCTTCCAGGTCCTGTCTTCTCAGGGACAGCCTTTAAAGTACTGTTATTTGAGACGTTAGTAAAAAGATCAGTGGGTTCGAAGCCAGTGTTCCCATTTGCCTGTTTTGCCCTGACAAGGCAAGAAATCGTTTAATCTTGAGTTTTTAATTTACTTTTAATGAAAATACTTTACAAACAGTAAGGGCCTTTTTGGAAGTCAAGGGATTCTGAGTTGACTTTGAGCACCTTCCTGAAAGGAGGTGTTTACCTTCCTGATGTCCCCAGGGTGCTAGTGGACTGGTAAACCTCTGTGGGGAAGACAGGTAAAGGTGAGGGCAGGTGATAAGCATTCAGAGCACCTGCAGGCTGAGCATCTATCTATGCTAATCACCCTGAAATGCGGCTTCTCCTCCTCTGCGGTTTTAATCAGTTGGAATTTTCCATCTCTGCTGTTAGCCAACCTAGCTTTATAAAAACACTTCCCTGCAGCAGCAACATACAGCCAATGGATGTAAATACTAAATACGATTGCTTTGAAAAGTGAAAGCCCCAGAAGTAGCTTATCGGGTAAAACGTGACCTCCACTCAACCTTTTTAATATAGTACGTGTCCATTTGGTATATTTGGTTGTTGATTCGTAGGTAGCAAGATAATACCAAGTATGTTTTTAAGTTTTGGGAGAGTTTGAAAGAAATAGGCACTGAAATAGAAGTAGGTGGCAAGTAGCTGGCATTTTTATTTTAAAATTCTACCCCTGGCTTATGAATTACAACCAAGAAAACATATAAATCAAAAGTGATATCCTGAATTAAGGGTTGGTCAGTGTCGCCCTGGAAGAAATAAAGGCAATCTTTAGTTAGTACCTTTTTTAAAGTCACCATAAAAATCTCAGTTTCTTTAAGACACAGACGGGAGGAAGTTGAAAACTGTCACCCCCTACATTTCATGTTGTGTCTAGAGAGCCCCTGTATATTCGCGCACCCCATATAGATAGCTCAACACAATCACTAGTAACTGGGCTGAACACGCCGCTACTTCATTCCGGGAACAGTATCTTTAGACGGCTACACTGGAGTGCGTGGGGATTAAGTATCTAAATTTATTGTTTCCCTGGAGACGACCATTTTTAAAAGTCTCCTTCCTGGAGCTATGGAATGCCTGCTCACCCTCTCTTCCCGCTTTGGACAGCACACAAAGGGGCTCAATAGGACTGCCCAGCCCCCTCCCCACATGGTGCGCCCCACTGACTGGCTTGAAAGGTTCGCCCAGAACAGAAGACTACAGCTGGCCGATACTTCCTCTTAAGCCACCGTCCTATGCCTCTACCTTGGCTCCTGGCTTTTCAGAGCCGAGGAGGCCTGTGAGTTCAGAAGCTGAATAGTTGGTTGGAGACTTCCTTGTGCTTCAGTCCAGACATCCCATAGACAACCCTGAATACAGTGGCATCCCCGCCACCTCTGAACGTCATTAAAATGTCACCAATTGTCATTTGGTTAGACCGAATCTTTCAAAGCATGCTTTTATAAATAAACAAACAAACAAACAAACAAAATAAAACAGTCTTACAGTAATTCAAATGGTTCCATTTTGGGAACAGTTGGGAAACTGTCCTCTCAGATGGGAGATTTTGGAAAGCAAAAGACCTCAGCTGCCTCCAGTCATTTTCTTCCCAGTTAGACGGACTAGATTCAGGAGTGGAAGCCAAATGACCCTGGCAGCAGTGGGTTTGTGGCAAATCCAATAATCCTGGTGACAGAAGAGTCCTCCACAACCGGAACTTGAACGGAAGTGGGTTGGCACTGCTGGCCCTGTGTGGTCAGGGGAGTCCCTGGTGACAGGCTCCAAGGAGGACGGTGCCTTAGCACCTCAGGCCTGGTTTGAAAGTCAAGAAATCTCTGAGATGGAGCAAAATGAACTCCCACCCTGAGAAGCTGTGGCTTGCTTTGGCTTTTGTTGTCCTTTTACCAGGTTCCACCAAAGCCCCGTCAGCACCAGGGCAAAGCAGTTGGGCAACAAGGGGGCCAGCAGTCGGCTTCTTCCCTTATCTTTGCTTCATGGCAGCCGAGGACTGAGTGACCTTACTTTTAGGCCATGATTTCTCAGTTGTTCATTAATCACGCCTCATTGACTCCTTCATCTGATACCAGTTAGGTCAGGATCCTTATCCTACTTTGGGAGACCAAGAAAAGGGACAAAGCGATTTGTTCAGTTATGATAGCAAGGTCGAATAAAAAATACAGGCCATTTTCTTTTCTGTTTCTTGTTTCTCCCGTAGCCCAGGCTGGCCCCAAGCTTACTTTGTGACTGAAGATGACCTTGAATTTGCTCCAGAGAGTCCTGAGATTACAGGCCTGAGTGCCAGCTGCCTTTTTCGCTTTTTTTTTTTTTTTCCTTTTTAAGAAAGGAAACTAGAAATCCTTCAGCTTTTCTTTCCCGTAGCCCTCTGTCTTGGCACTAAAACTGCTTCCAAGGAGAAGAATGCTGGTCGTCTTAAGTGGATCACTGCGCCTGAGAGTGAGGCCGAGCTCACAGACAATGATTGGGTACAGTGGGGTGTGTCCATGGGTGCAGACACAGGTGTGTGCCCACCTGGAGCCACGTCTAAGTGAGGCGGCTCCCTTCCCCTGGAAAGGTCTGACCGGGTCCTTTACAACAGATTTCCACCAGGGCCCCTCCACCAGAGACGCTGGCGGAGGAGCTGGGGCGAGCCCGGCTGAAGGTGGCAGGGCAAGCGAGCGAGCGAGCGAGTGAGCGAGCGGCCTCTGAAGGTATGCCAGGAATGTTAATGGTATGCCTGAGTGGCGGGCTTCAGAGCTCTAGCTTGGCCTGAGAACCGTTCCTGTGGCCATCTGTTGTGGCCTAGAAGTCTCATAGCAACGGTGGTGTCTCAAGAATGGAGCCCCCCCAACCCCCGCTTTGTAAATTAAAATTAACTAACACAAAACCCAAAATTGCTCCACTGCCCAAGAAGAATCGGGACAGGATTCGAATTCTTTCTGCAGAATGATGAGCCTTACTGGAAGAAAAGCACCCGTGCCCTTAATTTCTGTTCTTTAAATGAGCAATTTGTACTTGCTTTTGAGGTCTTCATTTTTTCTCCCCAGGAGTAGAATTATTTCTTCTTCTTCTTCTTCTTCTTCTTCTTCTTCTTCTTCTTCTTCTTCTTCTTCTTCTTCTTCTTCTTCTTCTTCTTCTTCTTCTTCTTCTTCTTCTTCTTCTTCTCCTTCTCCTCCTCCTCCTTCTCCTCCTCCTCCTCTTCTTCCTCTTCCTCCTCCTCCTCCTCTTCTTCCTCTTCTTCCTCTTCTTCCTCCTCCTCCTCCTCCTTCTTCTAGAAGGGAGGTAAAAAACTAGTCACTCAAAGCTGCAGTAAGATAATTGGTAAAAATATTGCTTACGTTAGAAAATGGTTGGAGTGTCGTGATCTTCCTGGTGCTCGTTCTCCAGGATTCGATCAGCAGCTACACCCCTCTTCTCCTTTTGAAATAGTGTGAGCTTTTAACCCTTTAGTCGGGGACATGAACTTCAAACAGATTAATTTTACTGTGACAATATTATGTTCCCAGGAAAGGAGTTCCTTGACTCTGGCCCACTGTGGACTTCAGGAAGGAAAAGAAGTATTTTTCAATTGATCAGCCATTAAATTAGTCATTGTCCAAAGCCGCAGCTGTGCTTTGGAACTGCTAAGCACCAGGTACCCCAGAACAGGCAGAAGAGCTAGACCACGTGTGCTAAGCACCGCACCAGGTACCCCGAAAGAGGCGGAAGAGCTAGACCGCGTTGCATTCTGCCCGGTGCTGGGCTGGCTTGGGAAGGTCGGCAGCCTCTAGGAGTGGGCTTCATTTGCAAACTGGACTTGTGCATTGTGTAAAAGGAGGACAGCCTGTGCAGGAGGAGCCTGGAAATGGCCCTTGAATTTGACTGGCATCTGGAGGAAGTTGTAAACTGGCCACATTGTGTTACCACAGGAAGACACTTTAAGGAGAATGTTGACATTTTTGTTGTCCTTCGTGGTGTTTTTACCTTGGGACATTTCCCAGTGGGGCCACAAAATACTTCAGGGGGTTTTGACGAGGTGCATACAGTTCTTGAACACAGGACACATACGCAATACTGCTGATTCTTAGAGTGTGCTATTTAGGTCCTGTGTCCCAGCCCTGATTGTTTAAGGCAGTTCCAGGAAAAGGCACTGGCTGAGTTTGTTTTCTGGAATGTGAGATCCTAATGAAGGCAGGCTCTCTATGAAAGGCATGTCCACTTGCCTATTCTGAACCTGTTCTCGCTTACGTCAAATTTAACCAGCAAATACTCATGGAGTGCCTGGCATGTTCCAGTTGTCTCTCTAGGTCCTGGTTTAGAGCTGTGAACAAAAGTGAACTGGGAGGAGTTCTAGTCAAGGGTCACAGAGAACCAAAATAATTCAGTCGTGCCGGTGGGCTTGAAATGTTTTTGATGAAGGGGTGCTGTTTTTCTAAAAGATGGTGGGAGAAGAGGATATTTGAGAAAAGACTGGAAGGGGGGTAAATGAGCCATAGGGAGCAAGGCGGGCCTGAAGAACAAGATAGCATTTGGGAAGGGATGTGTTGGTGGGAGACCTGGAAAGCCAATGCTGGAGCCTCAAGAGCAAGCACTAAAGAAGGCAGACATGGGGGCTGGAGAGATGGCTCAGAGGTTAAGAGAACTGACTGCTGTCCTGGAGGTCCTGAGTTCAATTCCCAGCAACCACATGATGGCTCACACCCATCTATAATGAGATCTGGTGCCCAGAATAGTATATACTATATATAAATAAATAAGTTTTAAAAAATGTCAGGCATTTAGAAGCCTCTGTCTGTGCCTATGAGCAGCTGTAAAGATTTAATGGTGGACTTTGTCATTCATGGGACCTGTTGCTAGGAGAACCTTCTTCATGCTGGCTTGGCACTTGCCCGTTCATTTATTGGTACTATGACTGAGTTTTAAAGACAGAATGAATGAGTGTGTGCCATAGAGCTGTGGTCTGTCTGAAAATGCGTCAGTCGCCACTGGAAGTGCTACAGGAGAAGCTGTTGACCCAGGGTCAGTGGAACAAATTATCAAGCATTTGCTCAAGAATTTGATTTATAAGATCTTATTGTAACGATTAAACTCTAGACCTTGGACTCTGAAATATCTACTTCTCCCAACTGGTCAGGTCTCAATGCTATCTTCTCTCATATGTGCGGAAAAGTTTACTTAGAATAAAACAGGGTTTGGTGCTGGGTGATAGCTCGGTGGTTACAGCATTAGTTGTGCAAGCATAAGGATCAGAGTTCAAATCCCCAGAAACCCCTGGAAATGCCAGGTGGGTGTGGCCGCCCGCCTACAATTTCAGCACCAGAAAGTGCAGACAGGGATCACCAGAGCCAGCTAGCTAGGGACTCAGGGTTTGACTGAGAGAAGGTGGAAGAATGTTGGAGGGGCATTCTTCACTCTGACCGTGGGTCTTCACCTACATGTACACACGCACACATGTGGGCACCCACACGTATGCAAACAAAAACCAGAAACAGCCCATGAATGCACAAACATACACAACACACAACTCACCGGGGGGGGGATGGAAAAAGAAAAGAAAAAGTGCCCTTGTTTAAAGCAAAGCCATTGTTTTTATGAAAATATCAAATCCATACTCTCAAGGACAGGTATAGTTTGAGATTTCAGGTGCCAATTTCAGATAAATAAGTAAGCAAATAGCAGTTGTTGGATTGCACAGACCTTCTCATCGTGTGGTGATGTCTGACTTTGAAACTGATCCCTGCTCCAGGTCACAGGATCCTCTGGGAGGACCTTGTTGCAGATACAATAACAAGGGATCGGTGTGTTTTCCATGCCATACAAAAGCCTCAGAACACTTTGAAGCCCTTTCAGATTTATCTTCTGGACACCCGTTTAAATGTCTAGATTCTAGATTCTGTTGTATTTCCCTATGTCTGTGAACTTGAACAATTTGGTCGTAAGTCATGTCCAGTGATAATCTGCTTAGGAAGCTTCAGGGAGACAGGGAATATTTCCCTCTGTCAGATAGCATCTGAAGACTCTCCTTGGTTAGGAGTACCCCTTTTTCCCTCCAAGTGTCTGAAGACTATTGTTGGTTAGGAGTACCCCTTTTTCCCTCCAAGCATCTGAAGACTATCATTGACCAGAAGTCAATTGCTATAGAGCCAGGGAGAAAAAAAAGTTCAATAACTACAAGAGTCTGTAAAAGCTTTCATCATGGGAAATGTTCTTAGAGAGGCAAGGACTTCAATTACCAGATGGGTTCTCAGACATTTGGATGAAAGCTTCCTCCCAGTGTTCCTTCCAAATCTTTGTTTTTTCCCAAGATCTGTTTCTTAAGGCAGGTTCTTCTGGACCGGCCACTCGGAGTTATCTTTAGCTCACATGACAGTCAGGGGTTCTGAGAGCAGGAAGTTGCTGATGGGAGCAGCTTTGATTACCTTAGGGTGGCCAGGGGAGTCATCCCCCTGCAGTGGCCACTGAGGTTTAGCTGTGAAGCCCCTGATGATGCCCTGTAGTTCCCAAGACAGTGAGTTGTTACGTCACTGCTGCTGGCCGCCAAGGACCTGGTCAGTGGTAGACTAGAACTCTGTTCTTTTCTGAACCAACACAGTGTCGTTTTTATCATCTTCTGAATGACTTACTAAAGAACACAAACTCTCAGTGTAGCCGCAGGACAGAATGACAATTTCTAGTCCCATTTAATAGGTTAAACTGTTGAGATACCTGGTAAGAAATTAATCAAGATCACAGAGTGGTTGAGCTTGGATTTGAACCTGGGCTGTCTGCCAGTGAGTAGGTGCTCCTAACAGCCGTGCTAGATTTTGCTCACAAAACACTTTGTCTAATGCTGTGCCTTCCACACCCTGTTTTGTGGTGTTGGGACTAGATCCCACGACACTGTGTATGGTAGACAAGAATCCTACCATTGAGCTACATCCTGAATGCCATGGACCTTTTATAGTTGTTAATAGCTTTCCTGTTGATTGAGAGGAAAATATCACATAATATAGATCGTTACCTTTTATTGTCCTCTGTAAGGATAGAGAACATAGCTAGTTGACTTCTGGTGCTTAGGTTGGTGCTGGCACATGCAGATACTCAAATATTTATTAAGTGTGTGGCATGAATAAACAGCAGTAAGCCATAGAAATGCCTTCCCAGTCTCCAGTCATTGAGATATTTAAGGGATGTGATTGTGCCAATCGTCTAAAATGTAAAGCAAAAACAAGAACAAAAAAACCTATAAAAATAGAAGTAGTGAGGCTCTAACAGGACAGTTCTGGGAATAAGAGTTGACAGTTTCAGCCACCATTATGTGCTCATTGGCATTTTAATGACTAAACCACACCAGCACTGGAAGTACTGCCCCCCCACACCAAAGACCTGATGTCAAACTAACACCTGCTGTGTGAAGTTGGGAAAAGGAACAAAACGGGAGATTCTTGAAGAACCCTGTCTCCATAAATCAAGGCCCTAGTGTGTGCCTTGGATTTGGTTGTTTAGCAAGTGGACACGGAGATTCACAGATGTGTAATGAGAAGAGAAAGCCTGGGTCTGGCCAGCAACAGTGTCTGTGGGAACGTTTTAAGTGCAGCGAGCATTCTGGCACCAATGCAAAGGGGTGTTCTCTGAGAAGAGACGACGGCAGGATTGGAACCCCGCTGTGGAGTGGAGTGTACTTTACATCCGTGAGTCGGCATGTGTGTTTGAGCTCACCAAGAAGCTGGCTCTGGGAACCGGGTTGCCCCACCCCCACTTCAGAACCAAGTGTGTTTGTTTCAAAGTGTCCTCCAAGGTCTGGGGATGGGTCCAGCCCCCCCCCTCATCCCCCAACTCTGTGACAGAGTGGGAAGAGAACAGCAAAACACCCCGATAATAAAAACATAGGGTCCTTGAGAACAGCTAAGTCAACCGTTCCCAAGATGTTCCTATTGGCCATCCCATGATGGCAGTGCCTGTGGGGGGAAGAAGGTGGACATTCATGCATGGTGAGCTCATCCGTGGAGATGGGGAGGAAGGCTCTGTCATCTCCAGTCAGGTGCTTCCCCTTTTCCAGTCATCTATCTATCTGTCTATCTGTCATCTATCTGTCTGTCTATCATCCGTCAGTCGTCTATCAATGATTTATCGATCTTGTGCTATTTATTCATTTACTTTGGCTTACTGTGATAAACTTACTCATTCAAAAACAAAACTACAGCTGGGCATGATGGTGCACACCTTTCATCCCAGCACTCGGGAGACAGAAACAGGCGAATCTCTCTGAGTTTGAGGCCAGCCTGGTTGACAGAGCAAGTTCCAGGACAGCCAGGGCTACACAGAGGAACTGTGTCTCAAAAAAGCAAACCAAAACAACCCTCCAAGAAAATCTGGCTACCTCAGATTGATCTCCAAACCCCACAGAGCATTCTACAGTTAGGAGGCCTGGGGACGAGCCTCAGTTCTTTTTGTTGATGAATCTATAGCACTAGATAAGTTACAGTCTGTGGACTGTCTTTGTCTGTCTAGGTTAGTTACAATCTGTGGACCTTCTTTGTCTGTCTAGATAAGTTACAGTCTGTGGACCTTCTTTGTCTAGAAAGTAAGGAGTAATCAATATCTATCTTATTGGGTTGTTGTTTGGACTCAATGAGGTAATTTACTTAAAACACTTGAAATATTGTCAGACACAAATAAGAATTCAATGAATTATTATATCCCCCACAGTTTATATATTTTTAAAAGATTGTATTTATTATGTATACAGTATTCTGTCTGAATGTATGCCTGCAGGCCAGAAGAGGGCACCAGATCTCATTACAGATGGTTGTGAGCCACCATGTGGTTGCTGGGAATTGAACTCAGGACCTTTGGAAGAGCAGGCAGTACTCTTAACCACTGAGCCATCTCTCCAGCACCCTCCACCATCTATATTGAATCTCATTGTGTAGCCTCCAATTTGAGGCAATCCTCCTGCCTCAGCCTCTTGAGTGCTGGGATTGCAAGCATGCACTACCGTGTCCAGCTACCATTAGCTTTTCTGACTATTCAGAAAGTAGGCAGCTCTGTTCTCTCTCCTGTTGGGTTGCCTGGTTGCTCATTTCAGTCAATCATTAGACCGCCAATCCCAACACCTTCTCTGCCTCATAGACGACTTGCTGTGGTTGTTCATGGCACAGAGAGGCCATCGAGGCTTCAGGCTTGTCTCGGCTTCCTCTCTCAACTCTTTGCACGAGCCCCAGGCATCATTCCCCTACACAGCCCTGCTAAGGAAAGAAAAAGTCCCAATTTTGTGTGTTTTGTAAAGATTGAGAAAGGGTTCAAGTATTGCTCAGTGATAACCAGTCTTTGTTTAGAATATGTGAGGCCCTGGGTTTATCCGCAGCCCTGGAGTGGCAGGAACAAGGAACGAGGGATGCTTTTTGCCACCACTCCTTACTGTAAACCTTGCTTTGGGTCAGGTTTCCTAGTTAGTGTTTTGTCCTTGGCTCATGACTGCGTTAGCCATGGCAGAGTGTAAGGCTGTGATCAGTGCAGCTAGAGTGTGACTCTCTCGGGGTCATAGAAGGATCCAGCATCCTGAGGTCATGTTGACCTGATACTGCATACATCTGGTGTCTTCCCAGCTCTTCCTAAAGTAGCTGCTGAGGAGGTCAGCCAATTGGAAAACCCATTTATCATGGGCTATAGAGGTGACTCAGGGGTTAAGAGCACACTGACTACTCTTCCATAGGACCCAGGTTCCATTCCCAGCACCTACATGGCAACTCACAACTGTCTATAACTCTAGTTCCAGAGAACCTGACACCCATTGCAAAACACCAATGCACATAAAAAACAAAACTAGAGGCAACAACAAAAAAAAGAGAGAGAGAAAGAAAACACATTTATCATAAGTAAAAATGACTTGATTTCAGATGCATAAGTGACTTGGACAAGAAGCTAAAATCTAGGACCTCTATTCTTTTGGGATCACTGATATAGATGAGAATGTTGGAGCTGAGCATGACCAGGCGAGCTGAGTGAAGTCGTGAATGAGAGTCACGTGGGCATCCGAGGCAGATGAGTTGGATTAATGAGGAAGAGTCCCGTGGAAAGTAGCAATGTAAGATGCTAAGTCTGTAAGTCAGCAAGAATACTGCCTTCTAAAAAACATTTTTAAAACATATTTACTAAGAAAACATCCAAAGTGTATGCAGATAGTGGACAGAGTAAATACCATGTACCTGAGATCAAATGGGATCAAATGGGGCGACTCATGTTCAGTAGACCAAGACAAGTACGGGGGATGACAGAAGGGAGCAGGAGCTAGCAAGGGACAGCACAGTCAGCGACAGAAGCATAGTGAACTTGTCAGAAGGGGACAGGAAGCTGAAATCCAAGATGTTTGTTCTCCTTAATCATAGGTTCATGAAGTAATTGCTAAATGAGATCTGGCTTCTAGCGATTTGAGCAGGGATTATGTAATATGAGGAAGCAGACCTCATGGCCTAATCTCCAAATTGCTGGCCAGGGTGGGGGTGGTTGAAAGGCCTCCGTCTTACCCTGTGACAAGCTGAAGAAAGCAAGAGGCAGCGTTCATCGGGCATTCAGCAATTCTCTATAATCACCTAGGTACAGTGCCAGACTTTGTAGTCACACAGCCCTGAAACCTGGGGTCCTGCTTCCAGAGAATTCGGTATCTAATGCAGGGAACAGGTTAGAAAATCTATAATTCTAACAGGTACCAAATAAGTAAGTAAGGAAGGAAGGTGACAGAGCCGAAGAAACAGCTCAGTCAGTGCCTGAGTTTGCTAATCAAAACTCACCTAAGAATGTGTAGGTTTTAATGCACACTTGTAAAATCATCAGCGGAAGGAGGCAGATTTAGGTAGAGCCCTGAGCTTGCTGAGCAATCAGCCTAACCCAGTGGGAGAGCTACAGGCCGGTCACAGATTGTCTCAAAGAAAGAGAGAGAGAGAGACAGAGAGACAGAGAGCGCTCAGCAGTTAAGAACACTGATCGCTCTGGATTTGGCTCCTCTCACCCACATGGTGCCTCACAACTATCTGGAATTCCTGCTGCAAAAACCTCTGACCCCCTTCTCTGGCCTCCACAGGAACCAGGCACCAGGCATGCCCACGGTGCACAGTCATACATGCAGCACACCCGAACACATAAAAACTAAATAAGAAAATTAAAATACAAAACAAGGTTGGTCTCTGGTATCCTTGGGCACACCTGTGCACTTGCACACACCTGACCATATGCATACAAACACTTCACAAATGCGAAGGCTGGGGATGTAGGTCAGCGACAGAGAATGTCTTTAGTGTGCACCATGTCCTGGGTTCAAGTCCAGCACCATTAAACAACAGCAATCAAAACTTCTTTAGAAAACTTCTGGAAGAGACTGAAGAGATGGCTCAGTGGTTAAGAACACAGGCTGCTCTTCCAGAGGACCCAGGTTCAATCCCAGCACCCATATGACAGCTCACAACTGTACAGTGGTCTGTAACTCAAGTTCCTGGGGATCTGGCATCCTCACACAGACAAACATGCAGGCAAAACACCAATGAACAGAAAATAAACATAAATAAATTATCTTAAAAAGTAATTTTTGGAGCTTTATTTTAAATGTATGAGTGTTTTGCCTGCATGCACGTGTACCACACACATGCCTAGGGCCCACGAAGATCAGAAGAATGCATCAGATGCCCTGGTCCTGGAGTTATGGATAGTTGTGAGCCAGAGTGTGCATGCTGGGAACTGAACCTGGATCCTCTGGAAAGAGCAACATGTGTGCTTAACCACCAAATCCTCTTCCCAGCCCCAATAGAAGCTTCATATAGAAGGATGGCTGTCTGGATCTTTGAAACCATGGGTAGGAGTTGGACTCTGCTTTGGAAGTGTAGGCCTTCTAGACAGACTGAACAACTTGTTCAAAGGCAGAGAGCTGTGTGACGAGAATCTCAAGTCAGGAATGGAAGCAAATGGTTCATTTGTGATGTGCTAAAGCAAACCAGGGTGGAGATGCCCAGGAAGTGGGTATGGTTGCTACACTCCAGCCTGGGCTTTGCTTCCTGGTCCAGAGACGCCATTTTCTACTAAGCACAGGTGCCAGATGAGCTGAGGCAGGCCTGTCAGGGGGCAGCTGCCCTTCCTGGACTCTGTATGAGGTTGCTCATAAGACTATGCAGGATCCAGAAGTGTGGAGGTGGAGGTAATGAGACATAGGAAAGACTTACAGATAACAGCTTCAGACCTGGCTTTGGGAAGACCACTCTGGTTGCATTTTGTTTTGAGTTTTTATTGTTTTTTTGTTTTTAGTTTTGTGGTGTTAGGACGTGAACTCAGGGCTTTGTACATGCTAGACAAGTGTTCTACCACTGAGCCACGTCCCCAGCTGCTGGCTCCATTTTGGAAGGTGGGTTTGAATTGGGTAAAGTCTGGAGTTAAACCAGAAAGAGAAGGTTGCCCTGGATGAGAAATAATGTGGTTGTGACTTACACTTAAGGCAGGGGACAGTGGTGCATTTGATCCTTGGAATGATGGGGTGACAGGCGGCGGCTGCTTGAGTGAGGGGAAACACGAGTGGGCCTTAGGGTTTTCACTTTAGCTGCCCAGCGGAAGGTTGTCATAATCCTGCGAGGACTGATAAACCCAAGAACTTTGACACGGTGTGTGGCCAGGCTCTCACTGTTGAACAATAACAATAAGAGTTCCTTATGTAAGTGTTGTGGTTCAGGATTAAAAGGAAGGCTCGGTACCAGCCCGAGAGCCGGAGGAAAAACACCCTGGTCTTGGGCTGCGTCCCTTCAGAGAATGACCAATTGTTATGAAAGGAAATCACAGCTGTCTTTTGGGCTAGGATTTCTTTCAAGTAGAGCAAAACCCCTACCAGAAAATCAGGCCATTCAAAATAGGGCACACAGAATACCCTGCTCCTTCGTCACCCTTGTTTATTTGTTCCAGACTAAAAGACTGGGGATGCAGTTTGGTTAAGTAGAACACTCACCTAGTATGCCCTACATCCCAGGTTCAACCCCCAGCACCCCCAAAAGAAAGCAACATCCCCCTGTTTAGCACTCATCCCCAACTCTTCCAACCACAGTGTTGCCAGGCATGGTGGTGCACACCTCTGGCCCCAGCTACCTGGACGGCTGAACCAGGAGGAGTGTGGATCAAGGTAGAGCAGGCGGAACCCGCCTCAACACAGATGCTAAGCCCGGCAGAAGGGGCATGCCAGACCCCGTCCCACACTTTCTACAGAACGTGGCATTTTGGGTTTTGATACTGTACTTAACTATCAGCCTTTTTTTCCGTGACCACGTGTTTATCACAGTGGTTTTGGGCAGGACATTGTCAACATGGAGCTTCATCTGCAGTCATTGCCAGTGTCCCTGTTCTTGCTGCAAGTGACTGAGGTCAGTTCTGTTCTTCTTATGAAAGCTAGTTTCAGACATCAACAAAGGCTAATCTGGGGGCTGGAGAGATGGATCAGCAGTTAAGAGCACTGGTTGCTCTTCCAGAGGCCCTGGGTTCAATTCCCAGAACCCACACGACAGCTTACAACTGTATATAACTCCAGTTCCCGAGGATCTGACACCTTCATACCAATGCACATAAAATAAAGCTAAGTAAATGATTTAAAAACATTTTTTTTAAAAAAAAAGGTTGATCTGTATTGTTAACCTTCATTTAGTCTTTAGGCTACAGACTTCTGCTGGATGGCCACTGTATAGCCTTCTTTGTGGGTTGGCCCAGGACAAGGAGTTGACTGCCACGTGAGTCAGAGAGCAGATCTCCTTCCTGATGGGCCTGGGCATGGAAAAGCAGAGCCTCGGCCTGCAGAAAGCACGAGAAGAAAGGCAAAAAAACATGGTGGCTGGTTGTCACATGGCCTAAGCATTAGCGGTCACAGAAGCTACATTTGACATTACATTAACAATTAACAGTAGTCAATTAAGACTACTGTTAACTCCAGCCTGCGGTGCCAGTAGTTAATAGCACCGCCCCAAAAAATGTACTTCAATATTCTTATCAAGAAAGTGTCTTATCGTGCACTTTGGTCATGGCTCTGGAATGTCCTTCGTGGGCCTGCCAGTTTGCATTGCCTATGGGTGTGATATAGAAGCTTTTAGAAATGCTCCTGTTTTATTTCTTCACTAATTTAAAAAAAATGCTTTTATGGTTTAATATAACTGAAAGCAGACTCTGGTGTGCTTTTTATCTCACCTATAAAAAGAGAGAGCAGTGAGAAGTCAGGAAGTGATACCGTTCAAGCGACTGGGATAATACAGGGTTAGGGTTGGGGAGGCGGCTCAGCAGGCGGACACTTGCCACACAAGCGTGAGGACCCACATAAAAACTGGACACGGTAGCATGCGTCTGCAGCTGCAGCCCTACTGTTCCTACAGTGAGGTGGAGGCTGGAGACTCCCATGGAGCTTTGTGGCCAGCTATGCAGATATGCAGAGGCAAGTGACAAAGGGAGCCTGCCTTAAGCAAGGAGGAGGGCAAGGAGTGACAGCCAAAGGTGTCCTCTGATCTCCACATGTGTTTGTGACATGTGCACACCTGAACTCACATATATCATGCATCACACACAGACACACACACACACACACGGCGTAAGACAGGCAGACAGGTAGAGACACAGAGAAATACAGGTATAAGCTCTAAAGTACTTGCTTGTTTGAGGTGCTGGGACTTGAACTCAGGACCTCATGCATGTGAGCCAAATGTTCTACTCCTGAGCTCTACCCTCCAACCCCAATATTCAATATCATTAGTTTTTACTGTCACTGAGTCTTCCTGAAACAGACACAAGAAATCACAGAGTCGGATCTGGGAGCCTTTGAAAAAGAAGGGAAAAAAGAATAAAAATTAGCAAGCTATAACTTGCTTGCGTACAAGAATGGGAAATGCAGCGGCAGGGGAGGATTTAAGTCCGTAGTTTTCAATTAGAGGTGATTTTTCTGAGGGGACACTTAGCATGGTCTATAAACTTTTATGGTTGCCGCAGCTGTGGGGATGGGGAGATCATGCTTCTGGTCTCTAATGGGCACACATCTGGGATGCTGTAAACATCCCATGGGGTACAATGCAGTCCCACAACAAAGAATTAGTTGGTGTCAAAATGATATCAGCGGTACTAAGATTGAGAAAGGCTGTCAAGTAAAGGCTGTCAGACTCTAGGGTGTGGCTCTGTGGTTGGGCATTTTGTCTAGTATGCCAGGTTCTAGGATAAGTCTCCAGTGTTGTGTGTACACACACACACACACACACACACACACAGAGTTCCTTTCCTGCACTGGAGTCTCCTTCAGTAAGAAAGTCACTCCCAGGGCTGGAGAAATGACTCAGAGGCTTAGAGTACTTCCTATTCCTCCAGATGTCATGAGTTCAATTCCCAGCAACTACATGGTGTCTTACAACCAATGGTAGAGGATCTGATGCCCTCTTCTGCAGGCATGCATACAGGTAGAACACCATATACACAATAAATACATAAACAAACAAACAAATAAATAAATAACAGTGTTTTTTAAAAAAAGAAAGTAGCTCCCATTGTTTTCTGATAATTGAAATCATACTCCCCAGGCTGTATAGGGAATTTTTCTGCCTTCCCACAGGTTAACTCTCTTTTTCTCTAGGCCTCTAGTTATCAGACAAATCAAACCAGATTCTGGGGAAACTGTAGGTGGAACATCCGATTGGCCAAGCTCTCTCACCTCCCTTCCTTTTGGAACCCCATGTACACACAACTCTTCCTTGATGATAGCAGAAGCAGAGCTGAGTGGCCCTTAGGAGATGCTTGCCATTTCAGAACTCCTCCAAGGAAAGAGAAAGTTGGATTTTCAAATACTGACCAAGCCTGGAACCAGCCATGGGCAGCTGACCCAGCCTGCTTTTCTTATTTCTTTCATTTCTCGCTGGCTTTGCAAGCCATTTACAGAGCAATATCGCCCCAAGCCCTGGGATAAGTACCAGCCATGTTACTGAAAGGGAACCTCAGAATAGCTAGCAGAAAATTATTAAGCCCTGCCAATATCTGCTGACCTCAGAAAAGGGAAGAAGTGTTAAGTAGTGAGTGTTTCTCCCAGAGTTCAAGTCTTGCAAAGCACACAGTGATCCCTTGGCTCTGCATTTGTCTTTACTGAGAAAGTAAGAATATGTGTGTTATAATGAATGACTCTGAAGCCATATGTTAATATTCATGGTCTAGTTTTCTGTAGAAAGGTTTCACTTCACTTCTTAGGGATTACCTTGCCTGGTTCTTTACCTGTGGGGCATATCAGCACATAGGAGGCATGATGAAATTTAAATACGGCAAATAATCTTTTCTTTATTTAGGGAGCAAAGGTACTTACCTCTATTTGGTATTTTCTTGCAGAAAATACGTTGGTTAGAAGTGAGCAGAGTAAATGGACATGGCCTTTAACTAGGAAGCTGAGGCAGGAAGGTTTCAAGTTCCAGTCTAGCCCAGGCCACATCAGTGAAGCTATAGCTTTAAAAAGAAAAGGCAAAGAAGGAAAGAATTGAGCTGGGTAGATTCAGTCTTGTTTGCTTTCCAGGAAATAAAGCCAAAGGGTGTGTGCTTGTAAAGGGCTTATGGGAGGCCACGGTTTGAACAGTTCAAAGCAAAATGGAGTTAGTGAACTTAGGTTCCATGGGATCAAACTCGGAAATGGGCCCGTTTTCCAGAACCTAGAGTCCCCTCTTAGTTGATATCAGCGAGTCTCCGTATGCTCATCCTGAAAGGAAGCAGGGAAATTATGCTAGGAAAAGCCAGTCGGATTGTTGAGATGTGTGTGAGAGAGAGTGTGCGTGTGTGCGTGCGTGCGTGCGTGTGTGTGATTTTGTCTTTTAAAACTAGTTCCAAATGTGCACTAAACATGAAACTCTGAGAGCGAAGTAATGGAGGAGAAGGCTGTGTCATCAAGGGCTTCTCTTGTTGTCGGCTGTCTTCAGTGGCAGCTTTGCTTCTCATGGAGCAGGGCCTTGTCCTCCTTGCAGGCAATAAAGCAGAGGGGGCGCACGTTCCCTGGATCTCACGCTCAGTTCCTGTCCCCTGAACTTCATATCCCTGAATTTTATTCTCATCCAGCGCAGTATCCTTTTCCTACAGAGCACAATCAGGTCACAGAACTGCGAAGTTTCCGAAAGACTGCAGCAATTTACTAATTAAGTGTAATGAATATTCTAACCGTGCACATTAGAAACTCATTGTTAATGTTTGATTGGCTGTAAGATTGCTTTTTTTCAAAAGGTATACAGTTAATAGTCTTTCTTTTGTTCTCTCTTCTTTTCTGAGACAACATCTTACTATGTATCGTAGGTTAGCTGGAACTTACTCTATAGAACAGGCTAGCTTTGAACTCACAGAAATCCTCCTGCCTCTGCCTCCCAAGTGTTGGTATTATAAGCATGTGCCACCAAACCCAGCATGGTTAATAAAATTAATATGTAATAGTTTTAAAGTTGACTTCCTCTTGATTAGCTTGGAGGAAAGCAGATAGTTTTTGCTATGGTAATATTACTGTGGGTTCAGATACTTCAGCCAAATTCCCTATGCAAATGAGACATAAGAGTTAGGGGTCAGGGGCTGAGGATGACTCAGCCAGTAAAGTGCTTAGCACGCAGAAATGGGGACTACAGTCCAGTCCCAGAATCCATTATACCCGGGTGCCTATAATCCCAGTGTTGTGGAGGTGAGATGGGATCCCTGGGGCCAGGCAGTCTAGCTGAATTAGTGAATTCCAGTTAAGTAAGAGGCACTTCCTTACCAAATATGTCGGAGGGTGATGGGCCCTCTGGCTTCCGTGAGCATTTGTACATGTGCACAGAGTTAGGAGACTGGGGGCTGGATTCAAGTCCTAGTTGACGCTCTGATGAGGCGGCACTGGGGACCTCATTCTTGATGCCTAAGTTTCCTTATATTTGAACTGATCGAAGTCGTAGTGTTAGCCTCAGAAAGAATCAGGGCTAAATGATCTCACGGACGCCGCAGCAAGCGTTCACTGTGTCTCGGTTGTTTTTAGAGTCGTTGCGCCACTCACAGTGGATTTTATCATCATATATGTGTACCAAGCGTGGAAGTGGTGTCTGGGTCATTGTAGCTGTCCGTGTCCAATGTCTAAAGCTCTCCCTTTAGGTTACTTCACATTCCCTGAAACCCTCATCTTTAGGAGGGTGGGGATAGAGGTTGAGACAGGGTTTCTCTGTGTAACAGCCCTGACTGTCCTGGAACTGGTTTTGGAGACCAGGCTGGCCTTGAACTCCGTCCCCATAGTGCTGTGATTAAAGGCGTGCGCCCACACCTGGTGAAACACTTGCCTTTTAAGAACATATTTTAAGTCAGCAAGGTGGATGAGCAGATAAAGGCACTTACCATCGAGACTGACAACCTGAATTCCTTCTCTAGGGTACACATGGGGGAAAGAGAGAACCAACTCCTGACGTCGTCACACATGCTGTGGCATGTGCTCACCCACACAGACACATGCGCACACACACAGACGCGCACACACACCTCCACACATGGAATGTACTCACCCCCCACACACACTCATATGGAGTGTACTCACCCACGGACACACACACACACACACATATGGGGTGCACTCACCCTCACAGGCACACATACACTCACATACACACACACCTCCACACATGCTGTGGAATGTGTTCACCCACCCAGATACATACATCCACATGCATACTCAGGCACGCATGCACACACTGGAACCGATAGGATAGTGATGTGTAGATTTATGGCCCAGGGCTCTGTTCTGCTGTGCAGTTCAGTCCTGTGAAATACTGGAAGGAGAAGAGCATCTTGGACTCCCATGTCTCTGGCAGCAGAGCATACATCTTAAAACTGGAGCCTCAGGTTGCCTTGGAAAGGTGTGTTCCGACACAGAGCCTGTTCCATGTAATACTTGGTGGGAGTGTCACTTCTGAAAAGACATACTGATGTCAAATACTATGGATGTATTTATGCCCAGTTGCTGACACATGGTATTTGTTGTATTTATCTTTTTAAAGCAAATGAAATTAAAATGCTATCCACAAATAGACAGAGATGGTTTTATAGCTTTGACCTTGTGCCTTATTTCCTAACCGTGTACCTCACTCACTATCCTGAGTAAAGATGCACGACCGATTGCTTTGGAGTTTACCCACAGTTAGCCTGGCGTTTAAATCCCCCGTATGCTATTCTTATGAACAACGGTCCCCAGTCAGAAACTCTGAGAGTCAAATTTCCTCGTTAAAACATCCAAACAAGAACCTGCCATCTAAACAGTGCCTTGAAAATACTGAAAATGATTGGTCTGTCAAGCACTGCTGTTGGTAATTGTTAAACAATGTCAGGTACACACATATTAAGTATAAAATAAATAAATAGTATTCTAGGAATTATATTCTATTGATTTGGGGTTGGATGTCTAATAAACAACTAGTTTACTCATCTACAGATTCCCAAATGGGAAGCAGCTGATCTCTAGGATACAGTTTGTCTCTGACATGTCCAAATTGTTTTTTTCCTCAATTGAATGTCTCCACAGTCAAAGGAGGTGCACTCTGATACAGTAGTGAACAGTGTCCCCGGAAACAATAAAATGACATCCGGCCCACAAGAGGGTTTCGGAGCGCCATTTGATCAAACGACAGTGGAGAAGCTAGTTCTCATCATGGAAATTCTAAGAAGAGTTAGGAAAGTAATGGACACTGTAACTAAATTAAGTTTGAATTTGGCAGGCATGCAGCCTGTGTGCACGCCACTCCGAAGCCCCTCAGTCTGCTGAACCTGGGTCCTCTGCAAAGCCAGCTTGAACTCTTCACCACCGAGCCCTCTTTCCAGACTGGTTCCCTTTTTCCTATGAAATGAGAGTAAGCACATCTGTCCACAGAACTACCAGAAGTATTAATTATAGATGTACTGTGGCCAGGTGCAATATAGTATTGTACTGGTGGCTGACACAGTTCGCTAAACACTGTAGGGGTGTGAACATATGTATGGGTTTAGATAGCAAACTTTAGCCCAGCTCTGGCACAATCGACAGAGATCTCCCAAATCAGCTTCAGGTCCAAGGTTTGCAAAAGTGAGAGGGAAAACTCTGTGTGGACACACACGCGCGCGCACACACACACACACACACACACACACACACACGCATGCACACAGATGAGTCAATTTACATATATGTGCGTGAAACACTTGAAATCTGCAGTGCCAGCTTTGGTGTGAAGCCTCTGGGGAGGGGCGCCTCTCAAGTGCAAATCATCCCTGCTGTGTCCTCTAGTTTCAAAGCATCCCTTACAACCTCTCATCATTTCTGGTTTTTGTGGAATTAAAATTTGATTCAATGCATATTTTGTGGGTTTTCTGGGTTTGGGAGGTGAACAGGCCAAACTGGAAATAAACAAAGCCAGGAATCTTAAGCAAGCGTGGAGACTGTTCCTCCCACTCCCTGAGGAATTTATGACCAGTAAGTTGTTCTCTAATGAGCACAGAACAAGAGCATTACATCTTCTCTTAATTAGTTTGACAGATATTCATTTAAATTTGAAAGGATTCCCAGGCTTGGGATTGCAAAGGAAGGTCCTGACTTCCCTTTGCATCTTAATTCTGGCTTTGTTGTGGCGGCCGCAGGGAGCGTCAGTATCTGAGACAAACAGACAAACACAGCTCACATCTTCATCCCCAACCTCCACACTTTCTATACATAACTGCCCACGAATTACCATGCTTTCGGGTTTGCAGCTGTGAAATCAACACAAAACTCCAGATTCTGCAAGTATACAGTCAGGCCTAGTTTCCATGAGGAATAGGTGTCTTTTCTTCCTTCGCATTTAATAAAAGATCAGAGTTTCAGGTAGCAAGTTTTATGTCAGAATAAATCACGACTTGGTTATCAGTGACGCGACGTTCAAACCCTGGTTGGTGAATTCCCGAAATTCCTGGTACTTATAAGCATCATGGTCATGGGGTTACCACCAGCCCCCCATTTGAGCAGCAGGCCAGATACACTTCTAGTCCCATCTGGCCAATGAGCAGCACTCTCTGTATTTGGCTGTTAAGTGTAGCCACAATGGCCATGAGTTGCTTGTGTTAGAATACTTGAATATCTCGATGGACAAGCTGTTCACTACGGGCAGGGCCTAGGTATGGACCGCACCCCCATCCCAGGCCTGGCCAGGCACCTCAAGGGCTGCCTAGGCAACCTGGGACCTGCATTTTCTCTCTGTTTACAAAGAGAAGCCCCGGATGGGCCAGCTGTGGACGTGAGTACATGGAGCTGTTATCAGGGAATTGCCCAAACATAGTCAGCCTTGGGGGAAGGTACAACACCTGCTTAACCTATTAAAGATAAACATTTAGCTCTTACATGGACCCATCTTGCCCAGCTTGTCAAACTCCAGATGCCATCATTTTCCTTGTTGCCTGAGAGCAACTCCTCGTTTATCAAACCCTTGTTTCCTTCGATGCCTGGGATTGAACCCAGGGCCTCCTGCATGCCAGGCAAGCGTCTACTGCCGGTGCATCTTAATGAAGCCAGAAGGCAGCATCCAGAAAAGGGCTCCGGCATTGTGGTTTTGATGAAAAGGAGCAGGAGCTTGAAGAAATCACCCTTCCTCTCAGTACGCTAGCCTGCTCATTACAGCCTTTGGGAACCTCATGTTACCTTAGGTAGAGATTGTGTTAAGTAGCCCTGTCTTGGGTCGGAAGGCAGAAGTAAAACCCCTGTCATATCCCTGAGGGCAACAACTCTGAACAAGTTCAGCCACCCCTTTGAGGAGCTATTTTCCTGCTTGATAAAACAAGATTAGTAATGCAAGATGGAGTGAGTTAGTGCTCAGTAGTAGAGTGCTTGCCTAGCCCACCAAGACTCTGGGTTCAATACTGCACAAGAGGAAGGGAGGGAGGGAGGGAGGAAGGGAGGGAGGGAGGGAGGATAATCCTGGATCTTGGACCTGTGAACTTGTTAGAACTTGTTAGAAATCTCAGGAATGAAAACCTTCATGATGTAGAAGAAAACATCTGTAAATCGCCTAACAAGGGATTTATAATCGTATACGTGGAGAAGTCCTAGAACTCCACAGAAACAAAACAACCTCATTCAAAAGGAATATGGCCAAATCCCAGTCCTGGGGAGGCAGAGGCAAGTGGATCTCTGCAAGTTTGAATCCAACCTGATCTACACAAAGAGTTCCAAACCAGCTAGAGTTACAGAGTAAGGCCTTGTCTCGAAGAAAAAAGAAAAGTCTAAGAATGGTCAAATACCAGGAATGGAGGATTCCCCAGAGATGTACAAATAGTGGGTAAGAACAGGGGACAATTTTCACTCTCCAGAGACTGGGACTCACTAAAGCCGCCAGGTACCACCACAGAGCCATCAGGATGGTGACATCCACAACAAACAATAAATGATGTTCTAGTTTTTCAAGATGAAAATAACGGGGCTGGAGAGATGGCTCAGTGGTTAAGAGCATTGCCTACTCTTCCAAAAGTCCTGAGTTCAATTCCCAGCAACCACATGGTGGCTCACAACCTTCTGTAATGAGGTCTGGTGCCCTCTTCTGGCCTGCAGGCATACACACAGACAGAACACTGTATACATAATAAAATAAATTTTTTTAAAAAAAATCTTAAAGAAAAAGAAAATAACAGGTTTTGGCAAGGATGTGCTGAAACTAGATCCCTTGAACATTGTTGGTAGAGATGTAAGGTTATGCAACATATGAACAAGGACAGCCTTTCCTCAAAAAATTAAAAACATTCCCACACAATCACAGTGTTGCCTTATGCATTTCTAGGCATGGACCCAACCAAACTGAAAATAGACATTCAAGGAACCCTTTGTACACCCATGTTCACAGTCAAATTAATCGCAGTTGACAAAAGATAGCGGAAACCCAAGTGTCCATCCAAGGATGAGAAGAAAGACATACTCAGGGAGAACACATGTGTGCCGTCACTCAGCCCTAAAACATTAGTTCCGGCAAGTCTGCCTGGGGGAGTCCCTCCCCTCCCCTGGGTAAGTCTTCCTTTCGCGTGGCCGTGTTTCAAGAGCCCACACCCGTGCCCTTGGGTGTGCTTCAGGGTTTTTTTTGAGCTCCTCTTTTTCTCCTAATCCTGGTGCTTGTCTACATTAAAATAGCTTTAATAAAATCCCCCAAATGAACAACTAAATTCTGACACATATATAATATAATTTAAGGACATCGTTGTACTCAGTAGTATTTCATAACAGTAGCACACTTACGAAGTAGCAACGAAAATCATTTCATGGTTGGGGAATCACCACACCTTGAGGAACTGTACGAAAGAGTCGCAGCCTTAGGAAGGGTCTCAGCGCAGCCCTAGGATATCCCCAGAATCTGTCTTTGACTGCGTCTTGGGCATCGGTTTTCTTTTTAAATAGACGTGACAAGACAAATAACTGTAAAAGCATTTACTTTCAGTTGGAATTGGATAGATGCCGAGAACAGAAAAGTCTACCATCTACCGCCCCAATGCTTAGTAAAGAAGAAATTCTAGACTTATCCAGCACTGGTACCATTATAGATCCAGTCTGCACTGCAGAGAAACCCCCCGTGGAGTCACTGTCATAGTCCATGCTCCTAGCTGGAGACTGGCCTGCTGGCCCTGAGGACCTCTGCACACTTGTCCCGGCCAGGCGGTCCCTGCACCTGGTAACCATTCTGCCTTCTTCTCATTTAGCTTTTGGTGAGCAAAAGGTGAAAGGACTTTGAAGAATTCACCAGGCAGGGAGGAGAAAGCAAGCTGGCTGCGCTGGCTGTTTTCCCTTCAGGTCACCAGCCACTGGCCAGCCATCTTCTGTCAGACCACAGCCAGCAGCAGGCCAGCGGATAAACTCTGCTGCTGCGGCTGAGGAGGAGAAGCATGATACCCCCACGTAGGAGTGGTGACCTGTCACAGGAGGAGCTCAACACCCACATTTTATGGGGCGGTTTTATTTGTTTAGCAAAGCCACAGGTGTTGGATTTGGGGTGATTTGGGATTTTCCAAAAGGTGGTGATAGACTCAGAATGTGGATTTTAGTAATCTTTAACACATTTTTCTTTTCTCACTTGAAGATAAAGATACTGGAATACCAAAGCCAACAATGGCAGAACACAAACAACCAAGCATCCTCCTCCCAAATCCACAAAACAAACAGCAAACCGAAACAGGAATAGAGTGGAGGAGAGCATTTTACGTATGCTTATGAAGCTGAGGGTTAAGCCTCTTTTCCACAACTATAGGGCAGTTTTCTCCTGCCACACAGGTCACTCTCCTAGTGATTCTTGGTTTGGGGTGGCGAGATGCACCCGGGCAATCCATTTGTTGCCTCCCGTGTTTTGCTGTTACCCGGGGCTTCACCTTCCTGTGCTCTCAGCCTCCCCACAGATGGCTCTGGGCTTGCTCCGCCCCAAGGCCCATCTCAACACTATCTCCAGAGGTCCGGAGTCAAAGCTGGGTCAGGGGTCTCCGTGCAGGGCTTCACAAATAAACAAGGGAGCTGGTGTGGGGACAAAGATGCTGGCAGCTGCTGAAGTGGGCTGCTGGCTCCATCCAAGTTCATCGCCTTTGTCCCAGTGATAAACCGGCAAGCGGCTTTTGCTGCACAACCTTTTGTTCTCCAGCGTGGGTGAGAGTTGAGGAAGGAACTTGCTTAAAGAATTGGAGGTGATTTTTCTCCCTGTTTAAAAAAAAAAAGAAAGAAAGAAAAAAAGAAAGGTAGTAAAATACACGTAACTTAAATTGACCATTTTAAAGTTTGTAACTCAGTGGCATTAAGTACGTTCAGATTGTGCAGCCAACCACCAGTTACCTCCAGAACTTTATTATTATTATTATTGAAGATGTATTTGTTTTTATTGAATGTTTGTGTGTACCACATGTGCAGAGTCCAGACTGGGGGTGCTGGGGACTGCACCTGTGCCCTCTGCAAGAATGAGTGCTCTTAACCACTGAGCCCTCCCGCCGGTCTCCACCTGCAAATCTTAATGAGCTTTATTATAACCACTTCTTGCCTCTGTTTTCACATTCCAGTTGATTTTATGTGCATGGGTACTCTACAACTCCATACACTCACACCCACTTTTAAGTCTCTGCTCCTGATGCCATTATTTAACTGGGGAGTAGGAAAGATTCCTCCCTGCCCCCACTTCCCGTCTCCCCACTGCGTGATGAATTGGTCTTAGTGGAATTTAAACAATCTTGATGTTTTGGTTTTTTCTTATCGGGAATACTATTTCTCTCTCGCTCTCTCTCGCTCTCTCTCTCTCTCTCCCCCTCCCCCCTCTCTGAGAAGGATGGCCGAGGTGAGGGAGCAGAAGGGAGGCAACCTTTTTTGGGAATCAGTTTCACAAAGGAGGGGAAATGATGGTGGCATGAGGTCATTGCTGGAGCTCTGTCTGCTGCACTATCACTCCATGGGCCACTCTGAACCGACGCCCAGATTTCTGCCTGTAAATTCTCTGCTCTTCCTTAGGATAAATCTTTTGGCGTACTTGTTCTCTCTCTCTTTCTCTCTCTCTCCCTCTGTCCCTCTTTCTCTCTCTCTCACCTCTATCTATCTTCCTCCCTGCCCTCTCTGAAAAACTTCTGAATCTGTGTTTTGGAATTTTTTTCCTTTTCCTTTTAGATATGGCAGTATCAAGTAATATTTCACCAGAGGCGGAAGAGCCAATGTTGCCCTACCTGCAGCTGCTGGCTTGCCTGCCTCCTAAGGCAGGGTGTCCTAGCTCATCCTCATCAGACGCCCAGCTCGTATGATGTGATATTAGGTGCAAAGTCAGCTGTGAGCAGCAGCGGAACCCACAATGCAGACGTCCTTAAAACTTGGCCATGGCATCTGGAGACTCCAGGCTGCTTGGCTCCTATGACTTTGATGTCTTTAATTGCTAGTGCATCCTACGAATTCGTTCCCTGAGATGCTAAGCTCTCCTCAGGGCACCTTAGGATTAAAAGTGTTTTCTTCCGGCTGGACTTTTAGTAGTCTTGATGTTTTATACCAGTTACCACTGTTAAAGCTTCTGTGTTCGAAACCGTGTATAATATAATGTGGTAGAGCTCCATCACTGTAAAAGACATGGGCGGTCATCAGCTTCTAAAGAGCAAATGCTTTATTTCGGCTCATTTTCTGAGGCTGTAGCTCATGACTGGTTGGCCTCACTGTTGTACAGGGGCCTGTGAGTGTATGGTTAAGCAAACTGTTCCACTTAGACCTAGTCTACCAAAAAGACCAAGAGGAGAGGTCCAGGGTTCCACTCTCCCTCTTAAAGGCATATTCTCAATTGATCCTATCTCTTAAAGGAAACATCAACTCCTTGGAGCTCTGTGCTGGGCTACAAGCTTTGTGTGGGGAGAGGCGGGGCTTCACATCCAGATGGACAAATAATGACATTTCAGGTAAGCCTTAGTTACCTATTGTAAGTACCCAAATGCTAGGCTTCCTGAGCCTCCTTATTCCCTAGGGAAAGGCGAGTGCACTATTCGCCCATTCTCGCAGCCCCAAAATGCAGGACAATCAGACACAATAGGGAGTCGAGTCAAAGCAGGAACTCAGTTTCTTACTGTGAGCTCCACTTATAAAGGGTAAGAGACATCCTGTGATGTAAGGGTACCTCCAGCCAATGAGAGGTGGCCAAACCCTCCCCCTGGCTGGAGGGGAGTCTACCTAGGTTTTGCTGTCTCATTCTCACTCAAACTTGAGGTACATGTCCTGAGGTAATTTGGGCCCAACACCCAAAAATCCAGCTAATGTAGAGATTAATCTGCGTAACATCAGTCATTAGTCACCCTGGCACCTTGGAAGAGGCTGGCTACCAAGTCAGTGGCCTTCTAGATTATATATTAAAAAAAAAAAAAGACATGAGAAAACAAACAACACGCCCAGAAAGTGGGAAGACCAGAGAGAGAAGGGAGGATTCCCAGCAGGAGTTGGAGGGTGCCCAACCTTTCTATCAAATATCCCTAGTTCCCTCTTAGCACTGCCCATGTGAGAGGCTCTTCGGTGATGATCTCAGACGTATATGCGCCCAGCCCCTCCTTTGTGACTGCTCGGACTTAAGGAGTCAGTCTACTCCTCGCCCAGATGACTGGATTGCTAGAGAATTGAACTCAGGGTCCTCAGCTCTCTTCTGTAAGTAGACACCAAGCCTACTCATTGCCAAGGAGACTGGATCTTTCATACGGTCAAGGATGGAGATCAGGTACAAGGTTCACAGAAAGCATTTCCCATGACCTGTTCATGCAGTGGCAGAGTTGACACAACCAAAACGAACCAGTGGTAAGGTTAGATCGAATGATTTAATTTTTCATCAGCGTCTCCCTGACTTGGATAAAAAGTCTCCCGGATGGAACTGAGAACATACCAGTGGTGTGGGAGAATTGTCTGTATTCTGTCAATCATGTTTTAAATAAACGCTGATTGGCCAGGCAGGAAGTATAAGTGGGTCAACCAGACAGGAAATAGAGGCAGGGCGATGAGAACAGCAGTATTCTGGGAAGCAGGAAGCTCCCTCCTCAGTTCTGCCCAGATCACCGAAGAAGCAAGATGTGAGCTGCCCCACTGAGAAAGGTACCGAGCCATGTGGCTAACATAGATAAGAACAATGGGTTAATATAAGCTACAAGAGCTAATAAGTAGCCTGAGCTAATGGGCCAATCAGTTTTATAACTTATGGAGATCTCTGTGTGATTTTCTTTGGGGCTTGCCGTTTGTGGGGACCTGGGCAGGACATAAACCCCAACAAGCGGGCCCCTTCATGTTACACACCAGAGTGGGTTAACATGAAAGACTGAAAAATAAAATTAGAACTTTGATGGAAGTCATCCTTCAAACCTGACTTTGTCTTTAAGGGAAGGAAGGCCATTCCTGGGTCCACGTAAGGACATAGCCTGGAAGGGATGCAGGGGATGAGCCATTTCCCTTGCTATGTATGTTTCCTTTTGTTTCTAGTTGTCGGGGGGCACATGTACCACAAGTATTTTAAAGATTTATTTGTTTTATTCATATGAGTGCTCTATCTGCATATATGCCTGCCTGTCAGAAAAGGACATCAGATCCCACTCTAAATGGCTGTGAACCACCATGTGGTTTCTGGGACTTGAACTCAGGACCTCTGGAAAAACAGCCAGTGCTCTTAACTGCCAGGCCATTTTTCTCTATCACCACCCACTCAGCTTTTTAAAAGCAAGAGTTTCGCTATGTAGCTGTGAATGGCCTTGAAATTGTCCTGTAGACCAGACTGGCCTTGAACCTACAGAGACGTGCCTCCTTCAGCCTCCTGAGTTCTGGGATAAGGTGTGTTCATCACCACTATCATCGGCACGGCCATACCACTGCCACTACCACCGCTACCATCACCACCGCCACTTCTGCCACCTCCGCGCCCACCGCCACCACCCCATCACCACCTTTTTCTGGATGCTGTCACTATATTGCCGGTCTAGATTCTTGGGCTCAAGTCCCTTTCCTTGGTACCTATTGTAAGTGCCGCCTCCCACCAAAGGCACAACTGAAGGCTCTGGACCTCAGCTGTCAAGTCTCACTGCGCTGTCCGTTGCCTCTAATTTTGAGTGGTCGTCCTCCCACAGCCAAAAGGAAAGGTGCCGGTGGGGAGCACTGAGAACTTTCAGTTGTGATGTGAAGCGAGCGATTTCTGCCAGCGGATGCTGTGTGGTGTGTTCGCGGACCTTCAGACTTTGGGCTTCTCCATTTGTCAGGCTGTTTACAGATCCGGCTTGAAGCTGAAAGTAAATCATCCTGCTGCTTAGCGGCTGTTTCACAACAGACTTCCCGAAGTGATTGAGTGCAGCCCGTCCTGGAGCCCAGTGAGGAAGCCAGCGGGAGTTGCCATGGTGCCGTCCTCCTGCTCTAGACGGCCTGTTAATGGCGACTTCTGGGGCAGTGACTGCATTAGTTGAATGGCCTCACTCTATAAAGGCACAGAGGTGTTTCACATTTGTATGCTGGGGGCTTTGGGGTTTTAATGAGGCAACTTGATCAAAGGGCAGTCTGTTTGGTCAGTTTTAGATAAGTGTATAAGTGTTGATGGGGAGCTGAGGTTCTTTAAATCAGGGAGTTCCTGTCCTAATATTTGATATTAGCAGTGGCCCTTCTACGCTCAGCCTTCCTGTGGGTGTTTCCCACCAACATAGATGACCTCTTCATAGTCTCAATGTAATTAACCACTAGTAATTTTTTGTTTTAGTTTTTATTTTCTGAGACAGCGTTCTCTGTAGTTTTGGAGCCTGTCCTGGAACTCGCTCTTGTAGAACAGGCTAGCCTCGAACTCACAGAGATCCGCCTGCCTCTGCCTCCCGAGTGCTGGGATTAAGTCGTGCGCCACCACCGCCTGGCTAACAACTAATAATTTTTAAAATCATTTGTCTTTTTAAATTTTCTGTGTATGAGCATTTGGCCTGCATGTATGTATGTATACCACATGCATGCTTGAGGATCACGGAGGTCAGAAGAGGTCACTGGATCCCCTAGAACTGTAGCTACTGACAGTGGGAGCTGCCGTGTAGGTACTCAGACTCAAACCTGGGTCCTCTGGCATAGCAGCAAGTGCTTCTAATCACTGCGCCTTCTCTCCAGCCCTACCACCAGGAACTTTAACATTGGATGATGTTAGTGTCTGTTGTCTGAATTCTTTTAAAGAACTGTCCTTGTTTCAACAGACACTGGGAAAACTCCCCAATTTAACTTTCTGATCTGTGTGTCTTGTGTTATTTGTTTTTGCCATGAAAGGCACCATTAGGACCTTGTGAATGCCAAGCTCCCACCACTGAGCTCCCTTCATCTCCCTCACCACTTTTTTTTTAAATAATATTTATTTATTATGTATACAGTATTTGGCCTGCATGTATGCCTGCATGCCAGAAAAGGGCACCAGATCTCATTACAGATGGTTGTGAGCCACCATGTGGTTGCTGGGAATTGAACTCAGGACCTCTGGAAAAGCAGCCAGTGCTCTTAACCACTGAGCCATCTCTCCAGCCCTCCCTCACCACTTTTATAGTTTGAAATGGGTCTCACTAATTTACCCAGGCTGGCCTTGAGTGTGCCTTCCTCTTCCCTCAGCCTCCCCTCGGGGGCTCTGGGCCTTCCCCTCCATGACCTTCATGACCTCATGGCCTCCGTGACCTTCATTACTTCTATGACCCGCTCTCTGTGTGCTTGAAAGATGACTTACTTAGTTGAGTTTCCTAGCCATGACAGTGGTGCTGCATGTTGGTGTCAATGAGCTTGGACCCGGACCGTGTGACCTCTGCGTCAGCATATCTGGTCTCCGAGTACACACTTCTGACGAGGAGGGCGGGCGATCCCATTGATCAGATCTCATCACATCAGATGAAAGTTGTAAACAAACACGTGCCTATTCATAAAATCTTCAGAATTAACCAAATAATCCCATGCTCGTCCGTTTATTTTTAAAGAAGTGTAAGACTTGATGGAAACGTGGGGATTCACACTGTTGGAGAATGCGGGAGAGGGTTAGAGAATGTAGCAAGAGACAGCACCATCATTTTGGGAAAGGTGCTGGAAACCTGAAAGAAGATGAGACAGAGAAGACAGGATAGACACAGTGGGCTTTAGAGAACAAAAGGAAGGCTGAAGGTGTGGCCCAGACACAGAATTTGCATGGCATGGTCCCCAGCACCAGCCAACCAACCAGTCAGCCAAACCAAAGTCAAACCACAGCAAACACAGGAAAAGGTCCTTGATAGCGAGAGACCCTGAGGGATGTCTGGTACCCCGGTGGCCTGTGGAATTGTGTGGTGACCTGGAACTCTTGTTTGGGGATTGGAGTGAGACACAGAGCTGAGCCGGGAAAGCCTTTTATTTTCTAAGCCTCTTTGCGCGTGTACCGTTTGCAGGCATGGCCGTGTGGAATGAACTCATCTGTTATGATAATGGTTCGCCAGACTGTGTTTCATGTGTGCGCTCCCACATCTCCCTGGAGCCAAATCTTTTACTTGAATGTCAACAAAATGGCAGCTCTCAGCAAGGGAACATTCTTGATTCCTGAGACAGGGAAGGAAGCCAGGCACTTGTGCGTTTGTTTTCAGATGGACCAGTTCTTAGGTTTAAATATTTAACCACTCACCATGGTCGTCTGCTTACCAGAGTTTCTGTTTGGTTTTCCATTAATTCCATTTCTCATAGGCAGATAAAAAAGAATGTTCTTACTTTTCAGAGCCTTTTTTAAAGCAAAAGCTTGCTATCTTTGAGGAAATGTGGTTTGGGGGAGAACGAGGGGGGGGGGGGAGGCGTGTTTTTCCATTGGTTGGGGAAAGTGAACCCACCAATAAGAAACATTGACAGGTAATAACATTTGCCAAGCAGTAATATTCGTGGTTGTCATGAGATTCTCATTGTCCCCTGCAGTCCTGGTGGTGGTGCTGAAAAACTGTCTGCTCAAAGAACCTACATCAAGTTTGTGGTTTCAAGAGTCCAGAGAAGGGCCATTAGCTACTGGTGAGGGCTGGGGTGTGGGTGGAGGGGGTGGAGGGTGGGGGCGGTGATCTTATCTCTTTAAGCAAAACAACTCCCTACAGTTCTGCCACCTGGAGTCAGCTGGGTTTCGGAAAGTCCATTTCTCTGTGGCATTTGCACTCAGAGAGAAGCACCAAGAATGCATTAGGCAGAAAATTTTACCTTTTAGCTCCTCTCAGTTTACTCTCCTGGTGATGTATTTATTTATTTTAGTCCATATAGCACCAAGTTTGACTTGATTTATGATACTTAGGCTTGATACAGATGTTTTTGGGTTTTCTCTTTTTTGGAATGGTTTGATTTCTTCTTGTTCCCACACACCATACCAAAGATCTCAGGCTGTATCAAATCCACAAACAGCAAGAAAGAAACCCACTGAAGGTTGGTCATGTGAACTAACCATTCAGTGTACCTACCACCTTTAAGATTGTCTGATGGTGCTTGAATCACAAATGACCTCTAAAGTCAAAGAATCCAGAGTCAAACAGGACACATTACCCTAGAGAGCCAGCCAGCTTGCCAGGACTCAGTACAATTTGCAAAACTACTTCCTGATTTCTCAGCTGAGCCGGGAAAACCTAAGGAAGGCACTTAGGTTTGGGCTTCGAATCCTAAACGGACTGGACAGTCAGAACCGCTGCCCGAACAGGGGCCTGGCTCTCTGAGGAGTTAGAAACAATATTTTATGTTTTCCTTACTCCATTTTGCATATTCATTGCTACTAAGAAGGTGATACTTTAGAAGTTATTATTAATTGAAACGCCCGAAGGAACTCCTCCCCCACTGGCAAGGGGCTTTTTTCTTTCATCATTTTCTTTCTAAAGCATTATTTAAAAAAAAGTTAGGTAAAGTTCCCAGGAAAGCTCTCATCTTCGCTTTTAATTCTGGATATGTTGTTTTTTTTTTTTTTTTAATGAATGTGCCTGAATCCTAAATATAACTGATTACAATTTTCTAGCCATTTAAAAAAAAACTTAAATATTTTTAAAAGAGATAGTTTTAAATGACATTTTAAGATTTTTTAAATAGAGAGAAATTGATATTTTAGGATTTAGCCATCGCCATTTTATAGCTAAGATCAACTGTAAAAGAGTTAGTAACCCAGGACTTAAAACACATGAATAAAATGTTCCTAAACCTCCACATTTCCCGCTTTATCGCTGTTAAGATGCCAGCATGAGAAATGAGCGTGGGCAGCCCTGCCTTTGGTCGGCATTCTAGTCCCCGGCGCCTCTGTCCTCTACTTGGGGCCACTCGGCTGTGATCAGTGCCTTGCTTGCTGACGCGGGGGTGGGGGGGGGTCTTTTGGAAGCAGAGCCTGCTCTTGGTCTTGTGGCTTTGACACCGGATCACTGTGGTCTGTAAGACAGTACATTATAGCTCCTGGGTGCTGCGCTGCTCAGCACTTCTCATTCTTGGAAGGTTTCTGTGTTTCCTGGGAGATGGAGCATGTGCAGCACTGGCTTGGGCCTCAGTGGCTTCAGAAGGCCCTCGGGCCTGTTCTGTTGTTCAGGTTTCTAAGAGTGGGTGAGGGGCATGAGAACTCCCAGCAGGGCAGTTACCACTCAATGTCAAAACCATGAGACTCTCCTCTCTCTCTCTCTCTCTCTCTCTCTCTCTCTCTCTCTCTCTCTCTCACACACACACACACACACACACACACACACACAGCCCGATTTTTGTGCCACTTTTAAAATTAGACTGTGCTTCACACACCAAACAGAAATTATGACGAGTATGAACATTGTGCCCCCCCTCTGAACTTCTGTGGAATAAGTATCTATGTCACACATTCCAGAGCTGCCTCACATCCCCCTGTAATAATTTAGTAATTTATGATTCAATAATAGAGGACCCTGGGAAGATTGCTCAAATTAAACCTGATGATGAGGCTTGGCATGTTTGCAGAAAACAAAAATTTGTATTACATTTATTTATTTATTTGCGTGTTGGGGGGTGCACATGTGCCATGGTACACATGTTGTGTTGGGGTGCACATGTGCCACACGGTACATATGTTATATTGGGGGTACACATGTGCCACGGTACACGTATGGGTTAGGGGACAACATGCAGGACTCAATTCTCTTCTCCAACATGTGAATCCTGAGGCTCAAACTCGGGTGTTCAGTCATGGTAGCCAGTGCTCACTTGCTGAGCCATCTTGCCAGCCCTGCAGAATACTTTTGATGTGATCAGGAATACATTCTTACAGTTTTCTGAATTAAAGGAATAATAGCATATGATTTCTAATTTTTGCCCTTGTGACTTACTAGTTTTTAGTTAACCTCCATAGGATGGCATTATTACTGGAGTTTTGAAGATTTCAGCTAGAAACTTGGGTAGCCTGGAATTGTGTAAGGAGACCAGAACTATTGTGTATCAGACTACTAATTTATACAGTGCCTGTATCAAAGGAGTTAGCTAACCACCCATAGTTCTGCATCCCCAAGAGGCTAACACAGCATCTAAACTGTCACAATGGCAGTGTGGTCCTATCATCAGCTTCATCAGTTCCCAGGTCGATTCTAATAGGTCACATTAGACATGGTCTGCAATTTCCTGATGAGAAACTACTGGCATTAGATTTTCATTTGGCATTTCTTGTTTCAGTTCTTTCTTTTTCTTATTTATTTATTTTTACCTAAGCCTAAATAGCTAGCTACTTGGTTTTATATAGCTATACCAAAATGAAACAAAAGGGAACCTACTTGTATGTGTAGGGGGAATGTGGGGAGCTGGTATGTAAGATAAATCCATTTTAACACTGGCATACAATCTGCCTCCCTTTCTCTTTCCATCCTTCCTTCCCTCCCTTCCTTCTTCTCTTCTCCTTCCCTCCCTCCCTCCCTCCTTCTCTTCTCCTTCCCTCCTTCCCTCCATCCCTCTGTTTTCACTCTTACATTTCTCAGAGCCTTCTAACTGCTCTATATCTCATCAAGATGTAGTTGAGACTATGGCCAGGGTAAGTCCTGTACTTGGGGAAACTGAGTGTCCCTCCCCATGTGTTCATGTAACTGAAATGTGCACCCTTCTGCTCAAGGCGGGCAATGGTCTCATGACGTCAAGTACTGTTCCCAGAGGTTCTCTAAACTTCCCCCACTTCCCTTTCAGGCTCTAACTTGTGAGCTAAGGTTATGTTCATATTTATTTATTTAGACAGGGTCTTCCTTTCCTAGGTTGGCCTGGAACTTCTGATCCTCCTGCCTCTACCTACCAAGCGCTGGGATTGCAGATGTGTGCCACCACAGCTGGTTTTATGTTGTGCTAGGAACTTACAGGGGCTTGTCTACCAGCTGAGTCAGATCCCAGCCACATGTATGTCCATTTTGTTTACACTGTAGCCTTTAGAACTAGCACAGTGCTTGCCATGCAACAGTAAATTGTTTTGAGACAGGGGCGTCTTGTGTAGCACTAGCTAACCGAGAATTCGCTCTGTAATAAAGACCATGAACCATGGCAGTCCTCCTGCTTAGCTTCCCCAGTGTGGGGATTACAGGCACACACCATCATGCCAAGCTGGAAGTAAATTTTGCTGAAGACTATCTTGAATCTGCTTGTGACTCAGCTTGCTTCACAGGCAGAGAGACTTCTTGGGAATCACCTGGAAGGCATGCATGGGAGAGGGCAGAATGTGTTCTAGGGTGATTCATAACTCAGCAGGAATCAGCTCTTTATGAAGTAAAGGTATGAATGTTGTTATAGGTATTTTCAAATCTAAGTGCCAAAGAGCTGTATTCTTATGTGAATACAGGAGGCCATTTCATTCATCAAGGCCAAAATCAGGCACCATACAATGCCAGGAAGTCCAAAGAAAGGAAAATTGACCCCATTGCATGCCAAGAACGGTGCGAGGGTTATCCGTCTCTAAGTGAAGATTCCGTTAAATTCTGCCTCATTTTTAATGACATTAAGGAAGAGTTGAATCTGTCTGATGTTCATCTCTAGTAGTGAAATGAGACACAGTAATTTCAAAAAGGGTCCACTCCAAGATTACCACTGAACAGTAACTTCAAACTGATCCTCCAAGTCGGTGGCTCACAACCTGTGAGTTGCAACCCCTTTGGGAGTCAAATATCAAATATCCTGCATATCAAATATTTACATCATGATTCATAACAGTAGCAAAATTATAGTTATAATGTAGTAACAAAAATAATTTTATGGTTGGGGTCACCACAGCATGAGGAACTGCCTTAAAGGGTCACGGCATTAGGAAGGATGAGAACCACTCTGTTCTAAGGGTTCCTTCTGAAGGAGACATGCCTGTTGTCTAGTTGGATACTGCGCACGGGTCATCTCCAAATTAAGAAAAATTTCATGCCAGAGAATGATGGTGCACACCTTTAATTCCAGCACTTGAGAGGCAGTGGCAGGTGGAGTTCAAGGCCAGCCTGATCTAGGGAGTTCCAGGATGCCAGGGCTATACAGAGAAACCCTGTCTTAGAAAGAAAACAGCAACAACAACAACAACAAAAGAGAAAAAGTTCAGATGAGATTTTTCAACTAAGAACGTACTAGAGTAAAGACACAATTCTAATTTAGCACAGGTAGAATTACTGAATGGAGTCAGTCACAGTGTGTTCAATCTCTACCCATCTTTCCTCTCACCTCTGGTCAGATCACAGACGATCTTTCCCTCTTCTGGGGGAGGGGAGAAATTGAGGCATCAAGAGTGACCTTGACCAAGATCATCTACTGAGTTATAGATACAGAGTTTGTTCCTGACTTATATTCTTCCTTCACGGTAAAGGTTTCATTGTTCCTCGGGCATCGAGTGCTTACACTAGTTTTTTTAGGATTGTAATTCCGTGACATTGTAGTTCCATGACACGCAGTGACTGATGGGTCATCACCCACAGCACTGCCCTGTCACTCTTGACAATGCAACCCCAGAAAATATTTGCATAACCGTAGGATTTTTAAGGACATATTTATTTTTATTATATGTGAATGACTGTTTTGCCTGTGCTTATGTGTATCTACTTTGTATTTGCCTGGTGCCATGGAGGCCTTGAAATTCCAGATGGTCGGGCATTGCCGTATGGATGCTGGGATCCAAACCTAGGTCCTCTGCAAGAGCAGCAAGCGTTTAACCACCCAGAACCACTGAGTCACCCCTCCAGGCTCAGACTATTGAATTTTAACTCAGTTGTTGCAAGACTTTCCAAACAGCCCAAAAGTTTAAGAACTGCCAACATGATGATCTGAGATTTTGTCTCCATAATTCCATAACTCTGTTATGGCCCATAGCTGGCCACCCCTTACTGTTTACACCCTGTGTATAGGCCATAGCTGGCCACCCCTTACTTTTTGCAAATGTTAGGGTCAAACTCTTTAGGGGACAGATTTTCTCTAAAAACTTCCCTTAGACTTTCTACCAACTTCCAGGTAGTTCTTAGAAGAGGACCCGGGAGTCTCAGGAGGGTGGGTAATGGCCTGTTGGGGGCAGGGGTGGTGGTGAGTCTAGGATCCACGTGTAGCTGAAGAAACAGTCTACGAAGACCCTTAAGCAGGCCCTTTAGCGCTGTAGGTCACAGCCCAAGAAGAGCCATTTCTTCAGGGACTTAGCTCAGCTGATTTAGCTCTAAAGTCCTAGAAACGGAACATGCAGCTCTTATAGACACACTAATAGGTAGCGCCTGAGTGGAGAGTCTATCCAACATCGCCTTCTCTGTTGGTGTTCTGGGCTCTGGGGAAAGGGACAAGGATTTCAGGAGACAGGTGCACACTCTGGAGACTCAATAGCCCCAGTTTCTCCCTGACTCCAGCACTTTCTCAGCTATTGGTGGATTAGTTGGATTAGCTGTTGAGTTCCAATGGGCCATTATGTATAATTTGCAAATTGCTATTACACTTGCAGGTAATTAATCCTTTAACTGATCCTGGTAGAATAGCCACTGTGTGGTAGCCACGGGGAATGGAGTAGTATAAGATAAGGGAGGTGTTTGTTTTCTTGTGACTTAGCCTCTGGGAAGCAAATAAACAGAAGTTAGACTTAAGAAAGACAGAGTTTGCTCAAGATGCTTTAGTGGTAGGGTAGAGGAGGAGGATGTCTGAACGGAAGCCTTAATAGCAAAAGAAGCCAACCACATGGAGACATGGGCCTTTGTGACCGCAGAAGGTCAAGGGAGCTGTGATGTGGGGGCTGAAGAAAGCTGAAGGCTAAAGATATCAGGAAATGTGTGGCCATGGACTTCTTAAGTGTCACACATGGCCCTCAAAGGGTTTTAAACAACAAATGATACTTACACTATCTATTCTGTTTCAGGGGAATGACCTGAGCTCTCATTGTGGGAAACAGACTGTAGGAGGCTCGGGGTGGAAGCAGGGAGGGAAATAAGTTTGGAAGCCAACCACTAATTTAGGGAGGCGCTGGCTGTTTGCTTGCCCTGGGCAGTGGAGATGGCCGAAGGGATGAGATTTGGGCTGATAAAATCAGCTGATAATTGAGGAGCAGGTGTGTTGAATACAGGGATTAGGGGAAAGAAGAATGGGGGACACTGGGCTCTATCTGAACATTCTGGACGATAATGGAACCTGGAGTCAGGAGAAGGAAAACTGGAGAGGGGTGTGTGTGAGAGAGAGGGGTGGGGAAGGATAGTTTACTGCGGAGTGGAGAGGTCCTAGTTAGGTATCATCTGTTTGCTGTGCCAATCAGGTGGTTGTGTAGGTGGCTGTGTTGGAGAAGACAGCACCAGAGATAAAAGTGAGGTGAACAGGAGGGTCCCCCACGCGTAAGTAGCATTTAAGGTCTGCAGATAGTCATCTGAGGAGAAAGCGTGAGTAGGGAGAGAGAGAGAAGACAAGAAGAGCAAGCCTGGGCTCCAGAGCCCGGAGACAGGTGGACTCAGCCAAGGTAAACAAAGCAGTGAGCTGGGGGAAGCAGGGAACCCCTGGGGGCGGGGAGGACTGGGGGTGAAGTGGGGGAGCTGTAACATTTTGGGAGCGTAGCAAGAAGAAAGACCTAGTCATCCACGCCAGGGCTGGTGAGGAGGGCTGAAGTGAACATAAACCATTGATCTTGGCAAGGTGCTGGTGACTGGGAAGGGCGGGTGAAGAGAGCCAGAGCTGCCAACACGGGCCAGTGCAGGCTGTCTTCAGGCCAGTGCTTCCCTCCTCTCCTCAGCTCGATGTTGGCAAGAGGGCAGCCTATAGCGGCAGTGCTAGAAAGACTTAGTCATGGGCTTAAGTGGTCAGTTCAGACTGCAGCACCTCAGTTACGGGGCTTCCAGGTCCTTACACTCACCTTGAGGTTCAGCCTTGAGCAACCCTAAACATTCTTTCACACAGTTTCTAGGGTTTGTTCCCTGCAGCTCCACCCTTAAAGTAGAACTAGGGGCAATAAAGTAACTCACATTCCTGAGCTCTTGGGATTTCCTCCTTCAGTGTCCGTCCCTCTTCCCTTCTGTGGGAATTGTAGGTCTCTTCCTGATAAGGCGATCCATCTGGAATTGAAATTTTGTGATGCACCTTGTGCTGAACTTAGGGGTAGAGTCTCTATATTGAGCATAACTATTAGTGTTTTCTCTTTCTTTTCTAATCTGAATGTCACATGCCGAGCTTGACTTTACATTTTTTTAAATTTATTTTGTTTATTGTGTGTGTGTGGTGTGTGTTTGAGCAAGCACAGCGGTGCCAGAGTGTACTAGAGTGTGTGTATAACTTGAGTAAGTTCTCTCCTTCCACTTTGTGGGATTCGGGTATTGAATTCAGGTCGTCAGACTGGTACATAAACACCTCTCCTCATAAGCCATCTCTCTCACTGACCCTCACATGCCAAGTTTGAATGACAGTGTTGGGATTAGAACCCAGACATTCTGGGAGCTCCAGGCCCTGGTATCTATCAGTCTGTTCATTTTTTTTAGCTACAAGAAAGTGGAAGCGGGGATCCAGAAAGGAAAAGCAAGCAACATTTGATAAAGTCAGCCCTGATTCAAAGCTTTAGAAAATTCTGTGCCAGGCAGTTGTGGTGCACACCCTTAGTCCCAGCACTTGGGAAGCAGAGACAGGTGGATCTCTGTGAGTTCAAGGCCAGCCTGGTCTACAAAGTGAGTTCCAAGACAGCCAGAGAAACCCTGTCTGGGGGAATAAAAGAAAAGAGAGGAAAATTTGATTCTGCATACTCAGTATTGAGTTAAAAACAAATAAACCAAAAACTTGTATGCCAACAGAAATTGCTCAGGCTGAATGCTAGCCCTGTAGGTTACTTAGTGTTCTCTCTGTTACCTACTTCCCACCTGCTAATGAACTGCCCTGCAAAATCAAGATGAAAATTTCCTGTACACATAGTTTATATGCACTTGCTCTCCAAAATGCTTTTTGATGTTTTTTTTTTCTACCTGACAGTCGTGATTGATTGGATGCCTATTGTGCTGGGTGGGGCCAAAGTGAGAACACAGAGCATTTCCTGGGAAATGAAGCCAGTCAGAGGGAACCTCATCATGGGTTAGAAAGGCTCAGTCACTGGTGCTTGGGACGTGCCCCAGACGGCAATTGTTGTTGTTCTAATCTGAAAATGACAACATAGATCCCAGCCAAGGACATGCAGCATTTTACTGTGGGTGATGCAGCTTTAATTGGTACATAGAGGCATGCCTGTGGACTTAGTCCTCAGTGCATGGGCCAATCAGATCACGTTCAGCATTTCTCAATGGTTAGTTTCATCTTATAATTAAGTAACAGCGATCATTTCCTGGCTGGCTAATGACTGGCTAGAGGAGTGAGAAGCCTCATTAAGTTTATAATTTATCAAATTCTACATTCTCCATCTGCAGTGTTGCAAAAAGAGAAAGCACCCTAGAATTCCTAATAGTCAGGGACAATCTCCAAACAGACTTCATGTAGGTGAGTGGTAACTTCTTCAAAAGGTAGCTTCATTTTCTAATTAAGAAAGAATAATTATGTATTACATGGTAGGAAGAAGGAGACTTTTCTATGGTGTTGAGTTGGGGGATTGCGGAAACATAAGACAGGCTCATGCGACTGGGAAAGGCTGGCTTGGAGGTTGGTGAGCTCTTTCCTTTTTATGATAATTCTGTCTTCCCTGAGGGCGGCCTCGGGCATTCCCTAATTCTAGCCTATGTGTGTAGCCTGCAGAGATCTTGGGCAGATTATTCTAAACGCTGAAAATGCATGGGGGGGCAAGGGATGTACACAAGCAAAATCCCAGCCATTCTTATCGAGCTGATATATTCTAATCCTAAAATTTCTGCCTTTAAACTACCCTGGAAGATTGTGTTTCTGAAGGGTTGGAGAGGCCAAGTGAGACAGAGTCAGAAGGCAAACCCACACCTCCACCCTCGCCCCGCCACCACCATCTTGACCATGCCGCCTGTCTTTTCGTGGGTGCGGCCATTCTGTGATAGCATCAGCTTCTGCTAATCCAAGGATCTCTATGTATCTGGTATCTGCTGTAGTTGGGGGACTGAGACCTGCTTTTAGAGAAGGCGGAGCCTCTTCTCCTGGGGAACCTATCGCTTTTGTTTTCATTTGCGAAACTGGGCAGGAGCAGTTCACAGAAAAACAATGATAGCTGATCTCTGCTGAAACTATTGACCCCCTAGAGCGTGGTCCAGACCCAGATCTATCACTCCGACTCTGGAAGTCTGGAATGTGGAGCCCTTCTGCAGTCCTTCTGCCTGAAGGGGAGGTCTCAAAGAACTCCAGAGAAAAAGAAACCTGTGGTAGTGCGGCACTCGCCCCTGAGGCCTGCCTTGAGACCTCCAAAGATCTCCCCCTCTGTATTCCCGTTATTTCCTTAAATAAATTTAGGTGTTCATAGACCGTCCCTGCCTTCTCCACCCCAGGAACAAAACAGACAGCAGAACTCCAGAACCCAGGTGTTTGCTCTGTGTTCTCAGCTCAACCCTGAGCTTCTGGCAGGACTCTACCCTTATCTTCTTCAGTTGGAACCTGTAGACATTTGCCTTGGTGCAGCTTGAGAAAGTTGCCCTTCCAGTGTCCCAGCAGATTCTCTTGATAATAGGCTCTCTCTCCACTAAGATTTAGGTGCATGATCTTCTATGCTATCGAATCCAGTCCTGTGAGACGGCTCCTGAAAACCCGCCTTCCCACCTGAACACTTTGTCCTGAGCACGGGCCGGAGGTGAGCACAGCGCATAGCTGGTCTCTGCATAGTTGGTCTCTGCTTTACCTGAAGTTGTTTTCTTCCGTGGGGTTCTCATACTTCAAGATGTCCCATATTGCGTGTTTGGAACATCCTGCGATGTGTATTCGAAGGAGCCCTAACTTAAAACTTTTATCAGACTTCACAACACAGAGATAATACAGGTTTAATGAACACCCCAACAAGTGGGACCCCAAGAGGAAAAATAAAACTACTTTAATAGCCAAATAACTACTTAATGAACGTTCAGTACGGTCACTGCTACATAAAGTAGAGCTAAGTACTTCACTCTTCAGCCCTCCAATGACTTCTTTTTAGATCTGTCTTCCTAAAGTATCTGATGTTACTTATTTAAGAATGGCGACCTTTGAATTCACTCCTAGATTAGAGAGAATTCTATAATATATACTTTCTTTTACGTGTGTGTGTGTGTGTGTGTGTGTGTGTGTGCGCGTGCACGCATGCTCATGGAAAGACCAGAGGTTGACTTTGGGAGTCTTCTTCAAAGGTTCTGCACTTTACTTAGTGAGGTAGAGTGTCTCACTGAACCCAGAGCTCATGGTTTGGGCTAGTCTAGCTAGCTAGCCAGCTTGCCCAGAGATTCCATCTCTGCTCCTCTGGAGGGCTGGGATTTCAGGTGGGCTACCACATACTCCTAGCTTTTGATGTGAGCTCTTTCTTTTACAGTTGTTATTATTTTCACAAAGGTTTATCAGTTTTTATTTTATGTGTGTGAATGTTTGCCTGGCCAGAGGCATGTGTACCATGTGCACGCCTAGTGCCTGTGGCGGCCAGAAGAGTATCAGGTCCCATGGAACTGAAGTTATAGACAATTATGAGCTGCCATGTGGGTCATGAGAACCAAACCCAGGTCTTCTGCGAAAGCAACTAGTGTTCTTCACCTGTGAGCTATCTCTTAACCCCGTATTGCCCCCCCTCCTCCCCTGAATAATGATAAGCAAAACCTTTGTGGGTTTTCTCTCTAAAGATTCTTTTTTGTTCATTCATGTGTGTGTTCATGCCATGTGTGTGCAGTACTGCAGATGGCCATAAGAGGGCGTTGGCTTCCCGGAAGCTGAAGTTACAGTCAATTTAAGATGAAGGATGTGGGTTCTGTGGATTGTAAGCTGTAAGGCATGGGTGCTGTGAACCAAGCCCCCTCGCCCCACTACAATTAGTTAACAAAATATTTTAATTAAAATATTTTTAATGTTCTGAATATCAAACACAGAGCTTATATCCCTCACCTCCTTTACAATTTTTGAGAAGGATAATGCTTGGGACCCCTAGAACCTGGATGGAACCTTCGTATCTGGTTCCACTAGGCAATGACAGAGTTGCTAAAGGAGAAACAAACCACTGAATTAGAGAATTCTACAGCTGGGGATGGTGCTCAGCTGGTAGAATGCTTGCCTGACACCCTGCATCCCTGGGTCTCACCCCCAGCACCACACACAGGGAGCACGAGGGCACATGCCTGTCATCCCAGCACTTGGCAGGTGGGAGCAGGAGTTCAAGGTCTGTAGCGTGAATTCTGATTGGTCTTAGTAATAAAATCCTGGAGTCAGATAGGAGGAGGTGAAAGCTGAAAGATCAGAGAAGCAGAGCAGCCAGCTACTGGTTCTTACCTCTAAGAAATCCTCAGACCAAATGGGTATCCTGTAGCTGTCTCTACAAAACCTTAGACTGAATCCTGAGCTCCTGTCTCCTCCCACCTTATCTTCCTTTCTCCACCCAGCAATATCACTTCTCCTGTCTCCAGCTCCTTAGTGCTGGGATTAAAGGTGTGAGCCACCACCTCCCAGCTCTGTTTGTCCTTTATTCTGGACCAACCTCACAAAGCCCAGGGTGGCCTTGAACTCACAGAGTTCTGTCTGTTTCTGTCTCCTGAGTGCCGGGATTACCGCCACTACCTGGCTTCTTTGGCGGACTAGTGTGGCCAGCTCCACACTCTGATCTTCAGGCAAACCTTGTGACAGCACAAACAAGATATCACCACAAGGTCATCCTTTGCCACTTACTGAGTTTGAGGCCCAACTTCTCAGAGTGGGGAAAATTAATCTACAGAGAATAAAAAAATTGTTTATGCTTTGAGGAGGAAACCAAGCTTTGGAAGTTTTAGGAATATCGTCAGTCCAGATGGTTCAGCAGCCCGTACTTGGGAACACCCTGCCACTAAGCCTGGGAGGGCGCCCTGAAAGGGAGGGTGTGAGAGTCTGGACTCAGAGCCTCCTCCCAGGTCATGAGGTCAGGTCTGGCAGCATTTAATGAATCTCTGCAATGAGTGGCATCTGGATGGCTCAGGGGAAGCAGACACCACCACCCAACCCTTGCTGGAACTGGGGCTAAGGTGCAGCCGCTGGCCACCTCCAGGATGCCCGCTGGAGGAGCTTAGCTTGGGCTCAGCCTGTTACCAGAGATGGCACAGGAAGCCTCGGGTCTCTGCTTCTGTGCATCTCAATATTTAAAGTGACACTAAATATATAAAAATGTTCAGAAATAAATCGTTTGACACTATATTTGCAGAAGATGTTAAATGGGGCCCAGTGGCGTGGCTGCGGGGTAAGGGTGGGGGCCGGGGATAAAAAACGCTTACCATGCGAGCATGCGGACCCGAGTTCAATCCCTGTATCTCACAGTGGAAGAAGAGAATTTAGTCCTGAAAGTTGTCCTCTGATCTCCACATGCGTGACTATGGCACAGACACAGACCTGACACCAAACAGACAGCAGCAGCAACAACAGCAACAATTATCATGATGAGGTTTTAAAATGTGTAAAAGAGATTTGTTGGGGAAAGAGAACTTACCTGCATTCATTTGGAAAGCAGAATCCTGAAGCCATGAGATCATGGCCCAGGGCTGAGGGGCAAGTTCCAGAAACAATCTTAACTGCTCCCTCCTGTGGCTGGCACCCACCCCCACCCCACATCACAGGCAGCTGGCTGTATTTACAGAGGAACAGTAAGAACCCCCAGTCTACTGGTAGCTCTTTACCGAGTACCTGACCCAACCCTTGTACAACTCACTTCTCTGCAGGAAACAGGCCTCGGTGTCACGGAGCCCACTTGAAAGCGACTCTCTCTGAGGCAGGCTTTGGGGTACGGTAGGGGGGTTCTTGCCTGTCGGCCTTTTCCTCCCATCCCAGCCAGCCAGCCCTATTGCTGCAAATTGGCGATGAGGCAAGGTGGCTGGGAGGTGCACCTCCCGGGGGAGTTGTGTTGTTTTTATAACTGGTGCCAGCTCTGAGTGCAGGGTGAGTAAGCACCTCTTCCTCTTTTCTTCTGGCTGTTCTTCCACACCAAGCCGGTCGCCACAGGGATCCAGACATGGTGGGGAGCAAGGGCTGCCTGGCTCTCGTGCTTCCCAGGTTTGGGACCCAAAACTCAAGAAGGCACCAGAAGTAAGTGAGGGTTTTATGGGTTCAGTTTCCTGTTTGGCCACTGCGGGCTCTGGGGAAAGAGGCAGCATTCACCCCCTTGGTTCCTCTGTGGGTCAAATGGAAGTGCTAGCTTGGCACACAGTCTGAAACTGAATGTACCTTCTGGTCACCTTGGGCTAGTGTTAGGTAGGTGTGATGGTCTTTTCTCTAAAGGAATGTTATTTCTGGAGGTTTCTAATTTTAAAGAAACAATGTGTGCTTGTTCATTCTTGTGTTTGAAAACCACCAATAATAGATCCTGACTATTTGCTTTAGGAGTTGATGTCACTCTTTCCCATCCTGGTTATGACAACCATGTTTGCTTTGGGCTTTAGCCACTCTTCTTGTGTTATGCTGCCGATGTCTTTATCAGTGGACCAATAAAGGGGAGTTTTCTTCTAGAGAGAGCCTCACAGTTTATGCTCAAGGAATGTGTGTTACATACTCGATAGGGGAAAGTCATTCACTGGCACTTTGGTGTGTGTGTGTGTGTGTGTGTGTGTGTGTGTGTGTGTGGTTTCTCATGGCTGTAATCTGCAAAGACTGTGCATCTCAAAGCACGAGGATCCGTTTCTTGGGTTGTAGTAGAATTCTTATCAAATTTGTAGCTTAGCCGAAGCAGCTCAAAGAGACGCTCCCAGAAACCCTCCCTCGGAAGTGCTCCTACCATTCACCTTTTGCCGGACTGGCCGCCAGCTCCATTCTAAATAGAATTTGTGCGGGAGGAGACTGGTCATGCTCATTACCCAGACCTCTAGAAACAATGTGCCAAAACCACAGAAGCAGAAAAGGCAGAAATTATGAGGTTGGTGCAAGGGCCATTAGAAGAAAAAGATCAAAATTTCTCCTCATAGTACTGCATTATTCTTGGATACGCCGTTGCCTCTACCTGTGAGCTCCCCAGCCCTGGCCCCATGTCTGAGCCAGTTGGCACCATTGCCATTCGATAGAGAGAGAGAATAGGTGGTGTGGCTGGTCTCAAACTAGACTGAAACTAGAACCAATGCCCCAGACTGTTGACCAACCTATTCCTGTCTAAGAAAGTGAAGCATAAAGGGGGCAAACCAGAGGCCAACTCACAACTGCCCAGTGTTGCTCCAATTAGCATTCAGAGGCCCGGAGAAATAAAAAAAAGTGGGTTAAACTAGAGGGCTCCATGCTTATCGCTCCATGGGTGATAGGGAAAAGGAAAAGGAATTTGGGAGTTCACATCCAGCAATGAAGGAATGTGCGAGGCCATAATGCCTCCTTCATCTATGGCGTATAGTGTGTTAGATACATAGCATTTCCCGTATGGAAGAAGATTGTCAGCAAGAGCTAAAGCTTGAATTTCAGTCACTGTCGGAATAATTACGTATCTCCCATGAACTAGGTCCTGTGACGTTCCTCCTCAATGGGCGCTGCATGGTGGACAGGTCGAATGGACGGGCTTAGGCTCTGACAAGTGCTATTGTCCGTGAGATTTTATCTTAAAGATGCTCTCCCAGCTCTTCCTCCCTTGGGGCAGCCTGGATCACCCAGCAGACGCCTGTCTTGCTCCTCCCAGGACCACCCACTCACAGGAAGAAGAATTTCCTTAATGATGGCAAGCGCACACAGATGGACCTGTGTGCCCACAGGGAGGAAGCCTTTATTGCACTTTTACCCAGATTGAATTAGAGAAAATCTGTCAGGAAGGAGGCACGCCCTCGCCAACTCATGCGAGAGACATTTGCCTGCCTGTCCTAGGCTTTACCCAAGCAGGCCAGCGGCAGGTGTATAATTTCTTGGCCAGTCAGTCAGAGCGAATCTGCCTCCATGCACTCCACACTCCGTTGCTTTAGCACTCTCCGTCCTGTCTCTTGGGCTTGCCTCCTAAGATCCCAGTAGCATCTCAGGCAGCCAGAATCTAGGAAAGGCATGGAGGACGCCATTATTTATTGAGTGCTCTCAATGCGTTGGCCTCCAACCAAACGCAGAATTAGATTACTGTACCTGACCAGTTGGTTCACATTTTAAACAAATAGGCAGCTAGAAATGAGTTAGGTAGAAAGGAAGGGTGGAAAAATACACTCCAGGGAGAGGCCAACGCTGGGGAGGGAAAACCGGTCAGAGCCGGTCACTTTGAGAGCCTAAGTGGGACAGGGTTAACACATTTCAGATCCAGTTCTGTGGTTTTGGTCAGTCAGAAGAAGAGAGGACAGATGAGTTCAGCCCTGCGTGCTTTCAGTGCGGGCCCATTTCTGTCATTGTTCGCATCTCCGGGCCACCAGGCACTTGTGCGGCTCCAACAGCACACGGCCAACTGTGGCCAGGCAGGTATTCTCATTCCTCTTCCTCGTTTAGTGTGTGCCTCCCCCCGCCCACTTTTTATCTTTTAGACAAGGTTTTACTATAAAGTCCTGGCTGGTCTAGAACTTGCCACCTAGACCAGCCTGGCCTTAAATGTGATCCTCCTGCCTCTGACTCTCAACTGCTGAGGTTGGGCATGAATCACCCCACCTGGCTTACTTGGTGCCACTCTTTCCCTTCTTTTGTGGTGCTAGGGTTCAAACCCAGGGCCTTAATTCAATAAGCAAGAACTGTCCCTCTGAGCTATGTTCCCAGCCGTTTCCCGTCATTACTAATACTAGTACTGGGGATGAAGCCTTATATATGCTAGGCAAGCACTCTGTCTCTGAGCTGCGGCCTGTTTCTCTCTGAGTTTCCAAAGCCTTACCAATGAATGCTTGTGGAATGTATGTATGTCGTATGTATTTATATGTGTGTAGTGTGTATATATGTATGCATGTGTGTGTGTGTGTGTATGTATGTATGGTGTATGTAACCCCATGGAGCAAGTGTGATGATTATGACTGAGCATCAAATGAGAACCTAAGCTATGAGATGCTGTAGGACCTCTAAGTAGACACGCTGTAGGTCGGAGTGGTCAGACAGCCTTCCTGATTACAGTATTCCCAGAGGATGGATTAGGAGTAGACTAGCCAGTGGTTGGAGACGGCACCTCAGAGTTGGGGATGCTCTCATGGAGCACGGAGAACAGGGAGTAGACCATGTGGCTAGAGCAGACTCCATACTGGAAATACTCATCATGTACAGGAAGTGTGGTCCATGTGCGAGTAGACAGAGATGTTTGAGGTGTAGACTTTTGGCAGAAGGAAACCATTGAAGCCGTTTCAATCCAGCCACAAAGAGATAAAAGGAAAGTTCAAAAGAAGTGAGTGCAGCAGTGCCAGAAAGATGGGTTGGAGCATGCTGTGCCTGGGCCCACAGCCTAGAAGGAATGCGCAGCAGCATCCTGTACGCCCACCATGTGGTGCAGCTCCAGGTTCAGTGAGAGACTCTGGGAGCCTGGGGAGGTGGTGGTCGAGGTATGGTTTGTGTCTAGGGTTTTCTCTCCCAATGAGCACAGCTAAGCATATACTCTGGCTTCATTACGTGGCAGCCACTGTCCTAAGCATTTTCGCGAGTCACCTTCACGCCTTTGAAGCTCTCCCATTACTCCCATTTGACAGATAAATCAACTGAGGCACAGAGAGATTTAGTAAATTGCCCTAGATCAGACAGTCCCTAAGATGCAGGGCTGGGTTTCAACAGGATATAAAGCTATGCAGGTCCAAGTGTTAGCCACAAACACTCACTTGAGCAGGTTTGTGGGAAGATTTACAATATGATGAAAGCGATTCTAAGCACGATGTGTGTTATCACCTCTCAGGAAGGAGATCAGAGGGGCATTTCCATACCAGCCTACCTGTCATCATTATTAATTGCCTACTGCAGCTAAGGAGATCAGCACCCACTGGGATTTAAAATCTAATAGGGTAATAATGCTTTCTCCTCTGCCCGTATGTGTGTGTGGTCCGTGGGTGCGTGTGCTCACGTGGACCAAAGTCACATCAGGTGTTTTTCCTCATCTCTCCGAGGTCTTCCACTGACCCTGCAGCTTCCTGATTCCGCTAGGCTGGCTGTCCAGCAAGCCCTAGGGACCCTCCTGTCTCTGCCTCTCCAGAATTGAGGTCATAGGTATGTGCCAACACAGTCAGCTTTTAACGTGGGTGCCTGTGATCTGAACTCAGGTCTTCAAATGTGTGTAACAAACACCTTACCAGTTGAGCCATTTCCCCAGCTCCTTTGTCTTTTAAACATTGATTTAACATAAAAGAGCAAAGGGAAAGAGTGGTATTCAGTATAACATTCAAATTTTACAGACATAACAGATATAGAGAGTCAGTTTCCCATGTGACTCCCCATGGCCCCCAAATCATCCTCTACTTTGAGGTAGAATTTGTAGAGCCTGGTGTATTCTCAGCACTTACGCCGTAGTAACTCTTCCCCTAAGAATGACCACGCGGTGTCGCGGCACAGTGCTTTGGTTGAACTGATAAGACCGCCTTCCGAGCTGCTGTGCACAACTTTGTCTTGTTTCATTCCCTTTAGAAGTGGCAGAGGATGTATGTGCCCTTTGACCGTACCCAGTTCTCTACCAGTCAGCAGAGCGGTAGATCTGATGTGACCCAGATTCTTCCCTTGATGCTACTCCTGTTTCCTTTTGTGTCTTGGACAGGACACAAGGAGAAGCCGGCTTCAGTGGAACTGGGTTTTTGGTTTCTGTGTAAATAATAGAAGGCAGTGTTTGTCTTGCACTTACTTTAAGCCAGTAAGTATTCCTAGCCCCATCTTACAGATGGCAAAACTGAGACCTGGAGAAACTAAGTAACTTGCTTGGCGTGGTAGAACTAGGGATTCGAAAGCCTGAACTTGAACCTGCTTCATTGGCTCTAGAGAGCCCGCACGTTTAGTAGCACATTGTCTCTTTATTGCTTATACAAGTCTCTTCCTTAAACTGATTAAAATGCAGTGGTTTCCATAGCAACGTGTGGCAGTCAATCGTAGCGTAAAAGTCAACCAAACTCCATAGGTTCACTGTGTGGCACACTTCACAAACGCTAGCAGCTGAAGTGTGTAAGAGGAGCCCCACCCGTCCGACTGCTGCTTCCTGCAGGTCCTCTAATGTCACCAGCCGTGAGCCTAGAGTCTGCTCCACTGCCCACCAGCATCCCCAGAGGACCCATCCTTGAGCCGGTTAGCATCAGTTAACTGCTGCTCAGACGCCATGACGGTGGTTCCTAGACGGTCCCTGGTTCATGGACTGTTTGCATTCTAACCAGGTAACATGATGGCCATAGAAAGGTTGTATCTATCCACATCTAGCAAGACCCACGCAGAAATCGCCAAGGAGCCTACTGAAATAGCCAAGCCTTGCTAGAAACAGCCAGAAAGAAGTTTGGGGTTTTTGTTTCGTGTTTGTCTAAGGGAGCTACACTGGCTTATGACACAGCTTCAATGAAATGAGCAACATAGTTGCCCTGTCCTTAGCTGTGTGCGGGGA